>NW_027207285.1:2500-302500 GCF_963455315.2 Globicephala melas
TCCCCCTAGAGCGTTGTCGTACCCTCACCTGGACCCTGAACCGTCCCCGTGCCCTAACCCTAACCCTAGGCCGAAGCCTAACCCTAACCCTTACCCGAAACCTGACCCTCAGCCGTCCCCTAATCCTAACACGTACGCTGACACTAACCCGCGCCCTCACACGTACGCTCCCCCTAGAGCGTTGTCGTACCCTCACCTGGACCCTGATCCGTCCCCATCCCCTAACCCTAACCCTAGCCCGAACCCTAACCCTAACCCTTCCCCGAAGCCTGACCCTCAGCCGTCCCCTAATCCTAACCCGTACGCTGACACTAACCCGCGCCCTCACACGTACGCTCCCCCTAGAGCGTTGTCGTACCCTCACCTGGACCCTGAACCGTCCCCGTCCCCTAACCCTAACCCTAGGCCGAAGCCTAACCCTAACCCTTCCCCGAAGCCTGACCCTCAGACGTCCCCTAATCCTAACCCGTACGCTGACACTAACCCGTGCCCTCACACGTACGCTCCCCCTAGAGCGTTTTCGTACCTTCACCTGGACCCTGAACCGTCCCCGTCCCCTAACCCTAACCCTAGGCCGAAGCCTAACCCTAACCCTTCCCCGAAGCCTGACCCTCAGCCGTCCCCTAATCCTAACCCGTACGCTGACACTAACCCGCGCCCTCACACGTACGCTCCCCCTAGAGCGTTGTCGTACCCTCACCTGGACCCTGAACCGTCCCCTAACCCTAACCCTAACCCTAGCCCGAACCCTAACCCTAACCCTTCCCCGAAGCCTGACCCTCAGCCGTCCCCTAATCCTAACCCGTACGCTGACACTAACCCGCGCCCTCACACGTACGCTCCCCCTAGAGCGTTGTCGTACCCTCACCTGGACCCTGAACCGTCCCCGTCACCTAACCCTAACCCTAGGCCGAAGCCTAACCCTAACCCTTCCCCGAAGCCTGACCCTCAGCCGTCCCCTAATCCTAACCCGTACGCTGACACTAACCCGCGCCCTCACACGTACGCTCCCCCTAGAGCGTTGTCGTACCCTCACCTGGACCCTGAACCGTCCCCGTCCCCTAACCCTAACCCTAGGCCGAAGCCTAAACCTAACCCTTCCCCGAAGCCTGACCCTCAGCCGTCCCCTAATCCTAACCCGTACGCTGACACTAACCCGCGCCCTCACACGTACGCTCCCCCTAGAGCATTGTCGTACCCTCACCTGGACCCTGAACCGTCCCCGTCCCCTAACCCTAACCCTAGGCCGAACCCTAACCCTAACACTTCCCCGAAGCCTGACCCTCAGCCTTCCCCTAATCCTAACCCGTACGCTGACACTAACCCGCGCCCTCACACGTACGCTCCCCCTAGAGCGTTGTCGTACCCTCACCTAGACCCTGAACCGTCCCCGTCCCCTAACCCTAACCCTAGGCCGAAGCCTAACCCTAACCCTTCCCCGAAGCCTGACCCTCAGACGTCCCCTAATCCTAACCCGTACGCTGACACTAACCCGCGCCCTCACACGTACGCTCCCCCTAGAGCGTTGTCGTACCCTCACCTGGACCCTGAACCGTCCCCGTGCCCTAACCCTAACCCTAGGCCGAAGCCTAACCCTAACCCTTCCCCGAAGCCTGACCCTCAGCCGTCTCCTAATCCTAACCCATAGGCTGACACTAACCCGCGCCCTCACACGTACGCTCCCCCTAGAGCGTTGTCGTACCCTCACCTGGACCCTGAACCGTCCCCGTGCCCTAACCCTAACCCTAGGCCGAAGCCTAACCCTAACCCTTACCCGAAACCTGACCCTCAGCCGTCCCCTAATCCTAACACGTACGCTGACACTAACCCGCGCCCTCACACGTACGCTCCCCCTAGAGCGTTGTCGTACCCTCACCTGGACCCTGATCCGTCCCCATCCCCTAACCCTAACCCTAGCCCGAACCCTAACCCTAACCCTTCCCCGAAGCCTGACCCTCAGCCGTCCCCTAATCCTAACCCGTACGCTGACACTAAACCGCGCCCTCACACGTACGCTCCCCCTAGAGCGTTGTCGTACCCTCACCTGGACCCTGAACCGTCCCCGTCCCCTAACCCTAACCCTAGGCCGAAGCCTAACCCTAACCCTTCCCCGAAGCCTGACCCTCAGCCGTCCCCTAATCCTAACCCGTACGCTGACACTAACCCGCGCCCTCACACGTACGCTCCCCCTAGAGCGTTGTCGTACCCTCACCTGGACCCTGAACCGTCCCCGTGCCCTAACACTAACCCTAGCCCGAACCCTAACCCTAACCCTTCCCCGAAGCCTGACCCTCAGCCGTCCCCTAATCCTAACCCGTACGCTGAAACTAACCCGCGCCCTCACACGTACGCTCCCCCTAGAGCGTTGTCGTACCCTCACCTGGACCCTAAACCGTCCCCGTCCCCTAACCCTAAACCTAGCCCGAACCCTAACCCTAACACTTCCCCGAAGCCTGACCCTCAGCCGTCCCCTAATCCTAACCCGTACGCTGACACTAACCCGCGCCCTCACACGTACGCTCCCCCTAGAGCGTTGTCGTACCCTCACCTGGACCCTAAACCGTCCCCGTCCCCTAACCCTAACCCTAGCCCGAACCCTAACCCTAACCCTTCCCCGAAGCCTGACCCTCAGCCGTCCCCTAATCCTAACCCGTACGCTGACACTAACCCGCGCCCTCACACGTACGCTCCCCCTAGAGCGTTTTCGTACCCTCACCTGGACCCTAAACCGTCCCCGTCCCCTAACCCTAACCCTAGCCCGAACCCTAACCCTAACCCTTCCCCGAAGCCTGACCCTCAGCCGTCCCCTAATCCTAACCCGTACACTGACACTAACCCGCGCCCTCACACGTACGCTCCCCCTAGAGCGTTGTCGTACCCTCACCTGGACCCTGAACCGTCCCCGTCCCCTAACCCTAACCCTAGGCCGAAGCCTAACCCTAACCCTTCCCCGAAGCCTGACCCTCAGCCGTCCCCTAATCCTAACCCGTACGCTGACACTAACCCGCGCCCTCACACGTACGCTCCCCCTAGAGCGTTGTCGTACCCTCACCTGGACCCTGAACCGTCCCCGTCCCCTAACCCTAACCCTAGCCCGAAGCCTAACCCTAACCCTTCCCCGAAGCCTGACCCTCAGCCGTCCCCTAATCCTAACCCGTACGCTGACACTAACCCGCGCCCTCACACGTACGCTCCCCCTAGAGCGTTGTCGTACCCTCACCTGGACCCTGAACCGTCCCCGTCCCCTAACCCTAACCCTAGGCCGAAGCCTAACCCTAACCCTTCCCCGAAGCCTGACCCTCAGCCGTCCCCTAATCCTAACCCGTACGCTGACACTAACCCGCGCCCTCACACGTACGCTCCCCCTAGAGCGTTGTCGTACCCTCACCTGGACCCTGAACCGTCCCCGTCCCCTAACCCTAACCCTAGCCCGAAGCCTAACCCTAACCCTTCCCCGAAGCCTGACCCTCAGCCGTCCCCTAATCCTAACCCGTACGCTGACACTAACCCGCGCCCTCACACGTACGCTCCCCCTAGAGCGTTGTCGTACCCTCACCTGGACCCTGAACCGTCCCCGTCCCCTAACCCTAACCCTAGGCCGAAGCCTAACCCTAACCCTTCCCCGAAGCCTGACCCTCAGCCGTCCCCTAATCCTAACCCGTACGCTGACACTAACCCGCGCCCTCACACGTACGCTCCCCCTAGAGCGTTGTCGTACCCTCACCTGGACCCTGAACCGTCCCCGTCCCCTAACACTAACCCTAGCCCGAACCCTAACCCTAACCCTTCCCCGAAGCCTGACCCTCAGCCGTCCCCTAATCCTAACCCGTACGCTGAAACTAACCCGCGCCCTCACACGTACGCTCCCCCTAGAGCGTTGTCGTACCCTCACCTGGACCCTAAACCGTCCCCGTCCCCTAACCCTAACCCTAGCCCGAACCCTAACCCTAACACTTCCCCGAAGCCTGACCCTCAGCCGTTCCCTAATCCTAACCCGTACGCTGACACTAACCCACGCCCTTACACGTACGCTCCCCCTAGAGCGTTGTCGTACCCTCACCTGGACCCTAAACCGTCCCCGTCCCCTAACCCTAACCCTAGCCCGAACCCTAACCCTAACCCTTCCCCGAAGCCTGACCCTCAGCCGTCCCCTAATCCTAACCCGTACGCTGACACTAACCCGCGCCCTCACACGTACGCTCCCCCTAGAGCGTTTTCGTACCCTCACCTGGAACCTAAACCGTCCCCGTCCCCTAACCCTAACCCTAGCCCGAACCCTAACCCTAACCCTTCCCCGAAGCCTGACCCTCAGCCGTCCCCTAATCCTAACCCGTACGCTGACACTAACCCGCGCACTCACACGTACGCTCCCCCTAGAGCGTTGTCGTACCCTCACCTGGACCCTAAACCGTCCCCGTCCCCTAACCCTAACCCTAGGCCGAACCCTAACCCTAACCCTTCCCCGAAGCCTGACCCTCAGCCGTCCCCTAATCCTAACCCGTACGCTGACACTAACCCGCGCCCTCACACGTACGCTCCCCCTAGAGCGTTGTCGTACCCTCACCTGGACCCTAAACCGTCCCTGTCCCCTAACCCTAACCCTAGCCCGAACCCTAACCCTAACCCTTCCCCGAAGCCTGACCCTCAGCCGTCCCCTAATCCTAACCCGTACGCTGACACTAACCCGCGCCCTCACACGTACGCTCCCCCTAGAGCGTTGTCGTACCCTCACCTGGACCCTAAACCGTCCCCGTCCCCTAACCCTAACCCTAGGCCGAACCCTAACCCTAACCCTTCCCCGAAGCCTGACCCTCAGCCGTCCCCTAATCCTAACCCGTACGCTGACACTAACCCACGCCCTCACACGTACGCTCCCCCTAGAGCGTTGCCGTACGCTCACCTGGACCCTGAACCGTCCCCGTCCCCTAACCCTAACCCTAGGCCGAAGCCTAACCCTAACCCTTCCCCGAAGCCTGACCCTCAGCCGTCCCCTAATCCTAACCCGTACGCTGACACTAACCCACGCCCTCACACGTACGCTCCCCCTAGAGCGTTGTCGTACCCTCACCTGGACCCTGAACCGTCCCCGTCCCCTAACCCTAACCCTAGGCCGAAGCCTAACCCTAACCCTTCCCCGAAGCCTGACCCTCAGCCGTCCCCTAATCCTAACCCGTACGCTGACACTAACCCGCGCCCTCACACGTACGCTCCCCCTAGAGCGTTGTCGTACCCTCACCTGGACCCTGAACCGTCCCCGTCCCCTAACCATAACCCTAGGCCGAAGCCTAACCCTAACCCTTCCCCGAAGCCTGACCCTCAGCCGTCCCCTAATCCTAACCCGTACGCTGACACTAACCCGCGCCCTCACACGTACGCTCCCCCTAGAGCGTTGTCGTACCCTCACCTGGACCCTGAACCGTCCCCGTCCCCTAACCCTAACCCTAGGCCGAAGCCTAACCCTAACCCTTCCCCGAAGCCTGACCCTCAGCCGTCCCCTTATCCTAACTCGTACGCTGACACTAACCCGCGCCCTCACACGTACGCTCCCCCTAGAGCGTTGTCGTACCCTCACCTGGACCCTGAACCGTCCCCGTCCCCTAACCCTAACCCTAGCCCGAAGCCTAACCCTAACCCTTCCCCGAAGCCTGACCCTCAGCCGTCCCCTAATCCTAACCCGTACGCTGACACTAACCCGCGCCCTCACACGTACGCTCCCCCTAGAGCGTTGTCGTACCCTCACCTGGACCCTGAACCGTCCCCGTCCCCTAACCCTAACCCTAGCCCGAACCCTAACCCTAACCCTTCCCCGAAGCCTGACCCTCAGCCGTCCCCTAATCCTAACCCGTACGCTGACACTAACCCGCGCCCTCACACGTACGCTCCCCCTAGAGCGTTGTCTTACCCTCACCTGGACCCTGAACCGTCCCCGTCCCCTAACACTAACCCTAGCCCGAACCCTAACCCTAACCCTTCCCCGAAGCCTGACCCTCAGCCGTCCCCTAATCCTAACCCGTACGCTGACACTAACCCGCGGCCTCACACGTACGCTCCCCCTAGAGCGTTGTCGTACCCTCACCTGGACCCTAAACCGTCCCCGTCCCCTAACCCTAACCCTAGGCCGAAGCCTAACCCTAACCCTTCCCCGAAGCCTGACCCTCAGCCGTCCCCTAATCCTAACCCGTACGCTGACACTAACCCGCGCCCTCACACGTACGCTCCCCCTAGAGCGTTGTCGTACCCTCACCTGGACCCTAAACCGTCCCCGTCCCCTAACCCTAACCCTAGGCCGAACCCTAACCCTAACCCTTCCCCGAAGCCTGACCCTCAGCCGTCCCCTAATCCTAACCCGTACGCTGACACTAACCCACGCCCTCACACGTACGCTCCACCTAGAGCGTTGTCGTACCCTCACCTGGACCCTAAACCGTCCCCGTCCCCTAACCCTAACCCTAGCCCGAACCCTAACCCTAACCCTTCCCCGAAGCCTGACCCTCAGCCGTCCCCTAATCCTAACCCGTACGCTGACACTAACCCGCGCCCTCACACGTACGCTCCCCCTAGAGCGTTGTCGTACCCTCACCTGGACCCTGAACCGTCCCCGTCCCCTAACCCTAACCCTAGGCCGAAGCCTAACCCTAACCCTTCCCCGAAGCCTGACCCTCAGCCGTCCCCTAATCCTAACCCGTACGCTGACACTAACCCGCGCCCTCACACGTACGCTCCCCCAGAGCGTTGTCGTACCCTCACCTGGACCCTAAACCGTCCCCGTCCCCTAACCCTAACCCTAGCCCGAACCCTAACCCTAACACTTCCCCGAAGCCTGACCCTCAGCCGTCCCCTAATCCTAACCCGTACGCTGACACTAACCCACGCCCTTACACGTACGCTCCCCCTAGAGCGTTGTCGTACCCTCACCTGGACCCTAAACCGTCCCCGTCCCCTAACCCTAACCCTAGCCCGAACCCTAACCCTAACCCTTCCCCGAAGCCTGACCCTCAGCCGTCCCCTAATCCTAACCCGTACGCTGACACTAACCCGCGCCCTCACACGTACGCTCCCCCTAGAGCGTTTTCGTACCCTCACCTGGACCCTAAACCGTCCCCGTCCCCTAACCCTAACCCTAGCCCGAACCCTAAGCCTAACCCTTCCCCGAAGCCTGACCCTCAGCCGTCCCCTAATCCTAACCCGTACGCTGACACTAACCCGCGCACTCACACGTACGCTCCCCCTAGAGCGTTGTCGTACCCTCACCTGGACCCTAAACCGTCCCCGTCCCCTAACCCTAACCCTAGGCCGAACCCTAACCCTAACCCTTCCCCGAAGCCTGACCCTCAGCCGTCCCCTAATCCTAACCCGTACGCTGACACTAACCCGCGCCCTCACACGTACGCTCCCCCTAGAGCGTTGTCGTACCCTCACCTGGACCCTAAACCGTCCCCGTCCCCTAACCCTAACCCTAGCCCGAACCCTAACCCTAACCCTTCCCCGAAGCCTGACCCTCAGCCGTCCCCTAATCCTAACCCGTACGCTGACACTAACCCGCGCCCTCACACGTACGCTCCCCCTAGAGCGTTGTCGTACCCTCACCTGGACCCTAAACCGTCCCCGTCCCCTAACCCTAACCCTAGCCCGAACCCTAACCCTAACCCTTCCCCGAAGCCTGACCCTCAGCCGTCCCCTAATCCTAACCCGTACGCTGACACTAACCCGCGCCCTCACACGTACGCTCCCCCTAGAGCGTTGTCGTACCCTCACCTGGACCCTAAACCGTCCCCGTCCCCTAACCCTAACCCTAGCCCGAACCCTAACCCTAACCCTTCCCCGAAGCCTGACCCTCAGCCGTCCCCTAATCCTAACCCGTACGCTGACACTAACCCGCGCCCTCACACGTACGCTCCCCCTAGAGCGTTGTCGTACCCTCACCTGGACCCTAAACCGTCCCTGTCCCCTAACCCTAACCCTAGCCCGAACCCTAACCCTAACCCTTCCCCGAAGCCTGACCCTCAGCCGTCCCCTAATCCTAACCCGTACGCTGACACTAACCCGCGCCCTCACACGTACGCTCCCCCTAGAGCGTTGTCGTACACTCACCTGGACCCTAAACCGTGCCCGTCCCCTAACCCAAACCCTAGCCCGAACCCTAACCCTAACCCTTCCCCGAAGCCTGACCCTCAGCCGTCCCCTAATCCTAACCCGTACGCTGACACTAACCCGCGCCCTCACACGTACGCTCCCCCTAGAGCGTTGTCGTACCCTCACCTGGACCCTGAACCGTCCCCGTCCCCTAACCCTAACCCTAGGCCGAAGCCTAACCCTAACCCTTCCCCGAAGCCCGACCCTCAGCCGTCCCCTAATCCTAACCCGTACGCTGACACTAACCCGCGCCCTCACACGTACGCTCCCCCTAGAGCGTTGTCGTACCCTCACCTGGACCCTGAACCGTCCCCGTCCCCTAACCCTAACCCTAGGCCGAAGCCTAACCCTAACCCTTCCCCGAAGCCTGACCCTCAGCCATCCCCTAATCCTAACCCGTACGCTGACACTAACCCGCGCCCTCACACGTACGCTCCCCCTAGAGCGTTGTCGTACCCTCACGTGGACCCTAAACCGTCCCCGTCCCCTAACCCTAACCCTAGCCCGAACCCTAACCCTAACCCTTCCCCGAAGCCTGACCCTCAGCCGTCCCCTAATCCTAACCCGTACGCTGACACTAACCCGCGCCCTCACACGTACGCTCCCCCTAGAGCGTTGTCGTACCCTCACCTGGACCCTGAATCGTCCCCGTCCCCTAACCATAACCCTAGGCCGAAGCCTAACCCTAACCCTTCCCCGAAGCCTGACCCTCAGCCGTCCCCTAATCCTAACCCGTACGCTGACACTAACCCGCGCCCTCACACGTACGCTCCCCCTAGAGCGTTGTCGTACCCTCACCTGGACCCTGAACCGTCCCCGTCCCCTAACCCTAACCCTAGGCCGAAGCCTAACCCTAACCCTTCCCCGAAGCCTGACCCTCAGCCGTCCCCTTATCCTAACTCGTACGCTGACACTAACCCGCGCCCTCACACGTACGCTCCCCCTAGAGCGTTGTCGTACCCTCACCTGGACCCTGAACCGTCCCCGTCCCCTAACACTAACCCTAGCCCGAACCCTAACCCTAACCCTTCCCCGAAGCCTGACCCTCAGCCGTCCCCTAATCCTAACCCGTACGCTGACACTAACCCGCGCCCTCACACGTACGCTCCCCCTAGAGCGTTGTCGTACCCTCACCTGGACCCTAAACCGTCCCCGTCCCCTAACCCTAACCCTAGCCCGAACCCTAACCCTAACCCTTCCCCGAAGCCTGACCCTCAGCCGTCCCCTAATCCTAACCGGTACGCTGACACTAACCCGCGCCCTCACACGTACGCTCCCCCTAGAGCGTTGTCGTACCCTCACCTGGACCCTAAACCGTCCCCGTCCCCTAACCCTAACCCTAGGCCGAACCCTAACCCTAACCCTTCCCCGAAGCCTGACCCTCAGCCGTCCCCTAATCCTAACCCGTACGCTGACACTAACCCACGCCCTCACACGTACGCTTCACCTAGAGCGTTGTCGTACCCTCACCTGGACCCTAAACCGTCCCCGTCCCCTAACCCTAACCCTAGCCCGAACCCTAACCCTAACCCTTCCCCGAAGCCTGACCCTCAGCCGTCCCCTAATCCTAACCCGTACGCTGACACTAACCCGCGCCCTCACACGTACGCTCCCCCTAGAGCGTTGTCGTACCCTCACCTGGACCCTGAACCGTCCCCGTCCCCTAACCCTAACCCTAGGCCGAAGCCTAACCCTAACCCTTCCCCGAAGCCTGACCCTCAGCCGTCCCCTAATCCTAACCCGTACGCTGACACTAACCCGCGCCCTCACACGTACGCTCCCCCTAGAGCGTTGTCGTACCCTCACCTGGACCCTGAACCGTCCCCGTCCCCTAACCCTTACCCTAGGCCGAAGCCTAACACTAACCCTTCCCCGAAGCCTGACCCTCAGCCGTCCCCTAATCCTAACCCGTACGCTGACACTAACCCGCGCCCTCACACGTACGCTCCCCCTAGAGCGTTGTCGTACCCTCACCTGGACCCTAAACCGTCCCCGTCCCCTAACCCTAACCCTAGCCCGAACCCTAACCCTAACCCTTCCCCGAAGCCTGACCCTCAGCCGTCCCCTAATCCTAACCCGTACGCTGACACTAACCCGCGCCCTCACACGTACGCTCCCCCTAGAGCGTTGTCGTACCCTAACCTGGACCCTGAACCGTCCCCGTCCCCTAACCCTAACCCTAGGCCGAAGCCTAACCCTAACCCTTCCCCGAAGCCTGACCCTCAGCCGTCCCCTAATCCTAACCCGTACGCTGACACTAACACGCGCCCTCACACGTACGCTCCCCCTAGAGCGTTGTCGTACCCTCACCTGGACCCTGAACCGTCCCCGTCCCCTAACCCTAACCCTAGCCCGAAGCCTAACCCTAACCCTTCCCCGAAGCCTGACCCTCAGCCGTCCCCTAATCCTAACCCGTACGCTGACACTAACCCGCGCCCTCACACGTACGCTCCCCCTAGAGCGTTGTCTTACCCTCACCTGGACCCTGAACCGTCCCCGTCCCCTAACACTAACCCTAGCCCGAACCCTAACCCTAACCCTTCCCCGAAGCCTGACCCTCAGCCGTCCCCTAATCCTAACCCGTACGCTGAAACTAACCCGCGCCCTCACACGTACGCTCCCCCTAGAGCGTTGTCGTACCCTCACCTGGACCCTAAACCGTCCCCGTCCCCTAACCCTAACCCTAGCCCGAACCCTAACCCTAACACTTCCCCGAAGCCTGACCCTCAGCCGTCCCCTAATCCGAACCCGTACGCTGACACTAACCCACGCCCTTACACGTACGCTCCCCCTAGAGCGTTGTCGTACCCTCACCTGGACCCTAAACCGTCCCCGTCCCCTAACCCTAACCCTAGCCCGAACCCTAACCCTAACCCTTCCCCGAAGCCTGACCCTCAGCCGTCCCCTAATCCTAACCCGTACGCTGACACTAACCCGCGCCCTCACACGTACGCTCCCCCTAGAGCGTTGTCGTACCCTCACCCGGACCCTAAACCGTCCCCGTCCCCTAACCCTAACCCTAGCCCGAACCCTAACCCTAACCCTTCCCCGAAGCCTGACCCTCAGCCGTCCCCTAATCCTAACCCGTACGCTGACACTAACCCGCGCACTCACACGTACGCTCCCCCTAGAGCGTTGTCGTACCCTCACCTGGACCCTAAACCGTCCCCGTCCCCTAACCCTAACCCTAGGCCGAAGCCTAACCCTAACCCTTCCCCGAAGCCTGACCCTCAGCCGTCCCCTAATCCTAACCCGTACGCTGACACTAACCCGCGCCCTCACACGTACGGTCCCCCTAGAGCGTTGTCGTACCCTCACCTGGACCCTAAACCGTCCCCGTCCCCTAACCCTAACCCTAGCCCGAACCCTAACCCTAACCCTTCCCCGAAGCCTGACCCTCAGCCGTCCCCTAATCCTAACCCGTACGCTGACACTAACCCGCGCCCTCACACGTACGCTCCCCCTAGAGCGTTGTCGTACCCTCACCTGGACCCTAAACCGTCCCCGTCCCCTAACCCTAACCCTAGGCCGAACCCTAACCCTAACCCTTCCCCGAAGCCTGACCCTCAGCCGTCCCCTAATCCTAACCCGTACGCTGACACTAACCCACGCCCTCACACGTACGCTCCACCTAGAGCGTTGTCGTACCCTCACCTGGACCCTAAACCGTCCCCGTCCCCTAACCCTAACCCTAGCCCGAAACCTAACCCTAACCCTTCCCCGAAGCCTGACCCTCAGTCGTCCCCTAATCCTAACCCGTACGCTGACACTAACCCGCGCCCTCACACGTACGCTCCCCCTAGAGCGTTTTCGTACCCTCACCTGGACCCTAAACCGTCCCCGTCCCCTAGCCCTAACCCTAGCCCGAACCCTAACCCTAACCCTTCCCCGAAGCCTGACCCTCAGCCGTCCCCTAATCCTATCCCGTACGCTGACACTAACCCGCGCACTCACACGTACGCTCCCCCTAGAGCGTTGTCGTACCCTCACCTGGACCCTAAACCGTCCCCGTCCCCTAACCCTAACCCTAGCCCGAACCCTAACCCTAACCCTTCCCCGAAGCCTGACCCTCAGCCGTCCCCTAATCCTAACCCGTACGCTGACACTAACCCGCGCCCTCACACGTACGCTCCCCCTAGAGCGTTGTCGTACCCTCACCTGGACCCTAAACCCTCCCCGTCCCCTAACCCTAACCCTAGCCCGAACCCTAACCCTAACACTTCCCCGAAGCCTGACCCTCAGCCGTCCCCTAATCCTAACCCGTACGCTGACACTAACCCGCGCCCTCACACGTACGCTCCCCCTAGAGCGTTGTCGTACCCTCACCTGGACCCTAAACCGTCCCCGTCCCCTAACCCTAACCCTAGGCCGAACCCTAACCCTAACCCTTCCCCGAAGCCTGACCCTCAGCCGTCCCCTAATCCTAACCCGTACGCTGACACTAACCCACGCCCTCACACGTACGCTCCACCTAGAGCGTTGTCGTACCCTCACCTGGACCCTAAACCGTCCCCGTCCCCTAACCCTAACCCTAGCCCGAACCCTAACCCTAACCCTTCCCCGAAGCCTGACCCTCAGCCGTCCCCTAATCCTAACCCGTACGCTGACACTAACCCGCGCCCTCACACGTACGCTCCCCCTAGAGCGTTGTCGTACCCTCACCTGGACCCTGAACCGTCCCCGTCCCCTAACCCTAACCCTAGCCCGAAGCCTAACCCTAACCCTTCCCCGAAGCCTGACCCTCAGCCGTCCCCTAATCCTAACCCGTACGCTGACACTAACCCGCGCCCTCACACGTACGCTCCCCCTAGAGCGTTGTCGTACCCTCACCTGGACCCTGAACCGTCGCCGTCCCCTAACCCTAACCCTAGGCCGAAGCCTAACCCTAACCCTTCCCCGAAGCCTGACCCTCAGCCGTCCCCTAATCCTAACCCGTACGCTGACACTAACCCGCGCCCTCACACGTACGCTCCCCCTAGAGCATTGTCGTACCCTCACCTGGACCCTGAACCGTCCCCGTCCCCTAACCCTAACCCTAGGCCGAAGCCTAACCCTAACCCTTCCCCGAAGCCTGACCCTCAGGCGTCCCCTAATCCTAACCCGTACGCTGACACTAACCCGCGCCCTCACACGTACGCTCCCCCTAGAGCGTTGTCGTACCCTCACCTGGACCCTGAACCGTCCCCGTCCCCTAACCCTAACCCTAGCCCGAAGCCTAACCCTAACCCTTCCCCGAAGCCTGACCCTCAGCCGTCCCCTTATCCTAACCCGTACGCTGACACTAACCCGCGCCCTCACACGTACGCTCCCCCTAGAGCGTTGTCGTACCCTCACCTGGACCCTGAACCGTCCCCGTCCCCTAACCCTAACCCTAGCCCGAACCCTAACCCTAACCCTTCCCCGAAGCCTGACCCTCAGCCGTCCCCTAATCCTAACCCGTACGCTGACACTAACCCGCGCCCTCACACGTACGCTCCCCCTAGAGCGTTGTCGTACCCTCACCTGGACCCTAAACCGTCCCCGTCCCCTAACCCTAACCCTAGGCCGAACCCTAACCCTAACCCTTCCCCGAAGCCTGACCCTCAGCCGTCCCCTAATCCTAACCCGTACGCTGACACTAACCCACGCCCTCACACGTACGCTCCACCTAGAGAGTTGTCGTACCCTCACCTGGACCCTAAACCGTCCCCGTCCCCTAACCCTAACCCTAGCCCGAACCCTAACCCTAACCCTTCCCCGAAGCCTGACCCTCAGCCGTCCCCTAATCCTAACCCGTACGCTGACACTAACCCGCGCCCTCACACGTACGCTCCCCCTAGAGCGTTGTCGTACCCTCACCTGGACCCTGAACCGTCCCCGTCCCCTAACCCTAACCCTAGCCCGAAGCCTAACCCTAACCCTTCCCCGAAGCCTGACCCTCAGCCGTCCCCTAATCCTAACCCGTACGCTGACACTAACCCGCGCCCTCACACGTACGCTCCCCCTAGAGCGTTGTCGTACCCTCACCTGGACCCTGAACCGTCCCCGTCCCCTAACCCTAACCCTAGCCCGAACCCTAACCCTAACCCTTCCCCGAAGCCTGACCCTCAGCCGTCCCCTAATCCTAACCCGTACGCTGACACTAACCCGCGCCCTCACACGTACGCTCCCCCTAGAGCGTTGTCGTACCCTCACCTGGACCCTAAACCGTCCCCGTCCCCTAACCCTAACCCTAGCCCGAACCCTAACCCTAACACATCCCCGAAGCCTGACCCTCAGCCGTCCCCTAATCCTAACCCGTACGCTGACACTAACCCACGCCCTTACACGTACGCTCCCCCTAGAGCGTTGTCGTACCCTCACCTGGACCCTAAACCGTCCCCGTCCCCTAACCCTAACCCTAGCCCGAACCCTAACCCTAACCCTTCCCCGAAGCCTGACCCTCAGCCGTCCCCTAATCCTAACCCGTACGCTGACACTAACCCGCGCACTCACACGTACGCTCCCCCTAGAGCGTTGTCGTACCCTCACCTGGACCCTAAACCGTCCCCGTCCCCTAACCCTAACCCTAGGCCGAAGCCTAACCCTAACCCTTCCCCGAAGCCTGACCCTCAGCCGTCCCCTAATCCTAACCCGTACGCTGACACTAACCCGCGCCCTCACACGTACGCTCCCCCTAGAGCGTTGTCGTACCCTCACCTGGACCCTAAACCGTCCCCGTCCCCTAACCCTAACCCTAGCCCGAACCCTAACCCTAACCCTTCCCCGAAGCCTGACCCTCAGCCGTCCCCTAATCCTAACCCGTACGCTGACACTAACCCGCGCCCTCACACGTACGCTCCCCCTAGAGCGTTGTCGTACCCTCACCTGGACCCTAAACCGTCCCCGTCCCCTAACCCCAACCCTAGGCCGAACCCTAACCCTAACCCTTCCCCGAAGCCTGACCCTCAGCCGTCCCCTAATCCTAACCCGTACGCTGACACTAACCCACGCCCTCACACGTACGCTCCACCTAGAGCGTTGTCGTACCCTCACCTGGACCCTAAACCGTCCCCGTCCCCTAACCCTAACCCTAGCCCGAACCCTAACCCTAACCCTTCCCCGAAGCCTGACCCTCAGCCGTCCCCTAATCCTAACCCGTACGCTGACACTAACCCGCGCCCTCACACGTACGCTCCCCCTAGAGCGTTGTCGTACCCTCACCTGGACCCTGAACCGTCCCCGTCCCCTAACCCTAACCCTAGGCCGAAGCCTAACCCTAACCCTTCCCCGAAGCCTGACCCTCAGCCGTCCCCTAATCCTAACCCGTACGCTGACACTAACCCGCGCCCTCACACGTACGCTCCCCCTAGAGCGTTGTCGTACCCTCACCTGGACCCTGAACCGTCCCCGTCCCCTAACCCTAACCCTAGGCCGAAGCCTAACCCTAACCCTTCCCCGAAGCCTGACCCTCAGCCGTCCCCTAATCCTAACCCGTACGCTGACACTAACCCGCGCCCTCACACGTACGCTCCCCCTAGAGCGTTGTCGTACCCTCACCTGGACCCTGAACCGTCCCCGTCCCCTAACCCTAACCCTAGGCCGAAGCCTAATCATAACCCTTCCCCGAAGCCTGACCCTCAGCCGTCCCCTAATCCTAACCCGTACGCTGACACTAACCCGCGCCCTCACACGTACGCTCCCCCTAGATCGTTGTCGTACCCTCACCTGGACCCTGAACCGTCCCCGTCCCCTAACCCTAACCCTAGGCCGAAGCCTAACCCTAACCCTTCCCCGAAGCCTGACCCTCAGCCGTCCCCTAATCCTAACCCGTACGCTGACACTAACCCGCGCCCTCACACGTACGCTCCCCCTAGAGCGTTGTCGTACCCTCACCTGGACCCTGAACCGTCCCCGTCCCCTAACCCTAACCCTAGGCCGAAGCCTAACCCTAACCCTTCCCCGAAGCCTGACCCTCAGCCGTCCCCTAATCCTAACCCGTACGCTGACACTAACCCGCGCCCTCACACGTACGCTCCCCCTAGAGCGTTGTCGTACCCTCACCTGGACCCTGAACCGTCCCCGTCCCCTAACCCTAACCCTAGGCCGAAGCCTAACCCTAACCCTTCCCCGAAGCCTGACCCTCAGCCGTCCCCTAATCCTAACCCGTACGCTGACACTAACCCGCGCCCTCACACGTACGCTCCCCCTAGAGCGTTGTCGTACCCTCACCTGGACACTGAACCGTCCCCGTCCCCTAACCCTAACCCTAGGCCGAAGCCTAACCCTAACCCTTCCCCGAAGCCTGACCCTCAGCCGTCCCCTAATCCTAACCCGTACGCTGACACTAACCCGCGCCCTCACACGTACGCTCCCCCTAGAGCGTTGTCGTACCCTCACCTGGACCCTAAACCGTCCCCGTCCCCTAACCCTAACCCTAGCCCGAAGCCTAACCCTAACCCTTCCCCGAAGCCTGACCCTCAGCCGTCCCCTAATCCTAACCCGTACGCTGACACTAACCCGCGCCCTCACACGTACGCTCCCCCTAGAGCGTTGTCGTACCCTCACCTGGACCCTGAACCGTCCCCGTCCCCTAACCCTAACCCTAGGCCGAAGCCTAACCCTAACCCTTCCCCGAAGCCTGACCCTCAGCCGTCCCCTAATCCTAACCCGTACGCTGACACTAACCCGCGCCCTCACACGTACGCTCCCCCTAGAGCGTTGTCGTACCCTCACCTGGACCCTGAACCGTCCCCGTCCCCTAACCCTAACCCTAGGCCGAAGCCTAACCCTAACCCTTCCCCGAAGCCTGACCCTCAGCCGTCCCCTAATCCTAACCCGTACGCTGACACTAACCCGCGCCCTCACACGTACGCTCCCCCTAGAGCGTTGTCGTACCCTCACCTGGACCCTGAACCGTCCCCGTCCCCTAACCCTAACCCTAGCCCGAACCCTAACCCTAACCCTTCCCCGAAGCCTGACCCTCAGCCGTCCCCTAATCCTAACCCGTACGCTGACACTAACCCGCGCCCTCACACGTACGCTCCCCCTAGAGCGTTGTCGTACCCTCACCTGGACCCTGAACCGTCCCAGTCCCCTAACCCTAACCCTAGGCCGAAGCCTAACCCTAACCCTTCCCCGAAGCCTGACCCTCAGCCGTCCCCTAATCCTAACCCGTACGCTGACACTAACCCGCGCCCTCACACGTACGCTCCCCCTAGAGCGTTGTCGTACCCTCACCTGGACCCTGAACCGTCCCCGTCCCCTAACCCTAACCCTAGGCCGAAGCCTAACCCTAACCCTTCCCCGAAGCCTGACCCTCAGCCGTCCCCTAATCCTAACCCGTACGCTGACACTAACCCGCGCCCTCACACGTACGCTCCCCCTAGAGCGTTGTCGTACCCTCACCTGGACCCTGAACCGTCCCCGTCCCCTAACCCTAACCCTAGGCCGAAGCCTAACCCTAACCCTTCCCCGAAGCCTGACCCTCAGCCGTCCCCTAATCCTAACCCGTACGCTGACACTAACCCGCGCCCTCACACGTACGCTCCCCCTAGAGCGTTGCCGTACCCTCACCTGGACCCTGAACCGTCCCCGTCCCCTAACCCTAACCCTAGGCCGAAGCCTAACCCTAACCCTTCCCCGAAGCCTGACCCTCAGCCGTCCCCTAATCCTAACCCGTACGCTGACACTAACCCGCGCCCTCACACGTACGCTCCCCCTAGAGCGTTGTCGTACCCTCACCTGGACCCTGAACCGTCCCCGTCCCCTAACCCTAACCCTAGCCCGAAGCCTAACCCTAACCCTTCCCAGAAGCCTGACCCTCAGCCGTTCCCTAATCCTAACCCGTACGCTGACACTAACCCGCGCCCTCACACGTACGCTCCCCCTAGAGCGTTGCCGTACCCTCACCTGGACCCTGAACCGTCCCCGTCCCCTAACCCTAACCCTAGGCCGAAGCCTAACCCTAACCCTTCCCCGAAGCCTGACCCTCAGCCGTCCCCTAATCCTAACCCGTACGCTGACACTAACCCGCGCCCTCACACGTACGCTCCACCTAGAGCGTTGTCGTACCCTCACCTGGACCCTGAACCGTCCCCGTCCCCTAACCCTAACCCTAGGCCGAAGCCTAACCCTAACCCTTCCCCGAAGCCTGACCCTCAGCCGTCCCCTAATCCTAACCCGTACGCTGACACTAACCCGCGCCCTCACACGTACGCTCCCCCTAGAGCGTTGTCGTACCCTCACCTGGACCCTGAACCGTCCCCGTCCCGTAACCCTAACCCTAGCCCGAAGCCTAACCCTAACCCTTCCCCGAAGCCTGACACTCAGCCGTCCCCTAATCCTAACCCGTACGCTGACACTAACCCGCGCCCTCACACGTACGCTCCCCCTAGAGCGTTGTCGTACCCTCACCTGGACCCTAAACCGTCCCCGTCCCCTAACCCTAACCCTAGCCCGAAGCCTAACCCTAACCCTTCCCCGAAGCCTGACCCTCAGCCGTCCCCTAATCCTAACCCGTACGCTGACACTAACCCGCGCCCTCACACGTACGCTCCCCCTAGAGCGTTGTCGTACCCTCACCTGGACCCTGAACCGTCCCCGTCCCCTAACCCTAACCCTAGGCCGAAGCCTAACCCTAACCCTTCCCCGAAGCCTGACCCTCAGCCGTCCCCTAATCCTAACCCGTACGCTGACACTAACCCGCGCCCTCACACGTACGCTCCCCCTAGAGCGTTGTCGTACCCTCACCTGGACCCTGAACCGTCCCCGTCCCCTAACCCTAACCCTAGCCCGAAGCCTAACCCTAACCCTTCCCCGAAGCCTGACCCTCAGCCGTCCCCTAATCCTAACCCGTACGCTGACACTAACCCGCGCCCTCACACGTACGCTCCCCCTAGAGCGTTGTCGTACCCTCACCTGGACCCTGAACCGTCCCCGTCCCCTAACCCTAACCCTAGGCCGAAGCCTAACCCTAACCCTTCCCCGAAGCCTGACCCTCAGCCGTCCCCTAATCCTAACCCGTACGCTGACACTAACCCGCGCCCTCACACGTACGCTCCCCCTAGAGCGTTGTCGTACCCTCACCTGGACCCTGAACCGTCCCCGTCCCCTAACCCTAACCCTAGGCCGAAGCCTAACCCTAACCCTTCCCCGAAGCCTGACCCTCAGCCGTCCCCTAATCCTAACCCGTACGCTGACACTAACCCGCGCCCTCACACGTACGCTCCCCCTAGAGCGTTGCCGTACCCTCACCTGGACCCTGATCCGTCCCCGTCCCCTAACCCTAACCCTAGCCCGAAGCCTAACCCTAACCCTTCCCCGAAGCCTGACCCTCAGCCGTCCCCTAATCCTAACCCGTACGCTGACACTAACCCGCGCCCTCACACGTACGCTCCCCCTAGAGCGTTGCCGTACCCTCACCTGGACCCTGAACCGTCCCCGTCCCCTAACCCTAACCCTAGCCCGAAGCCTAACCCTAACCCTTCCCCGAAGCCTGACCCTCAGCCGTCCCCTAATCCTAACCCGTACGCTGACACTAACCCGCGCCCTCACACGTACGCTCCCCCTAGATCGTTGTCGTACCCTCACCTGGACCCTAAACCGTCCCCGTCCCCTAACCCTAACCCTAGCCCGAAGCCTAACCCTAACCCTTCCCCGAAGCCTGACCCTCAGCCGTCCCCTAATCCTAACCCGTACGCTGACACTAACCCGCGCCCTCACACGTACGCTCCCCCTAGAGCGTTGTCGTACCCTCACCTGGACCCTGAACCGTCCCCGTCCCCTAACCCTTACCCTAGGCCGAAGCCTAACCCTAACCCTTCCCCGAAGCCTGACCCTCAGCCGTCCCCTAATCCTAACCCGTACGCTGACACTAACCCGCGCCCTCACACGTACGCTCCCCCTAGAGCGTTGTCGTACCCTCACCTGGACCCTGAACCGTCCCCGTCCCCTAACCCTAACCCTAGGCCGAAGCCTAACCCTAACCCTTCCCCGAAGCCTGACCCTCAGCCGTCCCCTAATCCTAACCCGTACGCTGACACTAACCCGCGCCCTCACACGTACGCTCCCCCTAGAGCGTTGTCGTACCCTCACCTGGACCCTGAACCGTCCCCGTCCCCTAACCCTAACCCTAGCCCGAAGCCTAACCCTAACCCTTCCCCGAAGCCTGACCCTCAGCCGTCCCCTAATCCTAACCCGTACGCTGACACTAACCCGCGCCCTCACACGTACGCTCCCCCTAGAGCGTTGTCGTACCCTCACCTGGACCCTAAACCGTCCCCGTCCCCTAACCCTAACCCTAGGCCGAACCCTAACCCTAACCCTTCCCCGAAGCCTGACCCTCAGCCGTCCCCTAATCCTAACCCGTACGCTGACACTAACCCACGCCCTCACACGTACGCTTCACCTAGAGCGTTGTCGTACCCTCACCTGGACCCTAAACCGTCCCCGTCCCCTAACCCTAACCCTAGCCCGAACCCTAACCCTAACCCTTCCCCGAAGCCTGACCCTCAGCCGTCCCCTAATCCTAACCCGTACGCTGACACTAACCCGCGCCCTCACACGTACGCTCCCCCTAGAGCGTTGTCGTACCCTCACCTGGACCCTGAACCGTCCCCGTCCCCTAACCCTAACCCTAGGCCGAAGCCTAACCCTAACCCTTCCCCGAAGCCTGACCCTCAGCCGTCCCCTAATCCTAACCCGTACGCTGACACTAACCCGCGCCCTCACACGTACGCTCCCCCTAGAGCGTTGTCGTACCCTCACCTGGACCCTGAACCGTCCCCGTCCCCTAACCCTTACCCTAGGCCGAAGCCTAACACTAACCCTTCCCCGAAGCCTGACCCTCAGCCGTCCCCTAATCCTAACCCGTACGCTGACACTAACCCGCGCCCTCACACGTACGCTCCCCCTAGAGCGTTGTCGTACCCTCACCTGGACCCTAAACCGTCCCCGTCCCCTAACCCTAACCCTAGCCCGAACCCTAACCCTAACCCTTCCCCGAAGCCTGACCCTCAGCCGTCCCCTAATCCTAACCCGTACGCTGACACTAACCCGCGCCCTCACACGTACGCTCCCCCTAGAGCGTTGTCGTACCCTAACCTGGACCCTGAACCGTCCCCGTCCCCTAACCCTAACCCTAGGCCGAAGCCTAACCCTAACCCTTCCCCGAAGCCTGACCCTCAGCCGTCCCCTAATCCTAACCCGTACGCTGACACTAACACGCGCCCTCACACGTACGCTCCCCCTAGAGCGTTGTCGTACCCTCACCTGGACCCTGAACCGTCCCCGTCCCCTAACCCTAACCCTAGCCCGAAGCCTAACCCTAACCCTTCCCCGAAGCCTGACCCTCAGCCGTCCCCTAATCCTAACCCGTACGCTGACACTAACCCGCGCCCTCACACGTACGCTCCCCCTAGAGCGTTGTCTTACCCTCACCTGGACCCTGAACCGTCCCCGTCCCCTAACACTAACCCTAGCCCGAACCCTAACCCTAACCCTTCCCCGAAGCCTGACCCTCAGCCGTCCCCTAATCCTAACCCGTACGCTGAAACTAACCCGCGCCCTCACACGTACGCTCCCCCTAGAGCGTTGTCGTACCCTCACCTGGACCCTAAACCGTCCCCGTCCCCTAACCCTAACCCTAGCCCGAACCCTAACCCTAACACTTCCCCGAAGCCTGACCCTCAGCCGTCCCCTAATCCGAACCCGTACGCTGACACTAACCCACGCCCTTACACGTACGCTCCCCCTAGAGCGTTGTCGTACCCTCACCTGGACCCTAAACCGTCCCCGTCCCCTAACCCTAACCCTAGCCCGAACCCTAACCCTAACCCTTCCCCGAAGCCTGACCCTCAGCCGTCCCCTAATCCTAACCCGTACGCTGACACTAACCCGCGCCCTCACACGTACGCTCCCCCTAGAGCGTTGTCGTACCCTCACCCGGACCCTAAACCGTCCCCGTCCCCTAACCCTAACCCTAGCCCGAACCCTAACCCTAACCCTTCCCCGAAGCCTGACCCTCAGCCGTCCCCTAATCCTAACCCGTACGCTGACACTAACCCGCGCACTCACACGTACGCTCCCCCTAGAGCGTTGTCGTACCCTCACCTGGACCCTAAACCGTCCCCGTCCCCTAACCCTAACCCTAGGCCGAAGCCTAACCCTAACCCTTCCCCGAAGCCTGACCCTCAGCCGTCCCCTAATCCTAACCCGTACGCTGACACTAACCCGCGCCCTCACACGTACGGTCCCCCTAGAGCGTTGTCGTACCCTCACCTGGACCCTAAACCGTCCCCGTCCCCTAACCCTAACCCTAGCCCGAACCCTAACCCTAACCCTTCCCCGAAGCCTGACCCTCAGCCGTCCCCTAATCCTAACCCGTACGCTGACACTAACCCGCGCCCTCACACGTACGCTCCCCCTAGAGCGTTGTCGTACCCTCACCTGGACCCTAAACCGTCCCCGTCCCCTAACCCTAACCCTAGGCCGAACCCTAACCCTAACCCTTCCCCGAAGCCTGACCCTCAGCCGTCCCCTAATCCTAACCCGTACGCTGACACTAACCCACGCCCTCACACGTACGCTCCACCTAGAGCGTTGTCGTACCCTCACCTGGACCCTAAACCGTCCCCGTCCCCTAACCCTAACCCTAGCCCGAAACCTAACCCTAACCCTTCCCCGAAGCCTGACCCTCAGTCGTCCCCTAATCCTAACCCGTACGCTGACACTAACCCGCGCCCTCACACGTACGCTCCCCCTAGAGCGTTTTCGTACCCTCACCTGGACCCTAAACCGTCCCCGTCCCCTAGCCCTAACCCTAGCCCGAACCCTAACCCTAACCCTTCCCCGAAGCCTGACCCTCAGCCGTCCCCTAATCCTATCCCGTACGCTGACACTAACCCGCGCACTCACACGTACGCTCCCCCTAGAGCGTTGTCGTACCCTCACCTGGACCCTAAACCGTCCCCGTCCCCTAACCCTAACCCTAGCCCGAACCCTAACCCTAACCCTTCCCCGAAGCCTGACCCTCAGCCGTCCCCTAATCCTAACCCGTACGCTGACACTAACCCGCGCCCTCACACGTACGCTCCCCCTAGAGCGTTGTCGTACCCTCACCTGGACCCTAAACCCTCCCCGTCCCCTAACCCTAACCCTAGCCCGAACCCTAACCCTAACACTTCCCCGAAGCCTGACCCTCAGCCGTCCCCTAATCCTAACCCGTACGCTGACACTAACCCGCGCCCTCACACGTACGCTCCCCCTAGAGCGTTGTCGTACCCTCACCTGGACCCTAAACCGTCCCCGTCCCCTAACCCTAACCCTAGGCCGAACCCTAACCCTAACCCTTCCCCGAAGCCTGACCCTCAGCCGTCCCCTAATCCTAACCCGTACGCTGACACTAACCCACGCCCTCACACGTACGCTCCACCTAGAGCGTTGTCGTACCCTCACCTGGACCCTAAACCGTCCCCGTCCCCTAACCCTAACCCTAGCCCGAACCCTAACCCTAACCCTTCCCCGAAGCCTGACCCTCAGCCGTCCCCTAATCCTAACCCGTACGCTGACACTAACCCGCGCCCTCACACGTACGCTCCCCCTAGAGCGTTGTCGTACCCTCACCTGGACCCTGAACCGTCCCCGTCCCCTAACCCTAACCCTAGCCCGAAGCCTAACCCTAACCCTTCCCCGAAGCCTGACCCTCAGCCGTCCCCTAATCCTAACCCGTACGCTGACACTAACCCGCGCCCTCACACGTACGCTCCCCCTAGAGCGTTGTCGTACCCTCACCTGGACCCTGAACCGTCGCCGTCCCCTAACCCTAACCCTAGGCCGAAGCCTAACCCTAACCCTTCCCCGAAGCCTGACCCTCAGCCGTCCCCTAATCCTAACCCGTACGCTGACACTAACCCGCGCCCTCACACGTACGCTCCCCCTAGAGCATTGTCGTACCCTCACCTGGACCCTGAACCGTCCCCGTCCCCTAACCCTAACCCTAGGCCGAAGCCTAACCCTAACCCTTCCCCGAAGCCTGACCCTCAGGCGTCCCCTAATCCTAACCCGTACGCTGACACTAACCCGCGCCCTCACACGTACGCTCCCCCTAGAGCGTTGTCGTACCCTCACCTGGACCCTGAACCGTCCCCGTCCCCTAACCCTAACCCTAGCCCGAAGCCTAACCCTAACCCTTCCCCGAAGCCTGACCCTCAGCCGTCCCCTTATCCTAACCCGTACGCTGACACTAACCCGCGCCCTCACACGTACGCTCCCCCTAGAGCGTTGTCGTACCCTCACCTGGACCCTGAACCGTCCCCGTCCCCTAACCCTAACCCTAGCCCGAACCCTAACCCTAACCCTTCCCCGAAACCTGACCCTCAGCCGTCCCCTAATCCTAACCCGTACGCTGACACTAACCCGCGCCCTCACACGTACGCTCCCCCTAGAGCGTTGTCGTACCCTCACCTGGACCCTAAACCGTCCCCGTCCCCTAACCCTAACCCTAGGCCGAACCCTAACCCTAACCCTTCCCCGAAGCCTGACCCTCAGCCGTCCCCTAATCCTAACCCGTACGCTGACACTAACCCACGCCCTCACACGTACGCTCCACCTAGAGAGTTGTCGTACCCTCACCTGGACCCTAAACCGTCCCCGTCCCCTAACCCTAACCCTAGCCCGAACCCTAACCCTAACCCTTCCCCGAAGCCTGACCCTCAGCCGTCCCCTAATCCTAACCCGTACGCTGACACTAACCCGCGCCCTCACACGTACGCTCCCCCTAGAGCGTTGTCGTACCCTCACCTGGACCCTGAACCGTCCCCGTCCCCTAACCCTAACCCTAGCCCGAAGCCTAACCCTAACCCTTCCCCGAAGCCTGACCCTCAGCCGTCCCCTAATCCTAACCCGTACGCTGACACTAACCCGCGCCCTCACACGTACGCTCCCCCTAGAGCGTTGTCGTACCCTCACCTGGACCCTGAACCGTCCCCGTCCCCTAACCCTAACCCTAGCCCGAACCCTAACCCTAACCCTTCCCCGAAGCCTGACCCTCAGCCGTCCCCTAATCCTAACCCGTACGCTGACACTAACCCGCGCCCTCACACGTACGCTCCCCCTAGAGCGTTGTCGTACCCTCACCTGGACCCTAAACCGTCCCCGTCCCCTAACCCTAACCCTAGCCCGAACCCTAACCCTAACACATCCCCGAAGCCTGACCCTCAGCCGTCCCCTAATCCTAACCCGTACGCTGACACTAACCCACGCCCTTACACGTACGCTCCCCCTAGAGCGTTGTCGTACCCTCACCTGGACCCTAAACCGTCCCCGTCCCCTAACCCTAACCCTAGCCCGAACCCTAACCCTAACCCTTCCCCGAAGCCTGACCCTCAGCCGTCCCCTAATCCTAACCCGTACGCTGACACTAACCCGCGCACTCACACGTACGCTCCCCCTAGAGCGTTGTCGTACCCTCACCTGGACCCTAAACCGTCCCCGTCCCCTAACCCTAACCCTAGGCCGAAGCCTAACCCTAACCCTTCCCCGAAGCCTGACCCTCAGCCGTCCCCTAATCCTAACCCGTACGCTGACACTAACCCGCGCCCTCACACGTACGCTCCCCCTAGAGCGTTGTCGTACCCTCACCTGGACCCTAAACCGTCCCCGTCCCCTAACCCTAACCCTAGCCCGAACCCTAACCCTAACCCTTCCCCGAAGCCTGACCCTCAGCCGTCCCCTAATCCTAACCCGTACGCTGACACTAACCCGCGCCCTCACACGTACGCTCCCCCTAGAGCGTTGTCGTACCCTCACCTGGACCCTAAACCGTCCCCGTCCCCTAACCCCAACCCTAGGCCGAACCCTAACCCTAACCCTTCCCCGAAGCCTGACCCTCAGCCGTCCCCTAATCCTAACCCGTACGCTGACACTAACCCACGCCCTCACACGTACGCTCCACCTAGAGCGTTGTCGTACCCTCACCTGGACCCTAAACCGTCCCCGTCCCCTAACCCTAACCCTAGCCCGAACCCTAACCCTAACCCTTCCCCGAAGCCTGACCCTCAGCCGTCCCCTAATCCTAACCCGTACGCTGACACTAACCCGCGCCCTCACACGTACGCTCCCCCTAGAGCGTTGTCGTACCCTCACCTGGACCCTGAACCGTCCCCGTCCCCTAACCCTAACCCTAGGCCGAAGCCTAACCCTAACCCTTCCCCGAAGCCTGACCCTCAGCCGTCCCCTAATCCTAACCCGTACGCTGACACTAACCCGCGCCCTCACACGTACGCTCCCCCTAGAGCGTTGTCGTACCCTCACCTGGACCCTGAACCGTCCCCGTCCCCTAACCCTAACCCTAGGCCGAAGCCTAACCCTAACCCTTCCCCGAAGCCTGACCCTCAGCCGTCCCCTAATCCTAACCCGTACGCTGACACTAACCCGCGCCCTCACACGTACGCTCCCCCTAGAGCGTTGTCGTACCCTCACCTGGACCCTGAACCGTCCCCGTCCCCTAACCCTAACCCTAGGCCGAAGCCTAATCATAACCCTTCCCCGAAGCCTGACCCTCAGCCGTCCCCTAATCCTAACCCGTACGCTGACACTAACCCGCGCCCTCACACGTACGCTCCCCCTAGATCGTTGTCGTACCCTCACCTGGACCCTGAACCGTCCCCGTCCCCTAACCCTAACCCTAGGCCGAAGCCTAACCCTAACCCTTCCCCGAAGCCTGACCCTCAGCCGTCCCCTAATCCTAACCCGTACGCTGACACTAACCCGCGCCCTCACACGTACGCTCCCCCTAGAGCGTTGTCGTACCCTCACCTGGACCCTGAACCGTCCCCGTCCCCTAACCCTAACCCTAGGCCGAAGCCTAACCCTAACCCTTCCCCGAAGCCTGACCCTCAGCCGTCCCCTAATCCTAACCCGTACGCTGACACTAACCCGCGCCCTCACACGTACGCTCCCCCTAGAGCGTTGTCGTACCCTCACCTGGACCCTGAACCGTCCCCGTCCCCTAACCCTAACCCTAGGCCGAAGCCTAACCCTAACCCTTCCCCGAAGCCTGACCCTCAGCCGTCCCCTAATCCTAACCCGTACGCTGACACTAACCCGCGCCCTCACACGTACGCTCCCCCTAGAGCGTTGTCGTACCCTCACCTGGACACTGAACCGTCCCCGTCCCCTAACCCTAACCCTAGGCCGAAGCCTAACCCTAACCCTTCCCCGAAGCCTGACCCTCAGCCGTCCCCTAATCCTAACCCGTACGCTGACACTAACCCGCGCCCTCACACGTACGCTCCCCCTAGAGCGTTGTCGTACCCTCACCTGGACCCTAAACCGTCCCCGTCCCCTAACCCTAACCCTAGCCCGAAGCCTAACCCTAACCCTTCCCCGAAGCCTGACCCTCAGCCGTCCCCTAATCCTAACCCGTACGCTGACACTAACCCGCGCCCTCACACGTACGCTCCCCCTAGAGCGTTGTCGTACCCTCACCTGGACCCTGAACCGTCCCCGTCCCCTAACCCTAACCCTAGGCCGAAGCCTAACCCTAACCCTTCCCCGAAGCCTGACCCTCAGCCGTCCCCTAATCCTAACCCGTACGCTGACACTAACCCGCGCCCTCACACGTACGCTCCCCCTAGAGCGTTGTCGTACCCTCACCTGGACCCTGAACCGTCCCCGTCCCCTAACCCTAACCCTAGGCCGAAGCCTAACCCTAACCCTTCCCCGAAGCCTGACCCTCAGCCGTCCCTTAATCCTAACCCGTACGCTGACACTAACCCGCGCCCTCACACGTACGCTCCCCCTAGAGCGTTGTCGTACCCTCACCTGGACCCTGAACCGTCCCCGTCCCCTAACCCTAACCCTAGCCCGAACCCTAACCCTAACCCTTCCCCGAAGCCTGACCCTCAGCCGTCCCCTAATCCTAACCCGTACGCTGACACTAACCCGCGCCCTCACACGTACGCTCCCCCTAGAGCGTTGTCGTACCCTCACCTGGACCCTGAACCGTCCCAGTCCCCTAACCCTAACCCTAGGCCGAAGCCTAACCCTAACCCTTCCCCGAAGCCTGACCCTCAGCCGTCCCCTAATCCTAACCCGTACGCTGACACTAACCCGCGCCCTCACACGTACGCTCCCCCTAGAGCGTTGTCGTACCCTCACCTGGACCCTGAACCGTCCCCGTCCCCTAACCCTAACCCTAGGCCGAAGCCTAACCCTAACCCTTCCCCGAAGCCTGACCCTCAGCCGTCCCCTAATCCTAACCCGTACGCTGACACTAACCCGCGCCCTCACACGTACGCTCCCCCTAGAGCGTTGTCGTACCCTCACCTGGACCCTGAACCGTCCCCGTCCCCTAACCCTAACCCTAGGCCGAAGCCTAACCCTAACCCTTCCCCGAAGCCTGACCCTCAGCCGTCCCCTAATCCTAACCCGTACGCTGACACTAACCCGCGCCCTCACACGTACGCTCCCCCTAGAGCGTTGCCGTACCCTCACCTGGACCCTGAACCGTCCCCGTCCCCTAACCCTAACCCTAGGCCGAAGCCTAACCCTAACCCTTCCCCGAAGCCTGACCCTCAGCCGTCCCCTAATCCTAACCCGTACGCTGACACTAACCCGCGCCCTCACACGTACGCTCCCCCTAGAGCGTTGTCGTACCCTCACCTGGACCCTGAACCGTCCCCGTCCCCTAACCCTAACCCTAGCCCGAAGCCTAACCCTAACCCTTCCCAGAAGCCTGACCCTCAGCCGTTCCCTAATCCTAACCCGTACGCTGACACTAACCCGCGCCCTCACACGTACGCTCCCCCTAGAGCGTTGCCGTACCCTCACCTGGACCCTGAACCGTCCCCGTCCCCTAACCCTAACCCTAGGCCGAAGCCTAACCCTAACCCTTCCCCGAAGCCTGACCCTCAGCCGTCCCCTAATCCTAACCCGTACGCTGACACTAACCCGCGCCCTCACACGTACGCTCCACCTAGAGCGTTGTCGTACCCTCACCTGGACCCTGAACCGTCCCCGTCCCCTAACCCTAACCCTAGGCCGAAGCCTAACCCTAACCCTTCCCCGAAGCCTGACCCTCAGCCGTCCCCTAATCCTAACCCGTACGCTGACACTAACCCGCGCCCTCACACGTACGCTCCCCCTAGAGCGTTGTCGTACCCTCACCTGGACCCTGAACCGTCCCCGTCCCGTAACCCTAACCCTAGCCCGAAGCCTAACCCTAACCCTTCCCCGAAGCCTGACACTCAGCCGTCCCCTAATCCTAACCCGTACGCTGACACTAACCCGCGCCCTCACACGTACGCTCCCCCTAGAGCGTTGTCGTACCCTCACCTGGACCCTAAACCGTCCCCGTCCCCTAACCCTAACCCTAGCCCGAAGCCTAACCCTAACCCTTCCCCGAAGCCTGACCCTCAGCCGTCCCCTAATCCTAACCCGTACGCTGACACTAACCCGCGCCCTCACACGTACGCTCCCCCTAGAGCGTTGTCGTACCCTCACCTGGACCCTGAACCGTCCCCGTCCCCTAACCCTAACCCTAGGCCGAAGCCTAACCCTAACCCTTCCCCGAAGCCTGACCCTCAGCCGTCCCCTAATCCTAACCCGTACGCTGACACTAACCCGCGCCCTCACACGTACGCTCCCCCTAGAGCGTTGTCGTACCCTCACCTGGACCCTGAACCGTCCCCGTCCCCTAACCCTAACCCTAGCCCGAAGCCTAACCCTAACCCTTCCCCGAAGCCTGACCCTCAGCCGTCCCCTAATCCTAACCCGTACGCTGACACTAACCCGCGCCCTCACACGTACGCTCCCCCTAGAGCGTTGTCGTACCCTCACCTGGACCCTGAACCGTCCCCGTCCCCTAACCCTAACCCTAGGCCGAAGCCTAACCCTAACCCTTCCCCGAAGCCTGACCCTCAGCCGTCCCCTAATCCTAACCCGTACGCTGACACTAACCCGCGCCCTCACACGTACGCTCCCCCTAGAGCGTTGTCGTACCCTCACCTGGACCCTGAACCGTCCCCGTCCCCTAACCCTAACCCTAGGCCGAAGCCTAACCCTAACCCTTCCCCGAAGCCTGACCCTCAGCCGTCCCCTAATCCTAACCCGTACGCTGACACTAACCCGCGCCCTCACACGTACGCTCCCCCTAGAGCGTTGCCGTACCCTCACCTGGACCCTGATCCGTCCCCGTCCCCTAACCCTAACCCTAGCCCGAAGCCTAACCCTAACCCTTCCCCGAAGCCTGACCCTCAGCCGTCCCCTAATCCTAACCCGTACGCTGACACTAACCCGCGCCCTCACACGTACGCTCCCCCTAGAGCGTTGCCGTACCCTCACCTGGACCCTGAACCGTCCCCGTCCCCTAACCCTAACCCTAGCCCGAAGCCTAACCCTAACCCTTCCCCGAAGCCTGACCCTCAGCCGTCCCCTAATCCTAACCCGTACGCTGACACTAACCCGCGCCCTCACACGTACGCTCCCCCTAGATCGTTGTCGTACCCTCACCTGGACCCTAAACCGTCCCCGTCCCCTAACCCTAACCCTAGCCCGAAGCCTAACCCTAACCCTTCCCCGAAGCCTGACCCTCAGCCGTCCCCTAATCCTAACCCGTACGCTGACACTAACCCGCGCCCTCACACGTACGCTCCCCCTAGAGCGTTGTCGTACCCTCACCTGGACCCTGAACCGTCCCCGTCCCCTAACCCTTACCCTAGGCCGAAGCCTAACCCTAACCCTTCCCCGAAGCCTGACCCTCAGCCGTCCCCTAATCCTAACCCGTACGCTGACACTAACCCGCGCCCTCACACGTACGCTCCCCCTAGAGCGTTGTCGTACCCTCACCTGGACCCTGAACCGTCCCCGTCCCCTAACCCTAACCCTAGGCCGAAGCCTAACCCTAACCCTTCCCCGAAGCCTGACCCTCAGCCGTCCCCTAATCCTAACCCGTACGCTGACACTAACCCGCGCCCTCACACGTACGCTCCCCCTAGAGCGTTGTCGTACCCTCACCTGGACCCTGAACCGTCCCCGTCCCCTAACCCTAACCCTAGCCCGAAGCCTAACCCTAACCCTTCCCCGAAGCCTGACCCTCAGCCGTCCCCTAATCCTAACCCGTACGCTGACACTAACCCGCGCCCTCACACGTACGCTCCCCCTAGAGCGTTGTCGTACCCTCACCTGGACCCTGAACCGTCCCCGTCCCCTAACCCTAACCCTAGGCCGAAGCCTAACCCTAACCCTTCCCCGAAGCCTGACCCTCAGCCGTCCCCTAATCCTAAACCGTACGCTGACACTAACCCGCGCCCTCACACGTACGCTCCCCCTAGAGCGTTGTCGTACCCTCACCTGGACCCTGAACCGTCCCCGTCCCCTAACCCTAACCCTAGCCCGAACCCTAACCCTAACCCTTCCCCGAAGCCTGACCCTCAGCCGTCCCCTAATCCTAACCCGTACGCTGACACTAACCCGCGCCCTCACACGTACGCTCCCCCTAGAGCGTTGTCGTACCCTCACCTGGACCCTGAACCGTCCCCGTCCCCTAACCCTAACCCTAGCCCGAAGCCTAACCCTAACCCTTCCCAGAAGCCTGACCCTCAGCCGTCCCCTAATCCTAACCCGTACGCTGACACTAACCCGCGCCCTCACACGTACGCTCCCCCTAGAGCGTTGCCGTACCCTCACCTGGACCCTGAACCGTCCCCGTCCCCTAAACCTAACCCTAGCCCGAAGCCTAACCCTAACCCTTCCCCGAAGCCTGACCCTCAGCCGTCCCCTAATCCTAACCCGTACGCTGACACTAACCCGCGCCCTCACACGTACGCTCCCCCTAGAGCGTTGTCGTACCCTCACCTGGACCCTAAACCGTCCCCGTCCCCTAACCCTAACCCTAGCCCGAACCCTAACCCTAACCCTTCCCCGAAGCCTGACCCTCAGCCGTCCCCTAATCCTAACCCGTACGCTGACACTAACCCGCGCCCTCACACGTACGCTCCCCCTAGAGCGTTGTCGTACCCTCACCTGGACCCTAAACCGTCCCCGTCCCCTAACCCTAACCCTAGCCCGAACCCTAACCCTAACCCTTCCCCGAAGCCTGACCCTCAGCCGTCCCCTAATCCTAACCCGTACGCTGACACTAACCCGCGCCCTCACACGTACGCTCCCCCTAGAGCGTTGTCGTACCCTCACCTGGACCCTGAACCGTCCCCTAACCCTAACCCTAACCCTAGCCCGAACCCTAACCCTAACCCTTCCCCGAAGCCTGACCCTCAGCCGTCCCCTAATCCTAACCCGTACGCTGACACTAACCCGCGCCCTCACACGTACGCTCCCCCTAGAGCGTTGTCGTACCCTCACCTGGACCCTGAACCGTCCCCTAACCCTAACCCTAACCCTAGCCCGAACCCTAACCCTAACCGTTCCCCGAAGCCTGACCCTCAGCCGTCCCCTAATCCTAACCCGTACGCTGACACTAACCCGCGCCCTCACACGTACGCTCCCCCTAGAGCGTTGTCGTACCCTCACCTGGACCCTAAACCGTCCCCGTCCCCTAACCCTAACCCTAGCCCGAACCCTAACCCTAACCCTTCCCCGAAGCCTGACCCTCAGCCGTCCCCTAATCCTAACCCGTACGCTGACACTAACCCGCGCCCTCACACGTACGCTCCCCCTAGAGCGTTGTCGTACCCTCACCTGGACCCTAAACCGTCCCCGTCCCCTAACTCTAACCCTAGCCCGAACCCTAACCCTAACCCTTCCCCGAAGCCTGACCCTCAGCCGTCCCCTAATCCTAACCCGTACGCTGACACTAACCTGCGCCCTCACACGTACGCTCCCCCTAGAGCGTTGTCGTACCCTCACCTGGACCCTAAACCGTCCCCGTCCCCTAACCCTAACCCTAGCCCGAACCCTAACCCTAACCCTTCCCCGAAGCCTGACCCTCAGCCGTCCCCTAATCCTAACCCGTACGCTGACACTAACCCGCGCCCTCACACGTACGCTCCCCCTAAAGCGTTGTCGTACCCTCACCTGGACCCTGAACCGTCCCCTAACCCTAACCCTAATCCTAGCCCGAACCCTAACCCTAACCCTTCCCCGAAGCCTGACCCTCAGCCGTCCCCTAATCCTAACCCGTACGCTGACACTAACCCGCGCCCTCACACGTACGCTCCCCCTAGAGCGTTGTCGTACCCTCACCTGGACCCTAAACCGTCCCCGTCCCCTAACCCTAACCCTAGCCCGAACCCTAACCCTAACCCTTCCCCGAAGCCTGACCCTCAGCCGTCCCCTAATCCTAACCCGTACGCTGACACTAACCCGCGCCCTCACACGTACGCTCCCCCTAGAGCGTTGTCGTACCCTCACCTGGACCCTGAACCGTCCCCGTCCCCTAACCCTAACCCTAGGCCGAAGCCTAACCCTAACCCTTCCCCGAAGCCTGACCCTCAGCCGTCCCCTAATCCTAACCCGTACGCTGACACTAACCCGCGCCCTCACACGTACGCTCCCCCTAGAGCGTTGTCGTACCCTCACCTGGACCCTGAACCGTCCCCGTCCCCTAACCCTAACCCTAGGCCGAAGCCTAACCCTAACCCTTCCCCGAAGCCTGACCCTCAGCCGTCCCCTAATCCTAACCCGTACGCTGACACTAACCCGCGCCCTCACACGTACGCTCCCCCTAGAGCGTTGTCGTACCCTCACCTGGACCCTGAACCGTCCCCGTCCCCTAACCCTAACCCTAGGCCGAAGCCTAACCCTAACCCTTCCCCGAAGCCTGACCCTCAGCCGTCCCCTAATCCTAACCCGTACGCTGACACTAACCCGCGCCCTCACACGTACGCTCCCCCTAGAGCGTTGCCGTACCCTCACCTGGACCCTGATCCGTCCCCGTCCCCTAACCCTAACCCTAGCCCGAAGCCTAACCCTAACCCTTCCCCGAAGCCTGACCCTCAGCCGTCCCCTAATCCTAACCCGTACGCTGACACTAACCCGCGCCCTCACACGTACGCTCCCCCTAGAGCGTTGCCGTACCCTCACCTGGACCCTGAACCGTCCCCGTCCCCTAACCCTAACCCTAGCCCGAAGCCTAACCCTAACCCTTCCCCGAAGCCTGACCCTCAGCCGTCCCCTAATCCTAACCCGTACGCTGACACTAACCCGCGCCCTCACACGTACGCTCCCCCTAGATCGTTGTCGTACCCTCACCTGGACCCTAAACCGTCCCCGTCCCCTAACCCTAACCCTAGCCCGAAGCCTAACCCTAACCCTTCCCCGAAGCCTGACCCTCAGCCGTCCCCTAATCCTAACCCGTACGCTGACACTAACCCGCGCCCTCACACGTACGCTCCCCCTAGAGCGTTGTCGTACCCTCACCTGGACCCTGAACCGTCGCCGTCCCCTAACCCTAACCCTAGCCCGAACCCTAACCCTAACCCTTCCCCGAAGCCTGACCCTCAGCCGTCCCCTAATCCTAACCCGTACGCTGACACTAACCCGCGCCCTCACACGTACGCTCCCCCTAGAGCGTTGTCGTACCCTCACCTGGACCCTGAACCGTCCCAGTCCCCTAACCCTAACCCTAGGCCGAAGCCTAACCCTAACCCTTCCCCGAAGCCTGACCCTCAGCCGTCCCCTAATCCTAACCCGTACGCTGACACTAACCCGCGCCCTCACACGTACGCTCCCCCTAGAGCGTTGTCGTACCCTCACCTGGACCCTGAACCGTCCCCGTCCCCTAACCCTAACCCTAGGCCGAAGCCTAACCCTAACCCTTCCCCGAAGCCTGACCCTCAGCCGTCCCCTAATCCTAAACCGTACGCTGACACTAACCCGCGCCCTCACACGTACGCTCCCCCTAGAGCGTTGTCGTACCCTCACCTGGACCCTGAACCGTCCCCGTCCCCTAACCCTAACCCTAGCCCGAACCCTAACCCTAACCCTTCCCCGAAGCCTGACCCTCAGCCGTCCCCTAATCCTAACCCGTACGCTGACACTAACCCGCGCCCTCACACGTACGCTCCCCCTAGAGCGTTGTCGTACCCTCACCTGGACCCTGAACCGTCCCCGTCCCCTAACCCTAACCCTAGCCCGAAGCCTAACCCTAACCCTTCCCAGAAGCCTGACCCTCAGCCGTCCCCTAATCCTAACCCGTACGCTGACACTAACCCGCGCCCTCACACGTACGCTCCCCCTAGAGCGTTGCCGTACCCTCACCTGGACCCTGAACCGTCCCCGTCCCCTAAACCTAACCCTAGCCCGAAGCCTAACCCTAACCCTTCCCCGAAGCCTGACCCTCAGCCGTCCCCTAATCCTAACCCGTACGCTGACACTAACCCGCGCCCTCACACGTACGCTCCCCCTAGAGCGTTGTCGTACCCTCACCTGGACCCTAAACCGTCCCCGTCCCCTAACCCTAACCCTAGCCCGAACCCTAACCCTAACCCTTCCCCGAAGCCTGACCCTCAGCCGTCCCCTAATCCTAACCCGTACGCTGACACTAACCCGCGCCCTCACACGTACGCTCCCCCTAGAGCGTTGTCGTACCCTCACCTGGACCCTGAACCGTCCCCTAACCCTAACCCTAACCCTAGCCCGAACCCTAACCCTAACCCTTCCCCGAAGCCTGACCCTCAGCCGTCCCCTAATCCTAACCCGTACGCTGACACTAACCCGCGCCCTCACACGTACGCTCCCCCTAGAGCGTTGTCGTACCCTCACCTGGACCCTGAACCGTCCCCTAACCCTAACCCTAACCCTAGCCCGAACCCTAACCCTAACCCTTCCCCGAAGCCTGACCCTCAGCCGTCCCCTAATCCTAACCCGTACGCTGACACTAACCCGCGCCCTCACACGTACGCTCCCCCTAGAGCGTTGTCGTACCCTCACCTGGACCCTAAACCGTCCCCGTCCCCTAACCCTAACCCTAGCCCGAACCCTAACCCTAACCCTTCCCCGAAGCCTGACCCTCAGCCGTCCCCTAATCCTAACCCGTACGCTGACACTAACCCGCGCCCTCACACGTACGCTCCCCCTAGAGCGTTGTCGTACCCTCACCTGGACCCTAAACCGTCCCCGTCCCCTAACCCTAACCCTAGCCCGAACCCTAACCCTAACCCTTCCCCGAAGCCTGACCCTCAGCCGTCCCCTAATCCTAACCCGTACGCTGACACTAACCTGCGCCCTCACACGTACGCTCCCCCTAGAGCGTTGTCGTACCCTCACCTGGACCCTAAACCGTCCCCGTCCCCTAACCCTAACCCTAGCCCGAACCCTAACCCTAACCCTTCCCCGAAGCCTGACCCTCAGCCGTCCCCTAATCCTAACCCGTACGCTGACACTAACCCGCGCCCTCACACGTACGCTCCCCCTAGAGCGTTGTCGTACCCTCACCTGGACCCTGAACCGTCCCCTAACCCTAACCCTAATCCTAGCCCGAACCCTAACCCTAACCCTTCCCCGAAGCCTGACCCTCAGCCGTCCCCTAATCCTAACCCGTACGCTGACACTAACCCGCGCCCTCACACGTACGCTCCCCCTAGAGCGTTGTCGTACCCTCACCTGGACCCTAAACCGTCCCCGTCCCCTAACCCTAACCCTAGCCCGAACCCTAACCCTAACCCTTCCCCGAAGCCTGACCCTCAGCCGTCCCCTAATCCTAACCCGTACGCTGACACTAACCCGCGCCCTCACACGTACGCTCCCCCTAGAGCGTTGTCGTACCCTCACCTGGACCCTGAACCGTCCCCGTCCCCTAACCCTAACCCTAGGCCGAAGCCTAACCCTAACCCTTCCCCGAAGCCTGACCCTCAGCCGTCCCCTAATCCTAACCCGTACGCTGACACTAACCCGCGCCCTCACACGTACGCTCCCCCTAGAGCGTTGTCGTACCCTCACCTGGACCCTGAACCGTCCCCGTCCCCTAACCCTAACCCTAGCCCGAACCCTAACCCTAACCCTTCCCCGAAGCCTGACCCTCAGCCGTCCCCTAATCCTAACCCGTACGCTGACACTAACCCGCGCCCTCACACGTACGCTCCCCCTAGAGCGTTGTCGTACCTTCACCTGGACCCTGAACCGTCCCCGTCCCCTAACCCTAACCCTAGGCCGAAGCCTAACCCTAACCCTTCCCCGAAGCCTGACCCTCAGCCGTCCCCTAATCCTAACCCGTACGCTGACACTAACCCGCGCCCTCACACGTACGCTCCCCCTAGAGCGTTGCCGTACCCTCACCTGGACCCTGAACCGTCCCCGTCCCCTAACCCTAACCCTAGCCCGAAGCCTAACCCTAACCCTTCCCCGAAGCCTGACCCTCAGCCGTCCCCTAATCCTAACCCGTACGCTGACACTAACCCGCGCCCTCACACGTACGCTCCCCCTAGAGCGTTGCCGTACCCTCACCTGGACCCTGAACCGTCCCCGTCCCCTAACCCTAACCCTAGCCCGAAGCCTAACCCTAACCCTTCCCCGAAGCCTGACCCTCAGCCGTCCCCTAATCCTAACCCGTACGCTGACACTAACCCGCGCCCTCACACGTACGCTCCCCCTAGATCGTTGTCGTACCCTCACCTGGACCCTAAACCGTCCCCGTCCCCTAACCCTAACCCTAGCCCGAAGCCTAACCCTAACCCTTCCCCGAAGCCTGACCCTCAGCCGTCCCCTAATCCTAACCCGTACGCTGACACTAACCCGCGCCCTCACACGTACGCTCCCCCTAGAGCGTTGTCGTACCCTCACCTGGACCCTGAACCGTCGCCGTCCCCTAACCCTAACCCTAGCCCGAACCCTAACCCTAACCCTTCCCCGAAGCCTGACCCTCAGCCGTCCCCTAATCCTAACCCGTACGCTGACACTAACCCGCGCCCTCACACGTACGCTCCCCCTAGAGCGTTGTCGTACCCTCACCTGGACCCTGAACCGTCCCAGTCCCCTAACCCTAACCCTAGGCCGAAGCCTAACCCTAACCCTTCCCCGAAGCCTGACCCTCAGCCGTCCCCTAATCCTAACCCGTACGCTGACACTAACCCGCGCCCTCACACGTACGCTCCCCCTAGAGCGTTGTCGTACCCTCACCTGGACCCTGAACCGTCCCCGTCCCCTAACCCTAACCCTAGGCCGAAGCCTAACCCTAACCCTTCCCCGAAGCCTGACCCTCAGCCGTCCCCTAATCCTAAACCGTACGCTGACACTAACCCGCGCCCTCACACGTACGCTCCCCCTAGAGCGTTGTCGTACCCTCACCTGGACCCTGAACCGTCCCCGTCCCCTAACCCTAACCCTAGCCCGAACCCTAACCCTAACCCTTCCCCGAAGCCTGACCCTCAGCCGTCCCCTAATCCTAACCCGTACGCTGACACTAACCCGCGCCCTCACACGTACGCTCCCCCTAGAGCGTTGTCGTACCCTCACCTGGACCCTGAACCGTCCCCGTCCCCTAACCCTAACCCTAGGCCGAAGCCTAACCCTAACCCTTCCCCGAAGCCTGACCCTCAGCCGTACCCTAATCCTAACCCGTACGCTGACACTAACCCGCGCCCTCACACGTACGCTCCCCCTAGAGCGTTGTCGTACCCTCACCTGGACCCTGAACCGTCCCCGTCCCCTAACCCTAACCCTAGCCCGAAGCCTAACCCTAACCCTTCCCAGAAGCCTGACCCTCAGCCGTCCCCTAATCCTAACCCGTACGCTGACACTAACCCGCGCCCTCACACGTACGCTCCCCCTAGAGCGTTGCCGTACCCTCACCTGGACCCTGAACCGTCCCCGTCCCCTAAACCTAACCCTAGCCCGAAGCCTAACCCTAACCCTTCCCCGAAGCCTGACCCTCAGCCGTCCCCTAATCCTAACCCGTACGCTGACACTAACCCGCGCCCTCACACGTACGCTCCCCCTAGATCGTTGTCGTACCCTCACCTGGACCCTAAACCGTCCCCGTCCCCTAACCCTAACCCTAGCCCGAAGCCTAACCCTAACCCTTCCCCGAAGCCTGACCCTCAGCCGTCCCCTAATCCTAACCCGTACGCTGACACTAACCCGCGCCCTCACACGTACGCTCCCCCTAGAGCGTTGTCGTACCCTCACCTGGACCCTAAACCGTCCCCGTCCCCTAACCCTAACCCTAGCCCGAACCCTAACCCTAACCCTTCCCCGAAGCCTGACCCTCAGCCGTCCCCTAATCCTAACCCGTACGCTGACACTAACCCGCGCCCTCACACGTACGCTCCCCCTAGAGCGTTGTCGTACCCTCACCTGGACCCTAAACCGTCCCCGTCCCCTAACCCTAACCCTAGCCCGAACCCTAACCCTAACCCTTCCCCGAAGCCTGACCCTCAGCCGTCCCCTAATCCTAACCCGTACGCTGACACTAACCCGCGCCCTCACACGTACGCTCCCCCTAGAGCGTTGTCGTACCCTCACCTGGACCCTGAACCGTCCCCTAACCCTAACCCTAACCCTAGCCCGAACCCTAACCCTAACCCTTCCCCGAAGCCTGACCCTCAGCCGTCCCCTAATCCTAACCCGTACGCTGACACTAACCCGCGCCCTCACACGTACGCTCCCCCTAGAGCGTTGTCGTACCCTCACCTGGACCCTGAACCGTCCCCTAACCCTAACCCTAACCCTAGCCCGAACCCTAACCCTAACCCTTCCCCGAAGCCTGACCCTCAGCCGTCCCCTAATCCTAACACGTACGCTGACACTAACCCGCGCCCTCACACGTACGCTCCCCCTAGAGCGTTGTCGTACCCTCACCTGGACCCTAAACCGTCCCCGTCCCCTAACCCTAACCCTAGCCCGAACCCTAACCCTAACCCTTCCCCGAAGCCTGACCCTCAGCCGTCCCCTAATCCTAACCCGTACGCTGACACTAACCCGCGCCCTCACACGTACGCTCCCCCTAGAGCGTTGTCGTACCCTCACCTGCACCCTAAACCGTCCCCGTCCCCTAACCCTAACCCTAGCCCGAACCCTAACCCTAACCCTTCCCCGAAGCCTGACCCTCAGCCGTCCCCTAATCCTAACCCGTACGCTGACACTAACCTGCGCCCTCACACGTACGCTCCCCCTAGAGCGTTGTCGTACCCTCACCTGGACCCTAAACCGTCCCCGTCCCCTAACCCTAACCCTAGCCCGAACCCTAACCCTAACCCTTCCCCGAAGCCTGACCCTCAGCCGTCCCCTAATCCTAACCCGTACGCTGACACTAACCCGCGCCCTCACACGTACGCTCCCCCTAGAGCGTTGTCGTACCCTCACCTGGACCCTGAACCGTCCCCTAACCCTAACCCTAATCCTAGCCCGAACCCTAACCCTAACACTTCCCCGAAGCCTGACCCTCAGCCGTCCCCTAATCCTAACCCGTACGCTGACACTAACCCGCGCCCTCACACGTACGCTCCCCCTAGAGCGTTGTCGTACCCTCACCTGGACCCTAAACCGTCCCCGTCCCCTAACCCTAACCCTAGCCCGAACCCTAACCCTAACCCTTCCCCGAAGCCTGACCCTCAGCCGTCCCCTAATCCTAACCCGTACGCTGACACTAACCCGCGCCCTCACACGTACGCTCCCCCTAGAGCGTTGTCGTACCCTCACCTGGACCCTAAACCGTCCCCGTCCCCTAACCCTAACCCTAGCCCGAACCCTAACCCTAACCCTTCCCCGAAGCCTGACCCTCAGCCGTCCCCTAATCCTAACCCGTACGCTGACACTAACCCGCGCCCTCACACGTACGCTCCCCCTAGAGCGTTGTCGTACCCTCACCTGGACCCTAAACCGTCCCCGTCCCCAACCCTAACCCTAGCCCGAACCCTAACCCTAACCCTTCCCCGAAGCCGGACCCTCAGCCGTCCCCTAATCCTAACCCGTACGCTGACACTAACCCACGCCCTCACACGTACGCTCCCCCTAGAGCGTTGTCGTACCCTCACCTGGACCCTAAACCGTCCCCGTCCCCTAACCCTAACCCTAGCCCGAACCCTAACCCTAACCCTTCCCCGAAGCCTGACCCTCAGCCGTCCCCTAATCCTAACCCGTACGCTGACACTAACCCGCGCCCTCACACGTACGCTCCCCCTAGAGCGTTGTCGTACCCTCACCTGGACCCTGAACCGTCCCCGTCCCCTAACCCTAACCCTAGGCCGAAGCCTAACCCTAACCCTTCCCCGAAGCCTACCCTCAGCCGTCCCCTAATCCTAACCCGTACGCTGACACTAACCCGCGCCCTCACACGTACGCTCCCCCTAGAGCGTTGTCGTACCCTCACCTGGACCCTGAACCGTCCCCGTCCCCTAACCCTAACCCTAGCCCGAACCCTAACCCTAACCCTTCCCCGAAGCCTGACCCTCAGCCGTCCCCTAATCCTAACCCGTACGCTGACACTAACCCGCGCCCTCACACGTACGCTCCCCCTAGAGCGTTGTCGTACCCTCACCTGGACCCTGAACCGTCCCCGTCCCCTAACCCTAACCCTAGGCCGAAGCCTAACCCTAACCCTTCCCCGAAGCCTGACCCTCAGCCGTCCCCTAATCCTAACCCGTACGCTGACACTAACCCGCGCCCTCACACGTACGCTCCCCCTAGAGCGTTGTCGTACCCTCACCTGAACCCTAAACCGTCCCCGTCCCCTAACCCTAACCCTAGCCCGAACCCTAACCCTAACACTTCCCCGAAGCCTGACCCTCAGCCGTCCCCTAATCCTAACCCGTACGCTGACACTAACCCACGCCCTTACACGTACGCTCCCCCTAGAGCGTTGTCGTACCCTCACCTGGACCCTAAACCGTCCCCGTCCCCTAACCCTAACCCTAGCCCGAACCCTAACCCTAACCCTTCCCCGAAGCCTGACCCTCAGCCGTCCCCTAATCCTAACCCGTACGCTGACACTAACCCGCGCCCTCACACGTACGCTCCCCCTAGAGCGTTTTCGTACCCTCACCTGGACCCTAAACCGTCCCCGTCCCCTAACCCTAACCCTAGCCCGAACCCTAACCCTAACCCTTCCCCGAAGCCTGACCCTCAGCCGTCCCCTAATCCTAACCCGTACGCTGACACTAACCCGCGCACTCACACGTACGCTCCCCCTAGAGCGTTGTCGTACCCTCACCTGGACCCTAAACCGTCCCCGTCCCCTAACCCTAACCCTAGGCCGAAGCCTAACCCTAACCCTTCCCCGAAGCCTGACCCTCAGCCGTCCCCTAATCCTAACCCGTACGCTGACACTAACCCGCGCCCTCACACGTACGCTCCCCCTAGAGCGTTGTCGTACCCTCACCTGGACCCTGAACCGTCCCCGTCCCCTAACCCTAACCCTAGCCCGAACCCTAACCCTAACCCTTCCCCGAAGCCTGACCCTCAGCCGTCCCCTAATCCTAACCCGTACGCTGACACTAACCCGCGCCCTCACACGTACGCTCCCCCTAGAGCGTTGTCGTACCCTCACCTGGACCCTAAACCGTCCCCGTCCCCTAACCCTAACCCTAGCCCGAACCCTAACCCTAACCCTTCCCCGAAGCCTGACCCTCAGCCGTCCCCTAATCCTAACCCGTACGCTGACACTAACCCGCGCCCTCACACGTACGCTCCCCCTAGAGCGTTGTCGTACCCTCACCTGGACCCTGAACCGTCCCCGTCCCCTAACCCTAACCCTAGGCCGAAGCCTAGCCCTAACCCTTCCCCGAAGCCTGACCCTCAGCCGTCCCCTAATCCTAACCCGTACGCTGACACTAACCCGCGCCCTCACACGTACGCTCCCCCTAGAGCGTTGTCGTACCCTCACCTGGACCCTAAACCGTCCCCGTCCCCTAACCCTAACCCTAGCCCGAACCCTAACCCTAACCCTTCCCCGAAGCCTGACCCTCAGCCGTCCCCTAATCCTAACCCGTACGCTGACACTAACCCACGCCCTCACACGTACACTCCCCCTAGAGCGTTGTCGTACCCTCACCTGGACCCTGAACCGTCCCCGTCCCCTAACCCTAACCCTAGGCCGAAGCCTAACCCTAAGCCTTCCCCGAAGCCTGACCCTCAGCCGTCCCCTAATCCTAACCCGTACGGTGACACTAACCCGCGCCCTCACACGTACGCTCCCCCTAGAGCGTTGTCGTACCCTCACCTGGACCCTGAACCGTCCCCGTCCCCTAACCCTAACCCTAGGCCGAAGCCTAATCCTAACCCTTCCCCGAAGCCTGACCCTCAGCCGTCTCCTAATCCTAACCCGTACGCTGACACTAACCCGCGCCCTCACACGTACGCTCCCCCTAGAGCGTTGTCGTACCCTCACCTGGACCCTAAACCGTCCCCGTCCCCTAACCCTAACCCTAGCCCGAACCCTAACCCTAACCCTTCCCCGAAGCCTGACCCTCAGCCGTCCCCTAATCCTAACCCGTACGCTGACACTAACCCGCGCCCTCACACGTACGCTCCCCCTAGAGCGTTGTCGTACCCTCACCTGGACCCTGAACCGTCCCCGTCCCCTAACCATAACCCTAGGCCGAAGCCTAACCCTAACCCTTCCCCGAAGCCTGACCCTCAGCCGTCCCCTAATCCTAACCCGTACGCTGACACTAACCCGCGCCCTCACACGTACGCTCCCCCTAGAGCGTTGTCGTACCCTCACCTGGACCCTGAACCGTCCCCGTCCCCTAACCCTAACCCTAGGCCGAAGCCTAACCCTAACCCTTCCCCGAAGCCTGACCCTCAGCCGTCCCCTAATCCTAACCCGTACGCTGACACTAACCCGCGCCCTCACACGTACGCTCCCCCTAGAGCGTTGTCGTACCCTCACCTGGACCCTGAACCGTCCCCGTCCCCTAACCCTAACCCTAGCCCGAAGCCTAACCCTAACCCTTCCCCGAAGCCTGACCCTCAGCCGTCCCCTAATCCTAACCCGTACGCTGACACTAACCCGCGCCCTCACACGTACGCTCCCCCTAGAGCGTTGTCGTACCCTCACCTGGACCCTGAACCGTCCCCGTCCCCTAACCCTAACCCTAGCCCGAACCCTAACCCTAACCCTTCCCCGAAGCCTGACCCTCAGCCGTCCCGTAATCCTAACCCGTACGCTGACACTAACCCGCGCCCTCACACGTACGCTCCCCCTAGAGCGTTGTCTTACCCTCACCTGGACCCTGAACCGTCCCCGTCCCCTAACACTAACCCTAGCCCGAACCCTAACCCTAACCCTTCCCCGAAGCCTGACCCTCAGCCGTCCCCTAATCCTAACCCGTACGCTGAAACTAACCCGCGCCCTCACACGTACGCTCCCCCTAGAGCGTTGTCGTACCCTCACCTGGACCCTAAACCGTCCCCGTCCCCTAACCCTAACCCTAGCCCGAACCCTAACCCTAACCCTTCCCCGAAGCCTGACCCTCAGCCGTCCCCTAATCCTAACCCGTACGCTGACACTAACCCACGCCCTCACACGTACACTCCCCCTAGAGCGTTGTCGTACCCTCACCTGGACCCTGAACCGTCCCCGTCCCCTAACCCTAACCCTAGGCCGAAGCCTAACCCTAACCCTTCCCCGAAGCCTGACCCTCAGCCGTCCCCTAATCCTAACCCGTACGGTGACACTAACCCGCGCCCTCACACGTACGCTCCCCCTAGAGCGTTGTCGTACCCTCACCTGGACCCTGAACCGTCCCCGTCCCCTAACCCTAACCCTAGGCCGAAGCCTAACCCTAACCCTTCCCCGAAGCCTGACCCTCAGCCGTCCCCTAATCCTAACCCGTACGCTGACACTAACCCGCGCCCTCACACGTACGCTCCCCCTAGAGCGTTGTCGTACCCTCACCTGGACCCTGAACCGTCCCCGTCCCCTAACCCTAACCCTAGCCCGAACCCTAACCCTAACCCTTCCCCGAAGCCTGACCCTCAGCCGTCCCCTAATCCTAACCCGTACGCTGACACTAACCCGCGCCCTCACACGTACGCTCCCCCTAGAGCGTTGTCGTACCCTCACCTGGACCCTGAACCGTCCCCGTCCCCTAACCCTAACCCTAGGCCGAAGCCTAACCCTAACCCTTCCCCGAAGCCTGACCCTCAGCCGTCCCCTAATCCTAACCCGTACGCTGACACTAACCCGCGCCCTCACACGTACGCTCCCCCTAGAGCGTTGTCGTACCCTCACCTGGACCCTGAACCGTCCCCGTCCCCTAACCCTAACCCTAGGCCGAAGCCTAACCCTAACCCTTCCCCGTAGCCTGACCCTCAGCCGTCCCCTAATCCTAACCCGTACGCTGACACTAACCCGCGCCCTCACACGTACGCTCCCCCTAGAGCGTTGTCGTACCCTCACCTGGACCCTGAACCGTCCCCGTCCCCTAACCCTAACCCTAGCCCGAAGCCTAACCCTAACCCTTCCCCGAAGCCTGACCCTCAGCCGTCCCCTAATCCTAACCCGTACGCTGACACTAACCCGCGCCCTCACACGTACGCTCCCCCTAGAGCGTTGTCGTACCCTCACCTGGACCCTGAACCGTCCCCGTCCCCTAACCCTAACCCTAGCCCGAACCCTAACCCTAACCCTTCCCCGAAGCCTGACCCTCAGCCGTCCCGTAATCCTAACCCGTACGCTGACACTAACCCGCGCCCTCACACGTACGCTCCCCCTAGAGCGTTGTCTTACCCTCACCTGGACCCTGAACCGTCCCCGTCCCCTAACAGTAACCCTAGCCCGAACCCTAACCCTAACCCTTCCCCGAAGCCTGACCCTCAGCCGTCCCCTAATCCTAACCCGTACGCTGAAACTAACCCGCGCCCTCACACGTACGCTCCCCCTAGAGCGTTGTCGTACCCTCACCTGGACCCTAAACCGTCCCCGTCCCCTAACCCTAACCCTAGCCCGAACCCTAACCCTAACACTTCCCCGAAGCCTGACCCTCAGCCGTCCCCTAATCCTAACCCGTACGCTGACACTAACCCACGCCCTTACACGTACGCTCCCCCTAGAGCGTTGTCGTACCCTCACCTGGACCCTAAACCGTCCCCGTCCCCTAACCCTAACCCTAGCCCGAACCCTAACCCTAACCCTTCCCCGAAGCCTGACCCTCAGCCGTCCCCTAATCCTAACCCGTACGCTGACACTAACCCGCGCCCTCACACGTACGCTCCCCCTAGAGCGTTTTCGTACCCTCACCTGGACCCTAAACCGTCCCCGTCCCCTAACCCTAACCCTAGCCCGAACCCTAACCCTAACCCTTCCCCGAAGCCTGACCCTCAGCCGTCCCCTAATCCTAACCCGTACGCTGACACTAACCCGCGCCCTCACACGTACGCTCCCCCTAGAGCGTTGTCGTACCCTCACCTGGACCCTAAACCGTCCCCGTCCCCTAACCCTAACCCTAGCCCGAACCCTAACCCTAACCCTTCCCCGAAGCCTGACCCTCAGCCGTCCCCTAATCCTAACCCGTACGCTGACACTAACCCGCGCCCTCACACGTACGCTCCCCCTAGAGCGTTGTCGTACCCTCACCTGGACCCTAAACCGTCCCCGTCCCCTAACCCTAACCCTAGGCCGAAGCCTAACCCTAACCCTTCCCCGAAGCCTGACCCTCAGCCGTCCCCTAATCCTAACCCGTACGGTGACACTAACCCGCGCCCTCACACGTACGCTCCCCCTAGAGCGTTGTCGTACCCTCACCTGGACCCTGAACCGTCCCCGTCCCCTAACCCTAACCCTAGGCCGAAGCCTAACCCTAACCCTTCCCCGAAGCCTGACCCTCAGCCGTCCCCTAATCCTAACCCGTACGCTGACACTAACCCGCGCCCTCACACGTACGCTCCCCCTAGAGCGTTGTCGTACCCTCACCTGGACCCTGAACCGTCCCCGTCCCCTAACCCTAACCCTAGCCCGAACCCTAACCCTAACCCTTCCCCGAAGCCTGACCCTCAGCCGTCCCCTAATCCTAACCCGTACGCTGACACTAACCCGCGCCCTCACACGTACGCTCCCCCTAGAGCGTTGTCGTACCCTCACCTGGACCCTGAACCGTCCCCGTCCCCTAACCCTAACCCTAGGCCGAAGCCTAACCCTAACCCTTCCCCGAAGCCTGACCCTCAGCCGTCCCCTAATCCTAACCCGTACGCTGACACTAACCCGCGCCCTCACACGTACGCTCCCCCTAGAGCGTTGTCGTACCCTCACCTGGACCCTGAACCGTCCCCGTCCCCTAACCCTAACCCTAGGCCGAAGCCTAACCCTAACCCTTCCCCGTAGCCTGACCCTCAGCCGTCCCCTAATCCTAACCCGTACGCTGACACTAACCCGCGCCCTCACACGTACGCTCCCCCTAGAGCGTTGTCGTACCCTCACCTGGACCCTGAACCGTCCCCGTCCCCTAACCCTAACCCTAGCCCGAAGCCTAACCCTAACCCTTCCCCGAAGCCTGACCCTCAGCCGTCCCCTAATCCTAACCCGTACGCTGACACTAACCCGCGCCCTCACACGTACGCTCCCCCTAGAGCGTTGTCGTACCCTCACCTGGACCCTGAACCGTCCCCGTCCCCTAACCCTAACCCTAGCCCGAACCCTAACCCTAACCCTTCCCCGAAGCCTGACCCTCAGCCGTCCCGTAATCCTAACCCGTACGCTGACACTAACCCGCGCCCTCACACGTACGCTCCCCCTAGAGCGTTGTCTTACCCTCACCTGGACCCTGAACCGTCCCCGTCCCCTAACAGTAACCCTAGCCCGAACCCTAACCCTAACCCTTCCCCGAAGCCTGACCCTCAGCCGTCCCCTAATCCTAACCCGTACGCTGAAACTAACCCGCGCCCTCACACGTACGCTCCCCCTAGAGCGTTGTCGTACCCTCACCTGGACCCTAAACCGTCCCCGTCCCCTAACCCTAACCCTAGCCCGAACCCTAACCCTAACACTTCCCCGAAGCCTGACCCTCAGCCGTCCCCTAATCCTAACCCGTACGCTGACACTAACCCACGCCCTTACACGTACGCTCCCCCTAGAGCGTTGTCGTACCCTCACCTGGACCCTAAACCGTCCCCGTCCCCTAACCCTAACCCTAGCCCGAACCCTAACACTAACCCTTCCCCGAAGCCTGACCCTCAGCCGTCCCCTAATCCTAACCCGTACGCTGACACTAACCCGCGCCCTCACACGTACGCTCCCCCTAGAGCGTTTTCGTACCCTCACCTGGACCCTAAACCGTCCCCGTCCCCTAACCCTAACCCTAGCCCGAACCCTAACCCTAACCCTTCCCCGAAGCCTGACCCTCAGCCGTCCCCTAATCCTAACCCGTACGCTGACACTAACCCGCGCCCTCACACGTACGCTCCCCCTAGAGCGTTGTCGTACCCTCACCTGGACCCTAAACCGTCCCCGTCCCCTAACCCTAACCCTAGCCCGAACCCTAACCCTAACCCTTCCCCGAAGCCTGACCCTCAGCCGTCCCCTAATCCTAACCCGTACGCTGACACTAACCCGCGCCCTCACACGTACGCTCCCCCTAGAGCGTTGTCGTACCCTCACCTGGACCCTAAACCGTCCCCGTCCCCTAACCCTAACCCTAGCCCGAACCCTAACCCTAACCCTTCCCCGAAGCCTGACCCTCAGCCGTCCCCTAATCCTAACCCGTACGCTGACACTAACCCACGCCCTCACACGTACGCTCCCCCTAGAGCGTTGTCGTACCCTCACCTGGACCCTAAACCGTCCCCGTCCCCTAACCCTAACCCTAGGCCGAACCCTAACCCTAACCCTTCCCCGAAGCCTGACCCTCAGCCGTCCCCTAATCCTAACCCGTACGCTGACACTAACCCACGCCCTCACACGTACGCTCCACCTAGAGCGTTGTCGTACCCTCACCTGGACCCTAAACCGTCCCCGTCCCCTAACCCTAACCCTAGCCCGAAACCTAACCCTAACCCTTCCCCGAAGCCTGACCCTCAGCCGTCCCCTAATCCTAACCCGTACGCTGACACTAACCCGCGCCCTCACACGTACGCTCCCCTTAGAGCGTTGTCGTACCCTCACCTGGACCCTGAACCGTCCCCGTCCCCTAACCCTAACCCTAGGCCGAAGCCTAACCCTAACCCTTCCCCGAAGCCTGACCCTCAGCCGTCCCCTAATCCTAACCCGTACGCTGACACTAACCCGCGCCCTCACACGTACGCTCCCCCTAGAGCGTTGTCGTACCCTCACCTGGACCCTGAACCGTCCCCGTCCCCTAACCCTTACCCTAGGCCGAAGCCTAACCCTAACCCTTCCCCGAAGCCTGACCCTCAGCCGTCCCCTAATCCTAACACGTACGCTGACACTAACCCGCGCCCTCACACGTACGCTCCCCCTAGAGCGTTGTCGTACCCTCACCTGGACCCTAAACCGTCCCCGTCCCCTAACCCTAACCCTAGCCCGAACTCTAACCCTGACCCTTCCCCGAAGCCTGACCCTCAGCCGTCCCCTAATCCTAACCCGTACGCTGACACTAACCCGCGCCCTCACACGTACGCTCCCCCTAGAGCGTTGTCGTACCCTCACCTGGACCCTGAACCGTCCCCGTCCCCTAACCATAACCCTAGGCCGAAGCCTAACCCTAACCCTTCCCCGAAGCCTGACCCTCAGCCGTCCCCTAATACTAACCCGTACGCTGACACTAACCCGCGCTCTCACACGTACGCTCCCCCTAGAGCGTTGTCGTACCCTCACCTGGACCCTGAACCGTCCCCGTCCCCTAACCCTAACCCTAGGCCGAAGCCTAACCCTAACCCTTCCCCGAAGCCTGACCCTCAGCCGTCCCCTAATCCTAACCCGTACGCTGACACTAACCCGCGCCCTCACACGTACGCTCCCCCTAGAGCGTTGTCGTACCCTCACCTGGACCCTAAACCGTCCCCGTCCCCTAACCCTAACCCTAGCCCGAACCCTAACCCTAACCCTTCCCCGAAGCCTGACCCTCAGCCGTCCCCTAATCCTAACCCGTACGCTGACACTAACCCGCGCCCTCACACGTACGCTCCCCCTAGAGCGTTGTCGTACCCTCACCTGGACCCTAACCGTCCCCGTCCCCTAACCCTAACCCTAGCCCGAACCCTAACCCTAACCCTTCCCCGAAGCCTGACCCTCAGCCGTCCCCTAATCCTAACCCGTACGCTGACACTAACCCGCGCCCTCACACGTACGCTCCCCCTAGAGCGTTGTCGTACCCTCACCTGGACCCTAAACCGTCCCCGTCCCCTACCCTAACCCTAGGCCGAACCCTAACCCTAACCCTTCCCCGAAGCCTGACCCTCAGCCGTCCCCTAATCCTAACCCGTACGCTGACACTAACCCACGCCCTCACACGTACGATCCACCTAGAGCGTTGTCGTACCCTCACCTGGACCCTAAACCGTCCCCGTCCCCTAACCCTAACCCTAGCCCGAAACCTAACCCTAACCCTTCCCCGAAGCCTGACCCTCAGCCGTCCCCTAATCCTAACCCGTACGCTGACACTAACCCGCGCCCTCACACGTACGCTCCCCTTAGAGCGTTGTCGTACCCTCACCTGGACCCTGAACCGTCCCCGTCCCCTAATCCTAACCCTAGGCCGAAGCCTAACCCTAACCCTTCCCCGAAGCCTGACCCTCAGCCGTCCCCTAATCCTAACCCGTACGCTGACACTAACCCGCGCCCTCACACGTACGCTCCCCTTAGAGCGTTGTCGTACCCTCACCTGGACCCTGAACCGTCCCCGTCCCCTAACCCTAACCCTAGGCCGAAGCCTAACCCTAACCCTTCCCCGAAGCCTGACCCTCAGCCGTCCCCTAATCCTAACCCGTACGCTGACACTAACCCGCGCCCTCACACGTACGCTCCCCCTAGAGCGTTGTCGTACCCTCACCTGGACCCTGAACCGTCCCCGTCCCCTAACCCTTACCCTAGGCCGAAGCCTAACCCTAACCCTTCCCCGAAGCCTGACCCTCAGCCGTCCCCTAATCCTAACCCGTACGCTGACACTAACCCGCGCCCTCACACGTACGCTCCCCCTAGAGCGTTGTCGTACCCTCACCTGGACCCTGAACCGTCCCCGTCCCCTAACCCTAACCCTAGGCCGAAGCCTAACCCTAACCCTTCCCCGAAGCCTGACCCTCAGCCGTCCCCTAATCCTAACCCGTACGCTGACACTAACCCGCGCCCTCACACGTACGCTCCCCCTAGAGCGTTGTCGTACCCTCACCTGGACCCTGAACCGTCCCCGTCCCCTAACCCTAACCCTAGCCCGAAGCCTAACCCTAACCCTTCCCCGAAGCCTGACCCTCAGCCGTCCCCTAATCCTAACCCGTACGCTGACACTAACCCGCGCCCTCACACGTACGCTCCCCCTAGAGCGTTGTCGTACCCTCACCTGGACCCTGAACCGTCCCCGTCCCCTAACCCTAACCCTAGCCCGAAGCCTAACCCTAACCCTTCCCCGAAGCCTGACCCTCAGCCGTCCCCTAATCCTAACCCGTACGCTGACACTAACCCGCGCCCTCACACGTACGCTCCCCCTAGAGCGTTGTCGTACCCTCACCTGGACCCTAAACCGTCCCCGTCCCCTAACCCTAACCCTAGCCCGAACCCTAACCCTAACCCTTCCCCGAAGCCTGACCCTCAGCCGTCCCCTAATCCTAACCCGTACGCTGACACTAACCCGCGCCCTCACACGTACGCTCCCCCTAGAGCGTTGTCGTACCCTCACCTGGACCCTGAACCGTCCCCGTCCCCTAACCCTAACCCTAGGCCGAAGCCTAACCCTAACCCTTCCCCGAAGCCTGACCCTCAGCCGTCCCCTAATCCTAACCCGTACGCTGACACTAACCCGCGCCCTCACACGTACGCTCCCCCTAGAGCGTTGTCGTACCCTCACCTGGACCCTGAACCGTCCCCGTCCCCTAACCCTAACCCTAGCCCGAAGCCTAACCCTAACCCTTCCCCGAAGCCTGACCCTCAGCCATCCCCTAATCCTAACCCGTACGCTGACACTAACCCGCGCCCTCACACGTACGCTCCCCCTAGAGTGTTGTCGTACCCTCACCTGGACCCTGAACCGTCCCCGTCCCCTAACCCTAACCCTAGCCCGAACCCTAACCCTAACCCTTCCCCGAAGCCTGACCCTCAGCCGTCCCCTAATCCTAACCCGTACGCTGACACTAACCCGCGCCCTCACACGTACGCTCCCCCTAGAGCGTTGTCTTACCCTCACCTGGACCCTGAACCGTCCCCGTCCCCTAACACTAACCCTAGCCCGAACCCTAACCCTAACCCTTCCCCGAAGCCTGACCCTCAGCCGTCCCCTAATCCTAACCCGTACGCTGAAACTAACCCGCGCCCTCACACGTACGCTCCCCCTAGAGCGTTGTCGTACCCTCACCTGGACCCTAAACCGTCCCCGTCCCCTAACCCTAACCCTAGCCCGAACCCTAACCCTAACACTTCCCCGAAGCCTGACCCTCAGCCGTCCCCTAATCCTAACCCGTACGCTGACACTAACCCACGCCCTTACACGTACGCTCCCCCTAGAGCGTTGTCGTACCCTCACCTGGACCCTAAACCGTCCCCGTCCCCTAACCCTAACCCTAGCCCGAACCCTAACCCTAACCCTTCCCCGAAGCCTGACCCTCAGCCGTCCCCTAATCCTAACCCGTACGCTGACACTAAACCGCGCCCTCACACGTACGCTCCCCCTAGAGCGTTTTCGTACCCTCACCTGGACCCTAAACCGTCCCCGTCCCCTAACCCTAACCCTAGCCCGAACCCTAACCCTAACCCTTCCCCGAAGCCTGACCCTCAGCCGTCCCCTAATCCTAACCCGTACGCTGACACTAACCCGCGCACTCACACGTACGCTCCCCCTAGAGCGTTGTCGTACCCTCACCTGGACCCTAAACCGTCCCCGTCCCCTAACCCTAACCCTAGCCCGAACCCTAACCCTAACACTTCCCCGAAGCCTGACCCTCAGCCGTCCCCTAATCCTAACCCGTACGCTGACACTAACCCACGCCCTTACACGTACGCTCCCCCTAGAGCGTTGTCGTACCCTCACCTGGACCCTAAACCGTCCCCGTCCCCTAACCCTAACCCTAGCCCGAACCCTAACCCTAACCCTTCCCCGAAGCCTGACCCTCAGCCGTCCCCTAATCCTAACCCGTACGCTGACACTAACCCGCGCCCTCACACGTACGCTCCCCCTAGAGCGTTTTCGTACCCTCACCTGGACCCTAAACCGTCCCCGTCCCCTAACCCTAACCCTAGCCCGAACCCTAACCCTAACCCTTCCCCGAAGCCTGACCCTCAGCCGTCCCCTAATCCTAACCCGTACGCTGACACTAACCCGCGCACTCACACGTACGCTCCCCCTAGAGCGTTGTCGTACCCTCACCTGGACCCTAAACCGTCCCCGTCCCCTAACCCTAACCCTAGGCCGAAGCCTAACCCTAACCCTTCCCCGAAGCCTGACCCTCAGCCGTCCCCTAATCCTAACCCGTACGCTGACACTAACCCGCGCCCTCACACGTACGCTCCCCCTAGAGCGTTGTCGTACCCTCATCTGGACCCTGAACCGTCCCCGTCCCCTAACCCTAACCCTAGCCCGAACCCTAACCCTAACCCTTCCCCGAAGCCTGACCCTCAGCCGTCCCCTAATCCTAACCCGTACGCTGACACTAACCCGCGCCCTCACACGTACGCTCCCCCTAGAGCGTTGTCGTACCCTCACCTGGACCCTAAACCGTCCCCGGCCCCTAACCCTAACCCTAGCCCGAACCCTAACCCTAACCCTTCCCCGAAGCCTGACCCTCAGCCGTCCCCTAATCCTAACCCGTACGCTGACACTAACCCGCGCCCTCACACGTACGCTCCCCCTAGAGCGTTGTCGTACCCTCACCTGGACCCTGAACCGTCCCCGTCCCCTAACCCTAACCCTAGCCCGAAGCCTAACCCTAACCCTTCCCCGAAGCCTGACCCTCAGCCGTCCCCTAATCCTAACCCGTACGCTGACACTAACCCGCGCCCTCACACGTACGCTCCCCCTAGAGCGTTGTCGTACCCTCACCTGGACCCTGAACCGTCGCCGTCCCCTAACCCTAACCCTAGGCCGAAGCCTAACCCTAACCCTTCCCCGAAGCCTGACCCTCAGCCGTCCCCTAATCCTAACCCGTACGCTGACACTAACCCGCGCCCTCACACGTACGCTCCCCCTAGAGCGTTGTCGTACCCTCACCTGGACCCTGAACCGTCCCCGTCCCCTAACCCTAACCCTAGGCCGAAGCCTAAACGTAACACTTCCCCGAAGCCTGACCCTCAGCCGTCCCCTAATCCTAACCCGTACGCTGACACTAACCCGCGCCCTCACACGTATGCTCCCCCTAGAGCGTTGTCGTACCCTCACCTGGACCCTGAACCGTCCCCGTCCCCTAACCCTAACCCTATCCCGAAGCCTAACCCTAACCCTTCCCCGAAGCCTGACCCTCAGCCGTCCCTTAATCCTAACCCGTACGCTGACACTAACCCGCGCCCTCAAACGTACGCTCCCCCTAGAGCGTTGTCGTACCCTCACCTGGACCCTGAACCGTCCCCGTCCCCTAACCCTAACCCTAGCCCGAACCCTAACCCTAACCCTTCCCCGAAGCCTGACCCTCAGCCGTCCCCTAATCCTAACCCGTACGCTGACACTAACCCGCGCCCTCACACGTACGCTCCCCCTAGAGCGTTGTCTTACCCTCACCTGGACCCTGAACCGTCCCCGTCCCCTAACACTAACCCTAGCCCGAACCCTAACCCTAACCCTTCCCCGAAGCCTGACACTCAGCCGTCCCCTAATCCTAACCCGTACGCTGACACTAACCCGCGCCCTCACACGTACGCTCCCCCTAGAGTGTTGTCGTACCCTCACCTGGACCCTAAACCGTCCCCGTCCCCTAACCCTAACCCTAGCCCGAACCCTAACCCTAACACTTCCCCGAAGCCTGACCCTCAGCCGTCCCCTAATCCTAACCCGTACGCTGACACTAACCCGCGCACTCACACGTACGCTCCCCCTAGAGCGTTGTCGTACCCTCACCTGGACCCTAAACCGTCCCCGTCCCCTAACCCTAACCCTAGCCCGAACCCTAACCCTAACCCTTCCCCGAAGCCTGACCCTCAGCCGTCCCCTAATCCTAACCCGTACGCTGACACTAACCCGCGCCCTCACACGTACGCTCCCCCTAGAGCGTTGTCGTACCCTCACCTGGACCCTAAACCGTCCCCGTCCCCTAACCCTAACCCTAGCCCGAACCCTAACCCTAACCCTTCCCCGAAGCCTGACCCTCAGCCGTCCCCTAATCCTAACCCGTACGCTGACACTAACCCGCGCCCTCACACGTACGCTCCCCCTAGAGCGTTGTCGTACCCTCACCTGGACCCTAAACCGTCCCCGTCCCCTAACCCTAACCCTAGCCCGAACCCTAACCCTAACCCTTCCCCGAAGCCTGACCCTCAGCCGTCCCCTAATCCTAACCCGTACGCTGACACTAACCCGCGCCCTCACACGTACGCTCCCCCTAGAGCGTTGTCGTACCCTCACCTGGACCCTGAACCGTCCCCGTCCCCTAACCCTAACCCTAGGCCGAAGCCTAACCCTAACCCTTCCCCGAAGCCTGACCCTCAGCCGTCCCCTAATCCTAACCCGTACGCTGACACTAACCCGCGCCCTCACACGTACGCTCCCCCTAGAGCGTTGTCGTACCCTCACCTGGACCCTGAACCGTCCCCGTCCCCTAACCCTAACCCTAGGCCGAAGCCTAGCCCTAACCCTTCCCCGAAGCCTGACCCTCAGCCGTCCCCTAATCCTAACCCGTACGCTGACACTAACCCGCGCCCTCACACGTACGCTCCCCCTAGAGCGTTGTCGTACCCTCACCTGGACCCTAAACCGTCCCCGTCCCCTAACCCTAACCCTAGCCCGAACCCTAACCCTAACACTTCCCCGAAGCCTGACCCTCAGCCGTCCCCTAATCCTAACCCGTACGCTGACACTAACCCGCGCCCTCACACGTACGCTCCCCCTAGAGCGTTGTCGTACCCTCACCTGGACCCTGAACTGTCCCCGTCCCTTAACCCTAACCCTAGGCCGAAGCCTAACCCTAACCCTTCCCCGAAGCCTGACCCTCAGCCGTCCCCTAATCCTAACCCGTACGCTGACACTAACCCGCGCCCTCACACGTACGCTCCCCCTAGAGAGTTGTCGTACCCTCACCTGGACCCTGAACCGTCCCCGTCCCCTAACCCTAACCCTAGGCCGAAGCCTAATCCTAACCCTTCCCCGAAGCCTGACCCTCAGCCGTCCCCTAATCCTAACCCGTACGCTGACACTAACCCGCGCCCTCACACGTACGCTCCCCCTAGAGCGTTGTCGTACCCTCACCTGGACCCTGAACCGTCCCCGTCCCCTAACCCTAACCCTAGGCCGAAGCCTAACCCTAACCCTTCCCCGAAGCCTGACCCTCAGCCGTCCCCTAATCCTAACCCGTACGCTGACACTAACCCGCGCCCTCACACGTACGCTCCCCCTAGAGCGTTGTCGTACCCTCACCTGGACCCTGAACCGTCCCCGTCCCCTAACCCTAACCCTAGGCCGAAGCCTAACCCTAACCCTTCCCCGAAGCCTGACCCTCAGCCGTCCCCTAATCCTAACCCGTACGCTGACACTAACCCGCGCCCTCACACGTACGCTCCCCCTAGAGCGTTGTCGTACCCTCACCTGGACCCTGAACCGTCCCCGTCCCATAACCCTAACCCTAGCCCGAACCCTAACCGTAACCCTTCCCCGAAGCCTGACCCTCAGCCGTCCCCTAATCCTAACCCGTACGCTGACACTAACCCGCGCCCTCACACGTACGCTCCCCCTAGAGCGTTGTCGTACCCTCACCTGGACCCTAAACCGTCCCCGTCCCCTAACCCTAACCCTAGCCTGAAGCCTAACCCTAACCCTTCCCCGAAGCCTGACCCTCAGCCGTCCCCTAATCCTAACCCGTACGCTGACACTAACCCGCGCCCTCACACGTACGCTCCCCCTAGAGCGTTGTCGTACCCTCACCTGGACCCTGAACCGTCCCCGTCCCCTAACCCTAACCCTAGGCCGAAGCCTAACCCTAACCCTTCCCCGAAGCCTGACCCTCAGCCGTCCCCTAATCCTAACCCGTACGCTGACACTAACCTGCGCCCTCACACGTACGCTCCCCCTAGAGCGTTGTCGTACCCTCACCTGGACCCTGAACCGTCCCCGTCCCCTAACCCTAACCCTAGGCCGAAGCCTAACCCTAACCCTTCCCCGAAGCCTGACCCTCAGCCGTCCCCTAATCCTAACCCGTACGCTGACACTAACCCGCGCCCTCACACGTACGCTCCCCCTAGAGCGTTGTCGTACCCTCACCTGGACCCTGAACCGTCCCCGTCCCATAACCCTAACCCTAGCCCGAACCCTAACCCTAACCCTTCCCCGAAGCCTGACCCTCAGCCGTCCCCTAATCCTAACCCGTACGCTGACACTAACCCGCGCCCTCACACGTACGCTCCCCCTAGAGCGTTGTCGTACCCTCACCTGGACCCTGAACCGTCCCCGTCCCCTAACCCTAACCCTAGGCCGAAGCCTAACCCTAACCCTTCCCCGAAGCCTGACCCTCAGCCGTCCCCTAATCCTAACCCGTACGCTGACACTAACCCGCGCCCTCACACGTACGCTCCCCCTAGAGCGTTGTCGTACCCTCACCTGGACCCTGAACCGTCCCCGTCCCCTAACCCTAACCCTAGGCCGAAGCCTAACCCTAACCCTTCCCCGAAGCCTGACCCTCAGCCGTCCCCTAATCCTAACCCGTACGCTGACACTAACCCGCGCCCTCACACGTACGCTCCCCCTAGAGCGTTGTCGTACCCTCACCTGGACCCTGAACCGTCCCCGTCCCATAACCCTAACCCTAGCCCGAACCCTAACCCTAACCCTTCCCCGAAGCCTGACCCTCAGCCGTCCCCTAATCCTAACCCGTACGCTGACACTAACCCGCGCCCTCACACGTACGCTCCCCCTAGAGCGTTGTCGTACCCTCACCTGGACCCTAAACCGTCCCCGTCCCCTAACCCTAACCCTAGCCCGAAGCCTAACCCTAACCCTTCCCCGAAGCCTGACCCTCAGCCGTCCCCTAATCCTAACCCGTACGCTGACACTAACCCGCGCCCTCACACGTACGCTCCCCCTAGAGCGTTGTCGTACCCTCACCTGGACCCTGAACCGTCCCCGTCCCCTAACCCTAACTCTAGGCCGAAGCCTAACCCTAACACTTCCCCGAAGCCTGACCCTCAGCCGTCCCCTAATCCTAACCCGTACGCTGACACTAACCCGCGCCCTCACACGTACGCTCCCCCTAGAGCGTTGTCGTACCCTCACCTGGACCCTGAACCGTCCCCGTCCCCTAACCCTAACCCTAGGCCGAAGCCTAACACTAACCCTTCCCCGAAGCCTGACCCTCAGCCGTCCCCTAATCCTAACCCGTACGCTGACACTAACCCGCGCCCTCACATGTACGCTCCCCCTAGAGCGTTGTCGTACCCTCACCTGGACCCTGAACCGTCCCCGTCCCCTAACCCTAACCCTAGCCCGAACCCTAACCCTAACCCTTCCCCGAAGCCTGACCCTCAGCCGTCCCCTAATCCTAACCCGTACGCTGACACTAACCCGCGCCCTCACACGTACGCTCCCCCTAGAGCGTTGCCGTACCCTCACCTGGACCCTGAACCGTCCCCGTCCCCTAACCCTAACCCTAGCCCGAACCCAACCCTAACCCTTCCCCGAAGCCTGACCCTCAGCCGTCCCCTAATCCTAACCCGTACGCTGACACTAACCCGCGCCCTCACACGTACGCTCCCCCTAGAGCGTTGTCGTACCCTCACCTGGACCCTGAACCGTCCCCGTCCCCTAACCCTAACCCTAGGCCGAAGCCTAACCCTAACCCTTCCCCGAAGCCTGACCCTCAGCCGTCCCCTAATCCTAACCCGTACGCTGACACTAACCCGCGCCCTCACACGTACGCTCCCCCTAGAGCGTTGTCGTACCCTCACCTGGACCCTGAACCGTCCCCGTCCCCTAACCCTAACCCTAGCCCGAACCCTAACCCTAACCCTTCCCCAAAGCCTGACCCTCAGCCGTCCCCTAATCCTAACCCGTACGCTGACACTAACCCACGCCCTCACACGTACGCTCCCCCTAGAGCGTTGCCGTACCCTCACCTGGACCCTGAACCGTCCCCGTCCCCTAACCCTAACCCTAGCCCGAACCCTAACCCTAACCCTTCCCCGAAGCCTGACCCTCAGCCGTCCCCTAATCCTAACCCGTACGCTGACACTAACCCGCGCCCTCACACGTACGCTCCCCCTAGAGCGTTGTCGTACCCTCACCTGGACCCTGAACCGTCCCCGTCCCCTAACCCTAACCCTAGGCCGAAGCCTAGCCCTAACCCTTCCCCGAAGCCTGACCCTCAGCCTTCCCCTAATCCTAACCCGTACGCTGACACTAACCCGCGCCCTCACACGTACGCTCCCCCTAGAGCGTTGTCGTACCCTCACCTGGACCCTAAACCGTCCCCGTCCCCTAACCCTAACCCTAGCCCGAACCCTAACCCTAACACTTCCCCGAAGCCTGACCCTCAGCCGTCCCCTAATCCTAACCCGTACGCTGACACTAACCCGCGCCCTCACACGTACGCTCCCCCTAGAGCGTTGTCGTACCCTCACCTGGACCCTGAACCGTCCCCGTCCCTTAACCCTAACCCTAGGCCGAAGCCTAACCCTAACCCTTCCCCGAAGCCTGACCCTCAGCCGTCCCCTAATCCTAACCCGTACGCTGACACTAACCCGCGCCCTCACACGTACGCTCCCCCTAGAGCGTTGTCGTACCCTCACCTGGACCCTGAACCGTCCCCGTCCCCTAACCCTAACCCTAGGCCGAAGCCTAATCCTAACCCTTCCCCGAAGCCTGACCCTCAGCCGTCCCCTAATCCTAACCCGTACGCTGACACTAACCCGCGCCCTCACACGTACGCTCCCCCTAGAGCGTTGTCGTACCCTCACCTGGACCCTGAACTGTCCCCGTCCCTTAACCCTAACCCTAGGCCGAAGCCTAACCCTAACCCTTCCCCGAAGCCTGACCCTCAGCCGTCCCCTAATCCTAACCCGTACGCTGACACTAACCCGCGCCCTCACACGTACGCTCCCCCTAGAGAGTTGTCGTACCCTCACCTGGACCCTGAACCGTCCCCGTCCCCTAACCCTAACCCTAGGCCGAAGCCTAATCCTAACCCTTCCCCGAAGCCTGACCCTCAGCCGTCCCCTAATCCTAACCCGTACGCTGACACTAACCCGCGCCCTCACACGTACGCTCCCCCTAGAGCGTTGTCGTACCCTCACCTGGACCCTGAACCGTCCCCGTCCCCTAACCCTAACCCTAGGCCGAAGCCTAACCCTAACCCTTCCCCGAAGCCTGACCCTCAGCCGTCCCCTAATCCTAACCCGTACGCTGACACTAACCCGCGCCCTCACACGTACGCTCCCCCTAGAGCGTTGTCGTACCCTCACCTGGACCCTGAACCGTCCCCGTCCCCTAACCCTAACCCTAGGCCGAAGCCTAACCCTAACCCTTCCCCGAAGCCTGACCCTCAGCCGTCCCCTAATCCTAACCCGTACGCTGACACTAACCCGCGCCCTCACACGTACGCTCCCCCTAGAGCGTTGTCGTACCCTCACCTGGACCCTGAACCGTCCCCGTCCCATAACCCTAACCCTAGCCCGAACCCTAACCGTAACCCTTCCCCGAAGCCTGACCCTCAGCTGTCCCCTAATCCTAACCCGTACGCTGACACTAACCCGCGCCCTCACACGTACGCTCCCCCTAGAGCGTTGTCGTACCCTCACCTGGACCCTAAACCGTCCCCGTCCCCTAACCCTAACGCTAGCCTGAAGCCTAACCCTAACCCTTCCCCGAAGCCTGACCCTCAGCCGTCCCCTAATCCTAACCCGTACGCTGACACTAACCCGCGCCCTCACACGTACGCTCCCCCTAGAGCGTTGTCGTACCCTCACCTGGACCCTGAACCGTCCCCGTCCCCTAACCCTAACCCTAGGCCGAAGCCTAACCCTAACCCTTCCCCGAAGCCTGACCCTCAGCCGTCCCCTAATCCTAACCCGTACGCTGACACTAACCCGCGCCCTCACACGTACGCTCCCCCTAGAGCGTTGTCGTACCCTCACCTGGACCCTGAACCGTCCCCGTCCCCTAACCCTAACCCTAGGCCGAAGCCTAACCCTAACCCTTCCCCGAAGCCTGACCCTCAGCCGTCCCCTAATCCTAACCCGTACGCTGACACTAACCCGCGCCCTCACACGTACGCTCCCCCTAGAGCGTTGTCGTACCCTCACCTGGACCCTGAACCGTCCCCGTCCCATAACCCTAACCCTAGCCCGAACCCTAACCCTAACCCTTCCCCGAAGCCTGACCCTCAGCCGTCCCCTAATCCTAACCCGTACGCTGACACTAACCCGCGCCCTCACACGTACGCTCCCCCTAGAGCGTTGTCGTACCCTCACCTGGACCCTGAACCGTCCCCGTCCCCTAACCCTAACCCTAGGCCGAAGCCTAACCCTAACCCTTCCCCGAAGCCTGACCCTCAGCCGTCCCCTAATCCTAACCCGTACGCTGACACTAACCCGCGCCCTCACACGTACGCTCCCCCTAGAGCGTTGTCGTACCCTCACCTGGACCCTGAACCGTCCCCGTCCCCTAACCCTAACCCTAGGCCGAAGCCTAACCCTAACCCTTCCCCGAAGCCTGACCCTCAGCCGTCCCCTAATCCTAACCCGTACGCTGACACTAACCCGCGCCCTCACACGTACGCTCCCCCTAGAGCGTTGTCGTACCCTCACCTGGACCCTGAACCGTCCCCGTCCCATAACCCTAACCCTAGCCCGAACCCTAACCCTAACCCTTCCCCGAAGCCTGACCCTCAGCCGTCCCCTAATCCTAACCCGTACGCTGACACTAACCCGCGCCCTCACACGTACGCTCCCCCTAGAGCGTTGTCGTACCCTCACCTGGACCCTAAACCGTCCCCGTCCCCTAACCCTAACCCTAGCCCGAAGCCTAACCCTAACCCTTCCCCGAAGCCTGACCCTCAGCCGTCCCCTAATCCTAACCCGTACGCTGACACTAACCCGCGCCCTCACACGTACGCTCCCCCTAGAGCGTTGTCGTACCCTCACCTGGACCCTGAACCGTCCCCGTCCCCTAACCCTAACTCTAGGCCGAAGCCTAACCCTAACACTTCCCCGAAGCCTGACCCTCAGCCGTCCCCTAATCCTAACCCGTACGCTGACACTAACCCGCGCCCTCACACGTACGCTCCCCCTAGAGCGTTGTCGTACCCTCACCTGGACCCTGAACCGTCCCCGTCCCCTAACCCTAACCCTAGGCCGAAGCCTAACACTAACCCTTCCCCGAAGCCTGACCCTCAGCCGTCCCCTAATCCTAACCCGTACGCTGACACTAACCCGCGCCCTCACATGTACACTCCCCCTAGAGCGTTGTCGTACCCTCACCTGGACCCTGAACCGTCCCCGTCCCCTAACCCTAACCCTAGCCCGAACCCTAACCCTAACCCTTCCCCGAAGCCTGACCCTCAGCCGTCCCCTAATCCTAACCCGTACGCTGACACTAACCCGCGCCCTCACACGTACGCTCCCCCTAGAGCGTTGCCGTACCCTCACCTGGACCCTGAACCGTCCCCGTCCCCTAACCCTAACCCTAGCCCGAACCCAACCCTAACCCTTCCCCGAAGCCTGACCCTCAGCCGTCCCCTAATCCTAACCCGTACGCTGACACTAACCCGCGCCCTCACACGTACGCTCCCCCTAGAGCGTTGTCGTACCCTCACCTGGACCCTGAACCGTCCCCGTCCCCTAACCCTAACCCTAGGCCGAAGCCTAACCCTAACCCTTCCCCGAAGCCTGACCCTCAGCCGTCCCCTAATCCTAACCCGTACGCTGACACTAACCCGCGCCCTCACACGTACGCTCCCCCTAGAGCGTTGTCGTACCCTCACCTGGACCCTGAACCGTCCCCGTCCCCTAACCCTAACCCTAGCCCGAACCCTAACCCTAACCCTTCCCCAAAGCCTGACCCTCAGCCGTCCCCTAATCCTAACCCGTACGCTGACACTAACCCACGCCCTCACACGTACGCTCCCCCTAGAGCGTTGCCGTACCCTCACCTGGACCCTGAACCGTCCCCGTCCCCTAACCCTAACCCTAGCCCGAACCCTAACCCTAACCCTTCCCCGAAGCCTGACCCTCAGCCGTCCCCTAATCCTAACCCGTACGCTGACACTAACCCGCGCCCTCACACGTACGCTCCCCCTAGAGCGTTGTCGTACCCTCACCTGGACCCTGAACCGTCCCCGTCCCCTAACCCTAACCCTAGGCCGAAGCCTAGCCCTAACCCTTCCCCGAAGCCTGACCCTCAGCCGTCCCCTAATCCTAACCCGTACGCTGACACTAACCCGCGCCCTCACACGTACGCTCCCCCTAGAGCGTTGTCGTACCCTCACCTGGACCCTAAACCGTCCCCGTCCCCTAACCCTAACCCTAGCCCGAACCCTAACCCTAACACTTCCCCGAAGCCTGACCCTCAGCCGTCCCCTAATCCTAACCCGTACGCTGACACTAACCCGCGCCCTCACACGTACGCTCCCCCTAGAGCGTTGTCGTACCCTCACCTGGACCCTGAACCGTCCCCGTCCCTTAACCCTAACCCTAGGCCGAAGCCTAACCCTAACCCTTCCCCGAAGCCTGACCCTCAGCCGTCCCCTAATCCTAACCCGTACGCTGACACTAACCCGCGCCCTCACACGTACGCTCCCCCTAGAGCGTTGTCGTACCCTCACCTGGACCCTGAACCGTCCCCGTCCCCTAACCCTAACCCTAGGCCGAAGCCTAATCCTAACCCTTCCCCGAAGCCTGACCCTCAGCCGTCCCCTAATCCTAACCCGTACGCTGACACTAACCCGCGCCCTCACACGTACGCTCCCCCTAGAGCGTTGTCGTACCCTCACCTGGACCCTGAACCGTCCCCGTCCCCTAACCCTAACCCTAGGCCGAAGCCTAACCCTAACCCTTCCCCGAAGCCTGACCCTCAGCCGTCCCCTAATCCTAACCCGTACGCTGACACTAACCCGCGCCCTCACACGTACGCTCCCCCTAGAGCGTTGTCGTACCCTCACCTGGACCCTGAACCGTCCCCGTCCCCTAACCCTAACCCTAGGCCGAAGCCTAACCCTAACCCTTCCCCGAAGCCTGACCCTCAGCCGTCCCCTAATCCTAACCCGTACGCTGACACTAACCCGCGCCCTCACACGTACGCTCCCCCTAGAGCGTTGTCGTACCCTCACCTGGACCCTGAACCGTCCCCGTCCCATAACCCTAACCCTAGCCCGAACCCTAACCGTAACCCTTCCCCGAAGCCTGACCCTCAGCCGTCCCCTAATCCTAACCCGTACGCTGACACTAACCCGCGCCCTCACACGTACGCTCCCCCTAGAGCGTTGTCGTACCCTCACCTGGACCCTAAACCGTCCCCGTCCCCTAACCCTAACCCTAGCCCGAAGCCTAACCCTAACCCTTCCCCGAAGCCTGACCCTCAGCCGTCCCCTAATCCTAACCCGTACGCTGACACTAACCCGCGCCCTCACACGTACGCTCCCCCTAGAGCGTTGTCGTACCCTCACCTGGACCCTGAACCGTCCCCGTCCCCTAACCCTAACCCTAGGCCGAAGCCTAACCCTAACCCTTCCCCGAAGCCTGACCCTCAGCCGTCCCCTAATCCTAACCCGTACGCTGACACTAACCCGCGCCCTCACACGTACGCTCCCCCTAGAGCGTTGTCGTACCCTCACCTGGACCCTGAACCGTCCCCGTCCCCTAACCCTAACCCTAGGCCGAAGCCTAACCCTAACCCTTCCCCGAAGCCTGACCCTCAGCCGTCCCCTAATCCTAACCCGTACGCTGACACTAACCCGCGCCCTCACACGTACGCTCCCCCTAGAGCGTTGTCGTACCCTCACCTGGACCCTGAACCGTCCCCGTCCCATAACCCTAACCCTAGCCCGAACCCTAACCCTAACCCTTCCCCGAAGCCTGACCCTCAGCCGTCCCCTAATCCTAACCCGTACGCTGACACTATCCCGCGCCCTCACACGTACGCTCCCCCTAGAGCGTTGTCGTACCCTCACCTGGACCCTAAACCGTCCCCGTCCCCTAACCCTAACCCTAGCCCGAAGCCTAACCCTAACCCTTCCCCGAAGCCTGACCCTCAGCCGTCCCCTAATCCTAACCCGTACGCTGACACTAACCCGCGCCCTCACACGTACGCTCCCCCTAGAGCGTTGTCGTACCCTCACCTGGACCCTGAACCGTCCCCGTCCCCTAACCCTAACTCTAGGCCGAAGCCTAACCCTAACACTTCCCCGAAGCCTGACCCTCAGCCGTCCCCTAATCCTAACCCGTACGCTGACACTAACCCGCGCCCTCACACGTACGCTCCCCCTAGAGCGTTGTCGTACCCTCACCTGGACCCTGAACCGTCCCCGTCCCCTAACCCTAACCCTAGGCCGAAGCCTAACCCTAACCCTTCCCCGAAGCCTGACCCTCAGCCGTCCCCTAATCCTAACCCGTACGCTGACACTAACCCGCGCCCTCACACGTACGCTCCCCCTAGAGCGTTGTCGTACCCTCACCTGGACCCTGAACCGTCCCCGTCCCCTAACCCTAACCCTAGCCCGAACCCTAACCCTAACCCTTCCCCGAAGCCTGACCCTCAGCCGTCCCCTAATCCTAACCCGTACGCTGACACTAACCCGCGCCCTCACACGTACGCTCCCCCTAGAGCGTTGCCGTACCCTCACCTGGACCCTGAACCGTCCCCGTCCCCTAACCCTAACCCTAGCCCGAACCCAACCCTAACCCTTCCCCGAAGCCTGACCCTCAGCCGTCCCCTAATCCTAACCCGTACGCTGACACTAACCCGCGCCCTCACACGTACGCTCCCCCTAGAGCGTTGTCGTACCCTCACCTGGACCCTGAACCGTCCCCGTCCCCTAACCCTAACCCTAGGCCGAAGCCTAACCCTAACCCTTCCCCGAAGCCTGACCCTCAGCCGTCCCCTAATCCTAACCCGTACGCTGACACTAACCCGCGCCCTCACACGTACGCTCCCCCTAGAGCGTTGTCGTACCCTCACCTGGACCCTGAACCGTCCCCGTCCCCTAACCCTAACCCTAGCCCGAACCCTAACCCTAACCCTTCCCCGAAGCCTGACCCTCAGCCGTCCCCTAATCCTAACCCGTACGCTGACACTAACCCACGCCCTCACACGTACGCTCCCCCTAGAGCGTTGCCGTACCCTCACCTGGACCCTGAACCGTCCCCGTCCCCTAACCCTAACCCTAGCCCGAACCCTAACCCTAACCCTTCCCCGAAGCCTGACCCTCAGCCGTCCCCTAATCCTAACCCGTACGCTGACACTAACCCGCGCCCTCACACGTACGCTCCCCCTAGAGCGTTGTCGTACCCTCACCTGGACCCTGAACCGTCCCCGTCCCCTAACCCTAACCCTAGGCCGAAGCCTAACCCTAACCCTTCCCCGAAGCCTGACCCTCAGCCGTCCCCTAATCCTAACCCGTACGCTGACACTAACCCGCGCCCTCACACGTACGCTCCCCCTAGAGCGTTGTCGTACCCTCACCTGGACCCTGAACCGTCCCCGTCCCCTAACCCTAACCCTAGCCCGAACCCTAACCCTAACCCTTCCCCGAAGCCTGACCCTCAGCCGTCCCCTAATCCTAACCCGTACGCTGACACTAACCCGCGCCCTCACACGTACGCTCCCCCTAGAGCGTTGTCGTACCCTCACCTGGACCCTGAACCGTCCCCGTCCCCTAACCCTAACCCTAGGCCGAAGCCTAACCCTAACCCTTCCCCGAAGCCTGACCCTCAGCCGTCCCCTAATCCTAACCCGTACGCTGACACTAACCCGCGCCCTCACACGTACGCTCCCCCTAGAGCGTTGTCGTACCCTCACCTGGACCCTGAACCGTCCCCGTCCCCTAACCCTAACCCTAGGCCGAAGCCTAACCCTAACCCTTCCCCGAAGCCTGACCCTCAGCCGTCCCCTAATCCTAACCCGTACGCTGACACTAACCCGCGCCCTCACACGTACGCTCCCCCTAGAGCGTTGTCGTACCCTCACCTGGACCCTGAACCGTCCCCGTCCCCTAACCCTAACCCTAGCCCGAACCCTAACCCTAACCCTTCCCCGAAGCCTGACCCTCAGCCGTCCCCTAATCCTAACCCGTACGCTGACACTAACCCGCGCCCTCACACGTACGCTCCCCCTAGAGCGTTGTCGTACCCTCACCTGGACCCTGAACCGTCCCCGTCCCCTAACCCTAACCCTAGGCCGAAGCCTAACCCTAACCCTTCCCCGAAGCCTGACCCTCAGCCGTCCCCTAATCCTAACCCGTACGCTGACACTAACCCGCGCCCTCACACGTACGCTCCCCCTAGAGCGTTGTCGTACCCTCACCTGGACCCTGAACCGTCCCCGTCCCCTAACCCTAACCCTAGCCCGAAGCCTAACCCTAACCCTTCCCCGAAGCCTGACCCTCAGCCGTCCCCTAATCCTAACCCGTACGCTGACACTAAACGGCGCCCTCACACGTACGCTCCCCCTAGAGCGTTGCCGTACCCTCACCCGGACCCTGAACCGTCCCCGTCCCCTAACCCTAACCCTAGCCCGAAGCCTAACCCTAACCCTTCCCCGAAGCCTGACCCTCAGCCGTCCCCTAATCCTAACCCGTACGCTGACACTAACCCGCGCCCTCACACGTACGCTCCCCCTAGATCGTTGTCGTACCCTCACCTGGACCCTAAACCGTCCCCGTCCCCTAACCCTAACCCTAGCCCGAAGCCTAACCCTAACCCTTCCCCGAAGCCTGACCCTCAGCCGTCCCCTAATCCTAACCCGTACGCTGACACTAACCCGCGCCCTCACACGTACGCTCCCCCTAGAGCGTTGTCGTACCCTCACCTGGACCCTGAACCGTCCCCTAACCCTAACCCTAACCCTAGCCCGAACCCTAACCCTAACCCTTCCCCGAAGCCTGACCCTCAGCCGTCCCCTAATCCTAACCCGTACGCTGACACTAACCCGCGCCCTCACACGTACGCTCCCCCTAGAGCGTTGTCGTACCCTCACCTGGACCCTGAACCGTCCCCGTCCCCTAACCCTAACCCTAGGCCGAAGCCTAACCCTAACCCTTCCCCGAAGCCTGACCCTCAGCCGTCCCCTAATCCTAACCCGTACGCTGACACTAACCCGCGCCCTCACACGTACGCTCCCCCTAGAGCGTTGTCGTACCCTCACCTGGACCCTGAACCGTCCCCGTCCCCTAACCCTAACCCTAGCCCGAAGCCTAACCCTAACCCTTCCCAGAAGCCTGACCCTCAGCCGTCCCCTAATCCTAACCCGTACGCTGACACTAACCCGCGCCCTCACACGTACGCTCCCCCTAGAGCGTTGCCGTACCCTCACCCGGACCCTGAACCGTCCCCGTCCCCTAACCCTAACCCTAGCCCGAAGCCTAACCCTAACCCTTCCCCGAAGCCTGACCCTCAGCCGTCCCCTAATCCTAACCCGTACGCTGACACTAACCCGCGCCCTCACACGTACGCTCCCCCTAGATCGTTGTCGTACCCTCACCTGGACCCTAAACCGTCCCCGTCCCCTAACCCTAACCCTAGCCCGAAGCCTAACCCTAACCCTTCCCCGAAGCCTGACCCTCAGCCGTCCCCTAATCCTAACCCGTACGCTGACACTAACCCGCGCCCTCACACGTACGCTCCCCCTAGAGCGTTGTCGTACCCTCACCTGGACCCTGAACCGTCCCCTAACCCTAACCCTAACCCTAGCCCGAACCCTAACCCTAATCCTTCCCCGAAGCCTGACCCTCAGCCGTCCCCTAATCCTAACCCGTACGCTGACACTAACCCGCGCCCTCACACGTACGCTCCCCCTAGAGCGTTGTCGTACCCTCACCTGGACCCTAAACCGTCCCCGTCCCCTAACCCTAACCCTAGCCCGAACCCTAACCCTAACCCTTCCCCGAAGCCTGACCCTCAGCCGTCCCCTAATCCTAACCCGTACGCTGACACTAACCCGCGCCCTCACACGTACGCTCCCCCTAGAGCGTTGTCGTACCCTCACCTGGACCCTAAACCGTCCCCGTCCCCTAACCCTAACCCTAGCCCGAACCCTAACCCTAACCCTTCCCCGAAGCCTGACCCTCAGCCGTCCCCTAATCCTAACCTGTACGCTGACACTAACCCGCGCCCTCACACGTACGCTCCCCCTAGAGCGTTGTCGTACCCTCACCTGGACCCTAAACCGTCCCCGTCCCCTAACCCTAACCCTAGCCCGAACCCTAACCCTAACCCTTCCCCGAAGCCTGACCCTCAGCCGTCCCCTAATCCTAACCCGTACGCTGACACTAACCCGCGCCCTCACACGTACGCTCCCCCTAGAGCGTTGTCGTACCCTCACCTGGACCCTGAACCGTCCCCGTCCCCTAACCCTAACCCTAGCCCGAACCCTAACCCTAACCCTTCCCCGAAGCCTGACCCTCAGCCGTCCCCTAATCCTAACCCGTACGCTGACACTAACCCGCGCCCTCACACGTACGCTCCCCCTAGAGCGTTGTCGTACCCTCACCTGGACCCTAAACCGTCCCCGTCCCCTAACCCTAACCCTAGCCCGAACCCTAACCCTAACCCTTCCCCGAAGCCTGACCCTCAGCCGTCCCCTAATCCTAACCCGTACGCTGAAACTAACCCACGCCCTCACACGTACGCTCCCCCTAGAGCGTTGTCGTACCCTCACCTGGACCCTAAACCGTCCCCGTCCCCTAACCCTAACCCTAGCCCGAACCCTAACCCTAACCCTTCCCCGAAGCCTGACCCTCAGCCGTCCCCTAATCCTAACCCGTACGCTGACACTAACCCGCGCCCTCACACGTACGCTCCCCCTAGAGCGTTGTCGTACCCTCACCTGGACCCTAAACCGTCCCCGTCCCCTAACCCTAACCCTAGCCCGAACCCTAACCCTAACCCTTCCCCGAAGCCTGACCCTCAGCCGTCCCCTAATCCTAACCCGTACGCTGACACTAACCCGCGCCCTCACACGTACGCTCCCCCTAGAGCGTTGTCGTACCCTCACCTGGACCCTGAACCGTCCCCGTCCCCTAACCCTAACCCTAGCCCGAACCCTAACCCTAACCCTTCCCCGAAGCCTGACCCTCAGCCGTCCCCTAATCCTAACCCGTACGCTGACACTAACCCGCGCCCTCACACGTACGCTCCCCCTAGAGCGTTGTCGTACCCTCACCTGGACCCTGAACCGTCCCCGTCCCCTAACCCTAACCCTAGGCCGAAGCCTAACCCTAACACTTCCCCGAAGCCTGACCCTCAGCCGTCCCCTAATCCTAACCCGTACGCTGACACTAACCCGCGCCCTCACACGTACGCTCCCCCTAGAGCGTTGTCGTACCCTCACCTGGACCCTGAACCGTCCCCGTCCCCTAACCCTTACCCTAGGCCGAAGCCTAACCCTAACCCTTCTCCGAAGCCTGACCCTCAGCCGTCCCCTAATCCTAACCCGTACGCTGACACTAACCCGCGCCCTCACACGTACGCTCCCCCTAGATCGTTGTCGTACCCTCACCTGGACCCTAAACCGTCCCCGTCCCCTAACCCTAACCCTAGCCCGAACCCTAACCCTAACCCTTCCCCGAAGCCTGACCCTCAGCCGTCCCCTAATCCTAACCCGTACGCTGACACTAACCCGCGCCCTCACACGTACGCTCCCCCTAGAGCGTTGTCGTACCCTCACCTGGACCCTGAACCGTCCCCGTCCCCTAACCCTAAACCTAGGCCGAAGCCTAACCCTAACCCTTCCCCGAAGCCTGACCCTCAGCCGTCCCCTAATCCTAACCCGTACGCTGACACTAACCCGTGCCCTCACACGTACGCTCCCCCTAGAGCGTTGTTGTACCCTCACCTGGACCCTGAACCGTCCCCGTCCCCTAACCCTAACCCTAGGCCGAAGCCTAACCCTAACCCTTCCCCGAAGCCTGACCCTCAGCCGTCCCCTAATCCTAACCCGTACGCTGACACTAACCCGCGCCCTCACACGTACGCTCCCCCTAGAGCGTTGTCGTACCCTCACCTGGACCCTGAACCGTCCCCGTCCCCTAACCCTAACCCTAGCCCGAAGCCTAACCCTAACCCTTCCCCGAAGCCTGACCCTCAGCCGTCCCCTAATCCTAACCCGTACGCTGACACTAACCCGCGCCCTCACAGGTACGCTCCCCCTAGAGCGTTGTCGTACCCTCACCTGGACCCTAAACCGTCCCCGTCCCCTAACCCTAACCCTAGCCCGAACCCTAACCCTAACACTTCCCCGAAGCCTGACCCTCAGCCGTCCCCTAATCCTAACCCGTACGCTGACACTAACCCACGCCCTTACACGTACGCTCCCCCTAGAGCGTTGTCGTACCCTCACCTGGACCCTAAACCGTCCCCGTCCCCTAACCCTAACCCTAGCCCGAACCCTAACCCTAACCCTTCCCCGAAGCCTGACCCTCAGCCGTCCCCTAATCCTAACCCGTACGCTGACACTAACCCGCGCCCTCACACGTACGCTCCCCCTAGAGCGTTTTCGTACCCTCACCTGGACCCTAAACCGTCCCCGTCCCCTAACCCTAACCCTAGCCCGAACCCTAACCCTAACCCTTCCCCGAAGCCTGACCCTCAGCCGTCCCCTAATCCTAACCCGTACGCTGACACTAACCCGCGCACTCACACGTACGCTCCCCCTAGAGCGTTGTCGTACCCTCACCTGGACCCTAAACCGTCCCCGTCCCCTAACCCTAACCCTAGGCCGAACCCTAACCCTAACCCTTCCCCGAAGCCTGACCCTCAGCCGTCCCCTAATCCTAACCCGTACGCTGACACTAACCCGCGCCCTCACACGTACGCTCCCCCTAGAGCGTTGTCGTACCCTCACCTGGACCCTGAACCGTCCCCGTCCCCTAACCCTAACCCTAGCCCGAACCCTAACCCTAACCCTTCCCCGAAGCCTGACCCTCAGCCGTCCCCTAATCCTAACCCGTACGCTGACACTAACCCGCGCCCTCACACGTACGCTCCCCCTAGAGCGTTGTCGTACCCTCACCTGGACCCTAAACCGTCCCCGTCCCCTAACCCTAACCCTAGCCCGAACCCTAACCCTAACCCTTCCCCGAAGCCTGACCCTCAGCCGTCCCCTAATCCTAACCCGTACGCTGACACTAACCCGCGCCCTCACACGTACGCACCCCCTAGAGCGTTGTCGTACCCTCACCTGGACCCTAAACCGTCCCCGTCCCCTAACCCTAACCCTAGCCCGAACCCTAACCCTAACCCTTCCCCGAAGCCTGACCCTCAGCCGTCCCCTAATCCTAACCCGTACGCTGACACTAACCCGCGCCCTCACACGTACGCTCCCCCTAGAGCGTTGTCGTACCCTCACCTGGACCCTAAACCGTACCCGTCCCCTAACCCTAACCCTAGCCCGAACCCTAACCCTAACCCTTCCCCGAAGCCTGACCCTCAGCCGTCCCCTAATCCTAACCCGTACGCTGACACTAACCCACGGCCTCACATGTACACTCCCCCTAGAGCGTTGTCGTACCCTCACCTGGACCCTGAACCGTCCCCGTCCCCTAACCCTAACCCTAGGCCGAAGCCTAACCCTAAGCCTTCCCCGAAGCCTGACCCTCAGCCGTCCCCTAATCCTAACCCGTACGGTGACACTAACCCGCGCCCTCACACGTACGCTCCCCCTAGAGCGTTGTCGTACCCTCACCTGGACCCTGAACCGTCCCCGTCCCCTAACCCTAACCCTAGGCCGAAGCCTAACCCTAACCCTTCCCCGAAGCCTGACCCTCAGCCGTCTCCTAATCCTAACCCGTACGCTGACACTAACCCGCGCCCTCACACGTACGCTCCCCCTAGAGCGTTGTCGTACCCTCACCTGGACCCTAAACCGTCCCCGTCCCCTAACCCTAACCCTAGCCCGAACCATAACCCTAACCCTTCCCCGAAGCCTGACCCTCAGCCGTCCCCTAATCCTAACCCGTACGCTGACACTAACCCGCGCCCTCACATGTACGCTCCCCCTAGAGCGTTGTCGTACCCTCACCTGGACCCTGAACCGTCCCCGTCCCCTAACCATAACCCTAGGCCGAATCCTAACCCTAACCCTTCCCCGAAGCCTGACCCTCAGCCGTCCCCTAATCCTAACCCGTACGCTGACACTAACCCGCGCCCTCACACGTACGCTCCCCCTAGAGCGTTGTCGTACCCTCACCTGGACCCTGAACCGTCCTCGTCCCCTAACCCTAACCCTAGGCCGAAGCCTAACCCTAACCCTTCCCCGAAGCCTGACCCTCAGCCGTCCCCTAATCCTAACCCGTACGCTGACACTAACCCGCGCCCTCACACGTACGCTCCCCCTAGAGCGTTGTCGTACCCTCACCTGGACCCTGAACCGTCCCCGTCCCCTAACCCTAACCCTAGCCCGAAGCCTAACCCTAACCCTTCCCCGAAGCCTGACCCTCAGCCGTCCCCTAATCCTAACCCGTACGCTGACACTAACCCGCGCCCTCACACGTACGCTCCCCCTAGAGCGTTGTCGTACCCTCACCTGGACCCTGAACCGTCCCCGTCCCCTAACCCTAACCCTAGCCCGAACCCTAACCCTAACCCTTCCCCGAAGCCTGACCCTCAGCCGTCCCGTAATCCTAACCCGTACGCTGACACTAACCCGCGCCCTCACACGTACGCTCCCCCTAGAGCGTTGTCTTACCCTCACCTGGACCCTGAACCGTCCCCGTCCCCTAACACTAACCCTAGCCCGAACCCTAACCCTAACCCTTCCCCGAAGCCTGACCCTCAGCCGTCCCCTAATCCTAACCCGTACGCTGAAACTAACCCGCGCCCTCACACGTACGCTCCCCCTAGAGCGTTGTCGTACCCTCACCTGGACCCTAAACCGTCCCCGTCCCCTAACCCTAACCCTAGCCCGAACCCTAACCCTAACCCTTCCCCGAAGCCTGACCCTCAGCCGTCCCCTAATCCTAACCCGTACGCTGACACTAACCCACGCCCTCACACGTACACTCCCCCTAGAGCGTTGTCGTACCCTCACCTGGACCCTGAACCGTCCCCGTCCCCTAACCCTAACCCTAGGCCGAAGCCTAACCCTAAGCCTTCCCCGAAGCCTGACCCTCAGCCGTCCCCTAATCCTAACCCGTACGGTGACACTAACCCGCGCCCTCACACGTACGCTCCCCCTAGAGCGTTGTCGTACCCTCACCTGGACCCTGAACCGTCCCCGTCCCCTAACCCTAACCCTAGGCCGAAGCCTAACCCTAACCCTTCCCCGAAGCCTGACCCTCAGCCGTCTCCTAATCCTAACCCGTACGCTGACACTAACCCGCGCCCTCACACGTACGCTCCCCCTAGAGCGTTGTCGTACCCTCACCTGGACCCTAAACCGTCCCCGTCCCCTAACCCTAACCCTAGCCCGAACCCTAACCCTAACCCTTCCCCGAAGCCTGACCCTCAGCCGTCCCCTAATCCTAACCCGTACGCTGACACTAACCCGCGCCCTCACACGTACGCTCCCCCTAGAGCGTTGTCGTACCCTCACCTGGACCCTGAACCGTCCCCGTCCCCTAACCATAACCCTAGGCCGAAGCCTAACCCTAACCCTTCCCCGAAGCCTGACCCTCAGCCGTCCCCTAATCCTAACCCGTACGCTGACACTAACCCGCGCCCTCACACGTACGCTCCCCCTAGAGCGTTGTCGTACCCTCACCTGGACCCTGAACCGTCCCCGTCCCCTAACCCTAACCCTAGGCCGAAGCCTAACCCTAACCCTTCCCCGTAGCCTGACCCTCAGCCGTCCCCTAATCCTAACCCGTACGCTGACACTAACCCGCGCCCTCACACGTACGCTCCCCCTAGAGCGTTGTCGTACCCTCACCTGGACCCTGAACCGTCCCCGTCCCCTAACCCTAACCCTAGCCCGAAGCCTAACCCTAACCCTTCCCCGAAGCCTGACCCTCAGCCGTCCCCTAATCCTAACCCGTACGCTGACACTAACCCGCGCCCTCACACGTACGCTCCCCCTAGAGCGTTGTCGTACCCTCACCTGGACCCTGAACCGTCCCCGTCCCCTAACCCTAACCCTAGCCCGAACCCTAACCCTAACCCTTCCCCGAAGCCTGACCCTCAGCCGTCCCGTAATCCTAACCCGTACGCTGACACTAACCCGCGCCCTCACACGTACGCTCCCCCTAGAGCGTTGTCTTACCCTCACCTGGACCCTGAACCGTCCCCGTCCCCTAACAGTAACCCTAGCCCGAACCCTAACCCTAACCCTTCCCCGAAGCCTGACCCTCAGCCGTCCCCTAATCCTAACCCGTACGCTGAAACTAACCCGCGCCCTCACACGTACGCTCCCCCTAGAGCGTTGTCGTACCCTCACCTGGACCCTAAACCGTCCCCGTCCCCTAACCCTAACCCTAGCCCGAACCCTAACCCTAACACTTCCCCGAAGCCTGACCCTCAGCCGTCCCCTAATCCTAACCCGTACGCTGACACTAACCCACGCCCTTACACGTACGCTCCCCCTAGAGCGTTGTCGTACCCTCACCTGGACCCTAAACCGTCCCCGTCCCCTAACCCTAACCCTAGCCCGAACCCTAACCCTAACCCTTCCCCGAAGCCTGACCCTCAGCCGTCCCCTAATCCTAACCCGTACGCTGACACTAACCCGCGCCCTCACACGTACGCTCCCCCTAGAGCGTTTTCGTACCCTCACCTGGACCCTAAACCGTCCCCGTCCCCTAACCCTAACCCTAGCCCGAACCCTAACCCTAACCCTTCCCCGAAGCCTGACCCTCAGCCGTCCCCTAATCCTAACCCGTACGCTGACACTAACCCGCGCCCTCACACGTACGCTCCCCCTAGAGCGTTGTCGTACCCTCACCTGGACCCTAAACCGTCCCCGTCCCCTAACCCTAACCCTAGCCCGAACCCTAACCCTAACCCTTCCCCGAAGCCTGACCCTCAGCCGTCCCCTAATCCTAACCCGTACGCTGACACTAACCCGCGCCCTCACACGTACGCTCCCCCTAGAGCGTTGTCGTACCCTCACCTGGACCCTAAACCGTCCCCGTCCCCTAACCCTAACCCTAGCCCGAACCCTAACCCTAACCCTTCCCCGAAGCCTGACCCTCAGCCGTCCCCTAATCCTAACCCGTACGCTGACACTAACCCACGCCCTCACACGTACGCTCCCCCTAGAGCGTTGTCGTACCCTCACCTGGACCCTAAACCGTCCCCGTCCCCTAACCCTAACCCTAGGCCGAACCCTAACCCTAACCCTTCCCCGAAGCCTGACCCTCAGCCGTCCCCTAATCCTAACCCGTACGCTGACACTAACCCACGCCCTCACACGTACGCTCCACCTAGAGCGTTGTCGTACCCTCACCTGGACCCTAAACCGTCCCCGTCCCCTAACCCTAACCCTAGCCCGAAACCTAACCCTAACCCTTCCCCGAAGCCTGACCCTCAGCCGTCCCCTAATCCTAACCCGTACGCTGACACTAACCCGCGCCCTCACACGTACGCTCCCCTTAGAGCGTTGTCGTACCCTCACCTGGACCCTGAACCGTCCCCGTCCCCTAACCCTAACCCTAGGCCGAAGCCTAACCCTAACCCTTCCCCGAAGCCTGACCCTCAGCCGTCCCCTAATCCTAACCCGTACGCTGACACTAACCCGCGCCCTCACACGTACGCTCCCCCTAGAGCGTTGTCGTACCCTCACCTGGACCCTGAACCGTCCCCGTCCCCTAACCCTTACCCTAGGCCGAAGCCTAACCCTAACCCTTCCCCGAAGCCTGACCCTCAGCCGTCCCCTAATCCTAACACGTACGCTGACACTAACCCGCGCCCTCACACGTACGCTCCCCCTAGAGCGTTGTCGTACCCTCACCTGGACCCTAAACCGTCCCCGTCCCCTAACCCTAACCCTAGCCCGAACTCTAACCCTGACCCTTCCCCGAAGCCTGACCCTCAGCCGTCCCCTAATCCTAACCCGTACGCTGACACTAACCCGCGCCCTCACACGTACGCTCCCCCTAGAGCGTTGTCGTACCCTCACCTGGACCCTGAACCGTCCCCGTCCCCTAACCATAACCCTAGGCCGAAGCCTAACCCTAACCCTTCCCCGAAGCCTGACCCTCAGCCGTCCCCTAATACTAACCCGTACGCTGACACTAACCCGCGCTCTCACACGTACGCTCCCCCTAGAGCGTTGTCGTACCCTCACCTGGACCCTGAACCGTCCCCGTCCCCTAACCCTAACCCTAGGCCGAAGCCTAACCCTAACCCTTCCCCGAAGCCTGACCCTCAGCCGTCCCCTAATCCTAACCCGTACGCTGACACTAACCCGCGCCCTCACACGTACGCTCCCCCTAGAGCGTTGTCGTACCCTCACCTGGACCCTAAACCGTCCCCGTCCCCTAACCCTAACCCTAGCCCGAACCCTAACCCTAACCCTTCCCCGAAGCCTGACCCTCAGCCGTCCCCTAATCCTAACCCGTACGCTGACACTAACCCGCGCCCTCACACGTACGCTCCCCCTAGAGCGTTGTCGTACCCTCACCTGGACCCTAACCGTCCCCGTCCCCTAACCCTAACCCTAGCCCGAACCCTAACCCTAACCCTTCCCCGAAGCCTGACCCTCAGCCGTCCCCTAATCCTAACCCGTACGCTGACACTAACCCGCGCCCTCACACGTACGCTCCCCCTAGAGCGTTGTCGTACCCTCACCTGGACCCTAAACCGTCCCCGTCCCCTACCCTAACCCTAGGCCGAACCCTAACCCTAACCCTTCCCCGAAGCCTGACCCTCAGCCGTCCCCTAATCCTAACCCGTACGCTGACACTAACCCACGCCCTCACACGTACGATCCACCTAGAGCGTTGTCGTACCCTCACCTGGACCCTAAACCGTCCCCGTCCCCTAACCCTAACCCTAGCCCGAAACCTAACCCTAACCCTTCCCCGAAGCCTGACCCTCAGCCGTCCCCTAATCCTAACCCGTACGCTGACACTAACCCGCGCCCTCACACGTACGCTCCCCTTAGAGCGTTGTCGTACCCTCACCTGGACCCTGAACCGTCCCCGTCCCCTAACCCTAACCCTAGGCCGAAGCCTAACCCTAACCCTTCCCCGAAGCCTGACCCTCAGCCGTCCCCTAATCCTAACCCGTACGCTGACACTAACCCGCGCCCTCACACGTACGCTCCCCTTAGAGCGTTGTCGTACCCTCACCTGGACCCTGAACCGTCCCCGTCCCCTAACCCTAACCCTAGGCCGAAGCCTAACCCTAACCCTTCCCCGAAGCCTGACCCTCAGCCGTCCCCTAATCCTAACCCGTACGCTGACACTAACCCGCGCCCTCACACGTACGCTCCCCCTAGAGCGTTGTCGTACCCTCACCTGGACCCTGAACCGTCCCCGTCCCCTAACCCTTACCCTAGGCCGAAGCCTAACCCTAACCCTTCCCCGAAGCCTGACCCTCAGCCGTCCCCTAATCCTAACCCGTACGCTGACACTAACCCGCGCCCTCACACGTACGCTCCCCCTAGAGCGTTGTCGTACCCTCACCTGGACCCTGAACCGTCCCCGTCCCCTAACCCTAACCCTAGGCCGAAGCCTAACCCTAACCCTTCCCCGAAGCCTGACCCTCAGCCGTCCCCTAATCCTAACCCGTACGCTGACACTAACCCGCGCCCTCACACGTACGCTCCCCCTAGAGCGTTGTCGTACCCTCACCTGGACCCTGAACCGTCCCCGTCCCCTAACCCTAACCCTAGCCCGAAGCCTAACCCTAACCCTTCCCCGAAGCCTGACCCTCAGCCGTCCCCTAATCCTAACCCGTACGCTGACACTAACCCACGCCCTCACACGTACGCTCCCCCTAGAGCGTTGTCGTACCCTCACCTGGACCCTGAACCGTCCCCGTCCCCTAACCCTAACCCTAGCCCGAAGCCTAACCCTAACCCTTCCCCGAAGCCTGACCCTCAGCCGTCCCCTAATCCTAACCCGTACGCTGACACTAACCCGCGCCCTCACACGTACGCTCCCCCTAGAGCGTTGTCGTACCCTCACCTGGACCCTAAACCGTCCCCGTCCCCTAACACTAACCCTAGCCCGAACCCTAACCCTAACCCTTCCCCGAAGCCTGACCCTCAGCCGTCCCCTAATCCTAACCCGTACGCTGAAACTAACCCGCGCCCTCACACGTACGCTCCCCCTAGAGCGTTGTCGTACCCTCACCTGGACCCTAAACCGTCCCCGTCCCCTAACCCTAACCCTAGCCCGAACCCTAACCCTAACACTTCCCCGAAGCCTGACCCTCAGCCGTCCCCTAATCCTAACCCGTACGCTGACACTAACCCACGCCCTTACACGTACGCTCCCCCTAGAGCGTTGTCGTACCCTCACCTGGACCCTAAACCGTCCCCGTCCCCTAACCCTAACCCTAGCCCGAACCCTAACCCTAACCCTTCCCCGAAGCCTGACCCTCAGCCGTCCCCTAATCCTAACCCGTACGCTGACACTAACCCGCGCCCTCACACGTACGCTCCCCCTAGAGCGTTTTCGTACCCTCACCTGGACCCTAAACCGTCCCCGTCCCCTAACCCTAACCCTAGCCCGAACCCTAACCCTAACCCTTCCCCGAAGCCTGACCCTCAGCCGTCCCCTAATCCTAACCCGTACGCTGACACTAACCTGCGCACTCACACGTACGCTCCCCCTAGAGCGTTGTCGTACCCTCACCTGGACCCTAAACCGTCCCCGTCCCCTAACCCTAACCCTAGGCCGAAGCCTAACCCTAACCCTTCCCCGAAGCCTGACCCTCAGCCGTCCCCTAATCCTAACCCGTACGCTGACACTAACCCGCGCCCTCACACGTACGCTCCCCCTAGAGCGTTGTCGTACCCTCACCTGGACCCTAAACCGTCCCCGTCCCCTAACCCTAACCCTAGCCCGAACCCTAACCCTAACCCTTCCCCGAAGCCTGACCCTCAGCCGTCCCCTAATCCTAACCCGTACGCTGACACTAACCCGCGCCCTCACACGTACGCTCCCCCTAGAGCGTTGTCGTACCCTCACCTGGACCCTGAACCGTCCCCGTCCCCTAACCCTAACCCTAGGCCGAAGCCTAACCCTAACCCTTCCCCGAAGCCTGACCCTCAGCCGTCCCCTAATCCTAACCCGTACGCTGACACTAACCCGCGCCCTCACACGTACGCTCCCCCTAGAGCGTTGTCGTACCCTCACCTGGACCCTGAACCGTCCCCGTCCCCTAACCCTAACCCTAGCCCGAAGCCTAACCCTAACCCTTCCCCGAAGCCTGACCCTCAGCCATCCCCTAATCCTAACCCGTACGCTGACACTAACCCGCGCCCTCACACGTACGCTCCCCCTAGAGTGTTGTCGTACCCTCACCTGGACCCTGAACCGTCCCCGTCCCCTAACCCTAACCCTAGCCCGAACCCTAACCCTAACCCTTCCCCGAAGCCTGACCCTCAGCCGTCCCCTAATCCTAACCCGTACGCTGACACTAACCCGCGCCCTCACACGTACGCTCCCCCTAGAGCGTTGTCTTACCCTCACCTGGACCCTGAACCGTCCCCGTCCCCTAACACTAACCCTAGCCCGAACCCTAACCCTAACCCTTCCCCGAAGCCTGACCCTCAGCCGTCCCCTAATCCTAACCCGTACGCTGAAACTAACCCGCGCCCTCACACGTACGCTCCCCCTAGAGCGTTGTCGTACCCTCACCTGGACCCTAAACCGTCCCCGTCCCCTAACCCTAACCCTAGCCCGAACCCTAACCCTAACACTTCCCCGAAGCCTGACCCTCAGCCGTCCCCTAATCCTAACCCGTACGCTGACACTAACCCACGCCCTTACACGTACGCTCCCCCTAGAGCGTTGTCGTACCCTCACCTGGACCCTAAACCGTCCCCGTCCCCTAACCCTAACCCTAGCCCGAACCCTAACCCTAACCCTTCCCCGAAGCCTGACCCTCAGCCGTCCCCTAATCCTAACCCGTACGCTGACACTAAACCGCGCCCTCACACGTACGCTCCCCCTAGAGCGTTTTCGTACCCTCACCTGGACCCTAAACCGTCCCCGTCCCCTAACCCTAACCCTAGCCCGAACCCTAACCCTAACCCTTCCCCGAAGCCTGACCCTCAGCCGTCCCCTAATCCTAACCCGTACGCTGACACTAACCCGCGCACTCACACGTACGCTCCCCCTAGAGCGTTGTCGTACCCTCACCTGGACCCTAAACCGTCCCCGTCCCCTAACCCTAACCCTAGCCCGAACCCTAACCCTAACACTTCCCCGAAGCCTGACCCTCAGCCGTCCCCTAATCCTAACCCGTACGCTGACACTAACCCACGCCCTTACACGTACGCTCCCCCTAGAGCGTTGTCGTACCCTCACCTGGACCCTAAACCGTCCCCGTCCCCTAACCCTAACCCTAGCCCGAACCCTAACCCTAACCCTTCCCCGAAGCCTGACCCTCAGCCGTCCCCTAATCCTAACCCGTACGCTGACACTAACCCGCGCCCTCACACGTACGCTCCCCCTAGAGCGTTTTCGTACCCTCACCTGGACCCTAAACCGTCCCCGTCCCCTAACCCTAACCCTAGCCCGAACCCTAACCCTAACCCTTCCCCGAAGCCTGACCCTCAGCCGTCCCCTAATCCTAACCCGTACGCTGACACTAACCCGCGCACTCACACGTACGCTCCCCCTAGAGCGTTGTCGTACCCTCACCTGGACCCTAAACCGTCCCCGTCCCCTAACCCTAACCCTAGGCCGAAGCCTAACCCTAACCCTTCCCCGAAGCCTGACCCTCAGCCGTCCCCTAATCCTAACCCGTACGCTGACACTAACCCGCGCCCTCACACGTACGCTCCCCCTAGAGCGTTGTCGTACCCTCACCTGGACCCTAAACCGTCCCCGTCCCCTAACCCTAACCCTAGCCCGAACCCTAACCCTAACACTTCCCCGAAGCCTGACCCTCAGCCGTCCCCTAATCCTAACCCGTACGCTGACACTAACCCACGCCCTTACACATACGCTCCCCCTAGAGCGTTGTCGTACCCTCACCTGGACCCTAAACCGTCCCCGTCCCCTAACCCTAACCCTAGCCCGAACCCTAACCCTAACCCTTCCCCGAAGCCTGACCCTCAGCCGTCCCCTAATCCTAACCCGTACGCTGACACTAACCCGCGCCCTCACACGTACGCTCCCCCTAGAGCGTTTTCGTACCCTCACCTGGACCCTAAACCGTCCCCGTCCCCTAACCCTAACCCTAGCCCGAACCCTAACCCTAACCCTTCCCCGAAGCCTGACCCTCAGCCGTCCCCTAATCCTAACCCGTACGCTGACACTAACCCGCGCACTCACACGTACGCTCCCCTTAGAGCGTTGTCGTACCCTCACCTGGACCCTAAACCGTCCCCGTCCCCTAACCCTAACCCTAGCCCGAACCCTAACCCTAACCCTTCCCCGAAGCCTGACCCTCAGCCGTCCCCTAATCCTAACCCGTACGCTGACACTAACCCGCGCCCTCACACGTACGCTCCCCCTAGAGCGTTGTCGTACCCTCACCTGGACCCTGAACCGTCCCCGTCCCCTAACCCTAACCCTAGCCCGAACCCTAACCCTAACCCTTCCCCGAAGCCTGACCCTCAGCCGTCCCCTAATCCTAACCCGTACGCTGACACTAACCCGCGCCCTCACACGTACGCTCCCCCTAGAGCGTTGTCGTACCCTCACCTGGACCCTAAACCGTCCCCGGCCCCTAACCCTAACCCTAGCCCGAACCCTAACCCTAACCCTTCCCCGAAGCCTGACCCTCAGCCGTCCCCTAATCCTAACCCGTACGCTGACACTAACCCACGCCCTCACACGTACACTCCCCCTAGAGCGTTGTCGTACCCTCACCTGGACCCTGAACCGTCCCCGTCCCCTAACCCTAACCCTAGGCCGAAGCCTAACCCTAAGCCTTCCCCGAAGCCTGACCCTCAGCCGTCCCCTAATCCTAACCCGTACGGTGACACTAACCCGCGCCCTCACACGTACGCTCCCCCTAGAGCGTTGTCGTACCCTCACCTGGACCCTGAACCGTCCCCGTCCCCTAACCCTAACCCTAGGCCGAAGCCTAACCCTAACCCTTCCCCGAAGCCTGACCCTCAGCCGTCTCCTAATCCTAACCCGTACGCTGACACTAACCCGCGCCCTCACACGTACGCTCCCCCTAGAGCGTTGTCGTACCCTCACCTGGACCCTAAACCGTCCCCGTCCCCTAACCCTAACCCTAGCCCGAACCCTAACCCTAACCCTTCCCCGAAGCCTGACCCTCAGCCGTCCCCTAATCCTAACCCGTACGCTGACACTAACCCGCGCCCTCACACGTACGCTCCCCCTAGAGCGTTGTTGTACCCTCACCTGGACCCTGAACCGTCCCCGTCCCCTAACCATAACCCTAGGCCGAAGCCTAACCCTAACCCTTCCCCGAAGCCTGACCCTCAGCCGTCCCCTAATCCTAACCCGTACGCTGACACTAACCCGCGCCCTCACACGTACGCTCCCCCTAGAGCGTTGTCGTACCCTCACCTGGACCCTGAACCGTCCCCGTCCCCTAACCCTAACCCTAGGCCGAAGCCTAACCCTAACCCTTCCCCGTAGCCTGACCCTCAGCCGTCCCCTAATCCTAACCCGTACGCTGACACTAACCCGCGCCCTCACACGTACGCTCCCCCTAGAGCGTTGTCGTACCCTCACCTGGACCCTGAACCGTCCCCGTCCCCTAACCCTAACCCTAGCCCGAAGCCTAACCCTAACCCTTCCCCGAAGCCTGACCCTCAGCCGTCCCCTAATCCTAACCCGTACGCTGACACTAACCCGCGCCCTCACACGTACGCTCCCCCTAGAGCGTTGTCGTACCCTCACCTGGACCCTGAACCGTCCCCGTCCCCTAACCCTAACCCTAGCCCGAACCCTAACCCTAACCCTTCCCCGAAGCCTGACCCTCAGCCGTCCCGTAATCCTAACCCGTACGCTGACACTAACCCGCGCCCTCACACGTACGCTCCCCCTAGAGCGTTGTCTTACCCTCACCTGGACCCTGAACCGTCCCCGTCCCCTAACAGTAACCCTAGCCCGAACCCTAACCCTAACCCTTCCCCGAAGCCTGACCCTCAGCCGTCCCCTAATCCTAACCCGTACGCTGAAACTAACCCGCGCCCTCACACGTACGCTCCCCCTAGAGCGTTGTCGTACCCTCACCTGGACCCTAAACCGTCCCCGTCCCCTAACCCTAACCCTAGCCCGAACCCTAACCCTAACACTTCCCCGAAGCCTGACCCTCAGCCGTCCCCTAATCCTAACCCGTACGCTGACACTAACCCACGCCCTTACACGTACGCTCCCCCTAGAGCGTTGTCGTACCCTCACCTGGACCCTAAACCGTCCCCGTCCCCTAACCCTAACCCTAGCCCGAACCCTAACCCTAACCCTTCCCCGAAGCCTGACCCTCAGCCGTCCCCTAATCCTAACCCGTACGCTGACACTAACCCGCGCCCTCACACGTACGCTCCCCCTAGAGCGTTTTCGTACCCTCACCTGGACCCTAAACCGTCCCCGTCCCCTAACCCTAACCCTAGCCCGAACCCTAACCCTAACCCTTCCCCGAAGCCTGACCCTCAGCCGTCCCCTAATCCTAACCCGTACGCTGACACTAACCCGCGCCCTCACACGTACGCTCCCCCTAGAGCGTTGTCGTACCCTCACCTGGACCCTAAACCGTCCCCGTCCCCTAACCCTAACCCTAGCCCGAACCCTAACCCTAACCCTTCCCCGAAGCCTCACCCTCAGCCGTCCCCTAATCCTAACCCGTACGCTGACACTAACCCGCGCCCTCACACGTACGCTCCCCCTAGAGCGTTGTCGTACCCTCACCTGGACCCTAAACCGTCCCCGTCCCCTAACCCTAACCCTAGCCCGAACCCTAACCCTAACCCTTCCCCGAAGCCTGACCCTCAGCCGTCCCCTAATCCTAACCCGTACGCTGACACTAACCCACGCCCTCACACGTACGCTCCCCCTAGAGCGTTGTCGTACCCTCACCTGGACCCTAAACCGTCCCCGTCCCCTAACCCTAACCCTAGGCCGAACCCTAACCCTAACCCTTCCCCGAAGCCTGACCCTCAGCCGTCCCCTAATCCTAACCCGTACGCTGACACTAACCCACGCCCTCACACGTACGCTCCACCTAGAGCGTTGTCGTACCCTCACCTGGACCCTAAACCGTCCCCGTCCCCTAACCCTAACCCTAGCCCGAAACCTAACCCTAACCCTTCCCCGAAGCCTGACCCTCAGCCGTCCCCTAATCCTAACCCGTACGCTGACACTAACCCGCGCCCTCACACGTACGCTCCCCTTAGAGCGTTGTCGTACCCTCACCTGGACCCTGAACCGTCCCCGTCCCCTAACCCTAACCCTAGGCCGAAGCCTAACCCTAACCCTTCCCCGAAGCCTGACCCTCAGCCGTCCCCTAATCCTAACCCGTACGCTGACACTAACCCGCGCCCTCACACGTACGCTCCCCCTAGAGCGTTGTCGTACCCTCACCTGGACCCTGAACCGTCCCCGTCCCCTAACCCTTACCCTAGGCCGAAGCCTAACCCTAACCCTTCCCCGAAGCCTGACCCTCAGCCGTCCCCTAATCCTAACACGTACGCTGACACTAACCCGCGCCCTCACACGTACGCTCCCCCTAGAGCGTTGTCGTACCCTCACCTGGACCCTAAACCGTCCCCGTCCCCTAACCCTAACCCTAGCCCGAACTCTAACCCTGACCCTTCCCCGAAGCCTGACCCTCAGCCGTCCCCTAATCCTAACCCGTACGCTGACACTAACCCGCGCCCTCACACGTACGCTCCCCCTAGAGCGTTGTCGTACCCTCACCTGGACCCTGAACCGTCCCCGTCCCCTAACCATAACCCTAGGCCGAAGCCTAACCCTAACCCTTCCCCGAAGCCTGACCCTCAGCCGTCCCCTAATACTAACCCGTACGCTGACACTAACCCGCGCTCTCACACGTACGCTCCCCCTAGAGCGTTGTCGTACCCTCACCTGGACCCTGAACCGTCCCCGTCCCCTAACCCTAACCCTAGGCCGAAGCCTAACCCTAACCCTTCCCCGAAGCCTGACCCTCAGCCGTCCCCTAATCCTAACCCGTACGCTGACACTAACCCGCGCCCTCACACGTACGCTCCCCCTAGAGCGTTGTCGTACCCTCACCTGGACCCTAAACCGTCCCCGTCCCCTAACCCTAACCCTAGCCCGAACCCTAACCCTAACCCTTCCCCGAAGCCTGACCCTCAGCCGTCCCCTAATCCTAACCCGTACGCTGACACTAACCCGCGCACTCACACGTACGCTCCCCTTAGAGCGTTGTCGTACCCTCACCTGGACCCTAAACCGTCCCCGTCCCCTAACCCTAACCCTAGCCCGAACCCTAACCCTAACCCTTCCCCGAAGCCTGACCCTCAGCCGTCCCCTAATCCTAACCCGTACGCTGACACTAACCCGCGCCCTCACACGTACGCTCCCCCTAGAGCGTTGTCGTACCCTCACCTGGACCCTGAACCGTCCCCGTCCCCTAACCCTAACCCTAGCCCGAACCCTAACCCTAACCCTTCCCCGAAGCCTGACCCTCAGCCGTCCCCTAATCCTAACCCGTACGCTGACACTAACCCGCGCCCTCACACGTACGCTCCCCCTAGAGCGTTGTCGTACCCTCACCTGGACCCTAAACCGTCCCCGGCCCCTAACCCTAACCCTAGCCCGAACCCTAACCCTAACCCTTCCCCGAAGCCTGACCCTCAGCCGTCCCCTAATCCTAACCCGTACGCTGACACTAACCCACGCCCTCACACGTACACTCCCCCTAGAGCGTTGTCGTACCCTCACCTGGACCCTGAACCGTCCCCGTCCCCTAACCCTAACCCTAGGCCGAAGCCTAACCCTAAGCCTTCCCCGAAGCCTGACCCTCAGCCGTCCCCTAATCCTAACCCGTACGGTGACACTAACCCGCGCCCTCACACGTACGCTCCCCCTAGAGCGTTGTCGTACCCTCACCTGGACCCTGAACCGTCCCCGTCCCCTAACCCTAACCCTAGGCCGAAGCCTAACCCTAACCCTTCCCCGAAGCCTGACCCTCAGCCGTCTCCTAATCCTAACCCGTACGCTGACACTAACCCGCGCCCTCACACGTACGCTCCCCCTAGAGCGTTGTCGTACCCTCACCTGGACCCTAAACCGTCCCCGTCCCCTAACCCTAACCCTAGCCCGAACCCTAACCCTAACCCTTCCCCGAAGCCTGACCCTCAGCCGTCCCCTAATCCTAACCCGTACGCTGACACTAACCCGCGCCCTCACACGTACGCTCCCCCTAGAGCGTTGTCGTACCCTCACCTGGACCCTGAACCGTCCCCGTCCCCTAACCATAACCCTAGGCCGAAGCCTAACCCTAACCCTTCCCCGAAGCCTGACCCTCAGCCGTCCCCTAATCCTAACCCGTACGCTGACACTAACCCGCGCCCTCACACGTACGCTCCCCCTAGAGCGTTGTCGTACCCTCACCTGGACCCTGAACCGTCCCCGTCCCCTAACCCTAACCCTAGGCCGAAGCCTAACCCTAACCCTTCCCCGTAGCCTGACCCTCAGCCGTCCCCTAATCCTAACCCGTACGCTGACACTAACCCGCGCCCTCACACGTACGCTCCCCCTAGAGCGTTGTCGTACCCTCACCTGGACCCTGAACCGTCCCCGTCCCCTAACCCTAACCCTAGCCCGAAGCCTAACCCTAACCCTTCCCCGAAGCCTGACCCTCAGCCGTCCCCTAATCCTAACCCGTACGCTGACACTAACCCGCGCCCTCACACGTACGCTCCCCCTAGAGCGTTGTCGTACCCTCACCTGGACCCTGAACCGTCCCCGTCCCCTAACCCTAACCCTAGCCCGAACCCTAACCCTAACCCTTCCCCGAAGCCTGACCCTCAGCCGTCCCGTAATCCTAACCCGTACGCTGACACTAACCCGCGCCCTCACACGTACGCTCCCCCTAGAGCGTTGTCTTACCCTCACCTGCACCCTGAACCGTCCCCGTCCCCTAACAGTAACCCTAGCCCGAACCCTAACCCTAACCCTTCCCCGAAGCCTGACCCTCAGCCGTCCCCTAATCCTAACCCGTACGCTGAAACTAACCCGCGCCCTCACACGTACGCTCCCCCTAGAGCGTTGTCGTACCCTCACCTGGACCCTAAACCGTCCCCGTCCCCTAACCCTAACCCTAGCCCGAACCCTAACCCTAACACTTCCCCGAAGCCTGACCCTCAGCCGTCCCCTAATCCTAACCCGTACGCTGACACTAACCCACGCCCTTACACGTACGCTCCCCCTAGAGCGTTGTCGTACCCTCACCTGGACCCTAAACCGTCCCCGTCCCCTAACCCTAACCCTAGCCCGAACCCTAACCCTAACCCTTCCCCGAAGCCTGACCCTCAGCCGTCCCCTAATCCTAACCCGTACGCTGACACTAACCCGCGCCCTCACACGTACGCTCCCCCTAGAGCGTTTTCGTACCCTCACCTGGACCCTAAACCGTCCCCGTCCCCTAACCCTAACCCTAGCCCGAACCCTAACCCTAACCCTTCCCCGAAGCCTGACCCTCAGCCGTCCCCTAATCCTAACCCGTACGCTGACACTAACCCGCGCCCTCACACGTACGCTCCCCCTAGAGCGTTGTCGTACCCTCACCTGGACCCTAAACCGTCCCCGTCCCCTAACCCTAACCCTAGCCCGAACCCTAACCCTAACCCTTCCCCGAAGCCTCACCCTCAGCCGTCCCCTAATCCTAACCCGTACGCTGACACTAACCCGCGCCCTCACACGTACGCTCCCCCTAGAGCGTTGTCGTACCCTCACCTGGACCCTAAACCGTCCCCGTCCCCTAACCCTAACCCTAGCCCGAACCCTAACCCTAACCCTTCCCCGAAGCCTGACCCTCAGCCGTCCCCTAATCCTAACCCGTACGCTGACACTAACCCACGCCCTCACACGTACGCTCCCCCTAGAGCGTTGTCGTACCCTCACCTGGACCCTAAACCGTCCCCGTCCCCTAACCCTAACCCTAGGCCGAACCCTAACCCTAACCCTTCCCCGAAGCCTGACCCTCAGCCGTCCCCTAATCCTAACCCGTACGCTGACACTAACCCACGCCCTCACACGTACGATCCACCTAGAGCGTTGTCGTACCCTCACCTGGACCCTAAACCGTCCCCGTCCCCTAACCCTAACCCTAGCCCGAAACCTAACCCTAACCCTTCCCCGAAGCCTGACCCTCAGCCGTCCCCTAATCCTAACCCGTACGCTGACACTAACCCGCGCCCTCACACGTACGCTCCCCTTAGAGCGTTGTCGTACCCTCACCTGGACCCTGAACCGTCCCCGTCCCCTAACCCTAACCCTAGGCCGAAGCCTAACCCTAACCCTTCCCCGAAGCCTGACCCTCAGCCGTCCCCTAATCCTAACCCGTACGCTGACACTAACCCGCGCCCTCACACGTACGCTCCCCCTAGAGCGTTGTCGTACCCTCACCTGGACCCTGAACCGTCCCCGTCCCCTAACCCTTACCCTAGGCCGAAGCCTAACCCTAACCCTTCCCCGAAGCCTGACCCTCAGCCGTCCCCTAATCCTAACACGTACGCTGACACTAACCCGCGCCCTCACACGTACGCTCCCCCTAGAGCGTTGTCGTACCCTCACCTGGACCCTAAACCGTCCCCGTCCCCTAACCCTAACCCTAGCCCGAACTCTAACCCTGACCCTTCCCCGAAGCCTGACCCTCAGCCGTCCCCTAATCCTAACCCGTACGCTGACACTAACCCGCGCCCTCACACGTACGCTCCCCCTAGAGCGTTGTCGTACCCTCACCTGGACCCTGAACCGTCCCCGTCCCCTAACCATAACCCTAGGCCGAAGCCTAACCCTAACCCTTCCCCGAAGCCTGACCCTCAGCCGTCCCCTAATACTAACCCGTACGCTGACACTAACCCGCGCTCTCACACGTACGCTCCCCCTAGAGCGTTGTCGTACCCTCACCTGGACCCTGAACCGTCCCCGTCCCCTAACCCTAACCCTAGGCCGAAGCCTAACCCTAACCCTTCCCCGAAGCCTGACCCTCAGCCGTCCCCTAATCCTAACCCGTACGCTGACACTAACCCGCGCCCTCACACGTACGCTCCCCCTAGAGCGTTGTCGTACCCTCACCTGGACCCTAAACCGTCCCCGTCCCCTAACCCTAACCCTAGCCCGAACCCTAACCCTAACCCTTCCCCGAAGCCTGACCCTCAGCCGTCCCCTAATCCTAACCCGTACGCTGACACTAACCCGCGCCCTCACACGTACGCTCCCCCTAGAGCGTTGTCGTACCCTCACCTGGACCCTAACCGTCCCCGTCCCCTAACCCTAACCCTAGCCCGAACCCTAACCCTAACCCTTCCCCGAAGCCTGACCCTCAGCCGTCCCCTAATCCTAACCCGTACGCTGACACTAACCCGCGCCCTCACACGTACGCTCCCCCTAGAGCGTTGTCGTACCCTCACCTGGACCCTAAACCGTCCCCGTCCCCTACCCTAACCCTAGGCCGAACCCTAACCCTAACCCTTCCCCGAAGCCTGACCCTCAGCCGTCCCCTAATCCTAACCCGTACGCTGACACTAACCCACGCCCTCACACGTACGATCCACCTAGAGCGTTGTCGTACCCTCACCTGGACCCTAAACCGTCCCCGTCCCCTAACCCTAACCCTAGCCCGAAACCTAACCCTAACCCTTCCCCGAAGCCTGACCCTCAGCCGTCCCCTAATCCTAACCCGTACGCTGACACTAACCCGCGCCCTCACACGTACGCTCCCCTTAGAGCGTTGTCGTACCCTCACCTGGACCCTGAACCGTCCCCGTCCCCTAACCCTAACCCTAGGCCGAAGCCTAACCCTAACCCTTCCCCGAAGCCTGACCCTCAGCCGTCCCCTAATCCTAACCCGTACGCTGACACTAACCCGCGCCCTCACACGTACGCTCCCCTTAGAGCGTTGTCGTACCCTCACCTGGACCCTGAACCGTCCCCGTCCCCTAACCCTAACCCTAGGCCGAAGCCTAACCCTAACCCTTCCCCGAAGCCTGACACTCAGCCGTCCCCTAATCCTAACCCGTACGCTGACACTAACCCGCGCCCTCACACGTACGCTCCCCCTAGAGCGTTGTCGTACCCTCACCTGGACCCTGAACCGTCCCCGTCCCCTAACCCTTACCCTAGGCCGAAGCCTAACCCTAACCCTTCCCCGAAGCCTGACCCTCAGCCGTCCCCTAATCCTAACCCGTACGCTGACACTAACCCGCGCACTCACACGTACGCTCCCCCTAGAGCGTTGTCGTACCCTCACCTGGACCCTGAACCGTCCCCGTCCCCTAACCCTAACCCTAGGCCGAAGCCTAACCCTAACCCTTCCCCGAAGCCTGACCCTCAGCCGTCCCCTAATCCTAACCCGTACGCTGACACTAACCCGCGCCCTCACACGTACGCTCCCCCTAGAGCGTTGTCGTACCCTCACCTGGACCCTGAACCGTCCCCGTCCCCTAACCCTAACCCTAGCCCGAAGCCTAACCCTAACCCTTCCCCGAAGCCTGACCCTCAGCCGTCCCCTAATCCTAACCCGTACGCTGACACTAACCCGCGCCCTCACACGTACGCTCCCCCTAGAGCGTTGTCGTACCCTCACCTGGACCCTGAACCGTCCCCGTCCCCTAACCCTAACCCTAGCCCGAAGCCTAACCCTAACCCTTCCCCGAAGCCTGACCCTCAGCCGTCCCCTAATCCTAACCCGTACGCTGACACTAACCCGCGCCCTCACACGTACGCTCCCCCTAGAGCGTTGTCGTACCCTCACCTGGACCCTAAACCGTCCCCGTCCCCTAACACTAACCCTAGCCCGAACCCTAACCCTAACCCTTCCCCGAAGCCTGACCCTCAGCCGTCCCCTAATCCTAACCCGTACGCTGAAACTAACCCGCGCCCTCACACGTACGCTCCCCCTAGAGCGTTGTCGTACCCTCACCTGGACCCTAAACCGTCCCCGTCCCCTAACCCTAACCCTAGCCCGAACCCTAACCCTAACACTTCCCCGAAGCCTGACCCTCAGCCGTCCCCTAATCCTAACCCGTACGCTGACACTAACCCACGCCCTTACACGTACGCTCCCCCTAGAGCGTTGTCGTACCCTCACCTGGACCCTAAACCGTCCCCGTCCCCTAACCCTAACCCTAGCCCGAACCCTAACCCTAACCCTTCCCCGAAGCCTGACCCTCAGCCGTCCCCTAATCCTAACCCGTACGCTGACACTAACCCGCGCCCTCACACGTACGCTCCCCCTAGAGCGTTTTCGTACCCTCACCTGGACCCTAAACCGTCCCCGTCCCCTAACCCTAACCCTAGCCCGAACCCTAACCCTAACCCTTCCCCGAAGCCTGACCCTCAGCCGTCCCCTAATCCTAACCCGTACGCTGACACTAACCCGCGCACTCACACGTACGCTCCCCCTAGATCGTTGTCGTACCCTCACCTGGACCCTAAACCGTCCCCGTCCCCTAACCCTAACCCTAGGCCGAAGCCTAACCCTAACCCTTCCCCGAAGCCTGACCCTCAGCCGTCCCCTAATCCTAACCCGTACGCTGACACTAACCCGCGCCCTCACACGTACGCTCCCCCTAGAGCGTTGTCGTACCCTCACCTGGACCCTAAACCGTCCCCGTCCCCTAACCCTAACCCTAGCCCGAACCCTAACCCTAACCCTTCCCCGAAGCCTGACCCTCAGCCGTCCCCTAATCCTAACCCGTACGCTGACACTAACCCGCGCCCTCACACGTACGCTCCCCCTAGAGCGTTGTCGTACCCTCACCTGGACCCTGAACCGTCCCCGTCCCCTAACCCTAACCCTAGGCCGAAGCCTAACCCTAACCCTTCCCCGAAGCCTGACCCTCAGCCGTCCCCTAATCCTAACCCGTACGCTGACACTAACCCGCGCCCTCACACGTACGCTCCCCCTAGAGCGTTGTCGTACCCTCACCTGGACCCTGAACCGTCCCCGTCCCCTAACCCTAACCCTAGCCCGAAGCCTAACCCTAACCCTTCCCCGAAGCCTGACCCTCAGCCATCCCCTAATCCTAACCCGTACGCTGACACTAACCCGCGCCCTCACACGTACGCTCCCCCTAGAGTGTTGTCGTACCCTCACCTGGACCCTGAACCGTCCCCGTCCCCTAACCCTAACCCTAGCCCGAACCCTAACCCTAACCCTTCCCCGAAGCCTGACCCTCAGCCGTCCCCTAATCCTAACCCGTACGCTGACACTAACCCGCGCCCTCACACGTACGCTCCCCCTAGAGCGTTGTCTTACCCTCACCTGGACCCTGAACCGTCCCCGTCCCCTAACACTAACCCTAGCCCGAACCCTAACCCTAACCCTTCCCCGAAGCCTGACCCTCAGCCGTCCCCTAATCCTAACCCGTACGCTGAAACTAACCCGCGCCCTCACACGTACGCTCCCCCTAGAGCGTTGTCGTACCCTCACCTGGACCCTAAACCGTCCCCGTCCCCTAACCCTAACCCTAGCCCGAACCCTAACCCTAACACTTCCCCGAAGCCTGACCCTCAGCCGTCCCCTAATCCTAACCCGTACGCTGACACTAACCCACGCCCTCACACGTACGCTCCCCCTAGAGCGTTGTCGTACCCTCACCTGGACCCTAAACCGTCCCCGTCCCCTAACCCTAACCCTAGCCCGAACCCTAACCCTAACCCTTCCCCGAAGCCTGACCCTCAGCCGTCCCCTAATCCTAACCCGTACGCTGACACTAAACCGCGCCCTCACACGTACGCTCCCCCTAGAGCGTTTTCATACCCTCACCTGGACCCTAAACCGTCCCCGTCCCCTAACCCTAACCCTAGCCCGAACCCTAACCCTAACCCTTCCCCGAAGCCTGACCCTCAGCCGTCCCCTAATCCTAACCCGTACGCTGACACTAACCCGCGCACTCACACGTACGCTCCCCCTAGAGCGTTGTCGTACCCTCACCTGGACCCTAAACCGTCCCCGTCCCCTAACCCTAACCCTAGCCCGAACCCTAACCCTAACACTTCCCCGAAGCCTGACCCTCAGCCGTCCCCTAATCCTAACCCGTACGCTGACACTAACCCACGCCCTTACACGTACGCTCCCCCTAGAGCGTTGTCGTACCCTCACCTGGACCCTAAACCGTCCCCGTCCCCTAACCCTAACCCTAGCCCGAACCCTAACCCTAACCCTTCCCCGAAGCCTGACCCTCAGCCGTCCCCTAATCCTAACCCGTACGCTGACACTAACCCGCGCCCTCACACGTACGCTCCCCCTAGAGCGTTTTCGTACCCTCACCTGGACCCTAAACCGTCCCCGTCCCCTAACCCTAACCCTAGCCCGAACCCTAACCCTAACCCTTCCCCGAAGCCTGACCCTCAGCCGTCCCCTAATCCTAACCCGTACGCTGACACTAACCCGCGCACTCACACGTACGCTCCCCCTAGAGCGTTGTCGTACCCTCACCTGGACCCTAAACCGTCCCCGTCCCCTAACCCTAACCCTAGGCCGAAGCCTAACCCTAACCCTTCCCCGAAGCCTGACCCTCAGCCGTCCCCTAATCCTAACCCGTACGCTGACACTAACCCGCGCCCTCACACGTACGCTCCCCCTAGAGCGTTGTCGTACCCTCACCTGGACCCTAAACCGTCCCCGTCCCCTAACCCTAACCCTAGCCCGAACCCTAACCCTAACACTTCCCCGAAGCCTGACCCTCAGCCGTCCCCTAATCCTAACCCGTACGCTGACACTAACCCACGCCCTCACACGTACGCTCCCCCTAGAGCGTTGTCGTACCCTCACCTGGACCCTAAACCGTCCCCGTCCCCTAACCCTAACCCTAGCCCGAACCCTAACCCTAACCCTTCCCCGAAGCCTGACCCTCAGCCGTCCCCTAATCCTAACCCGTACGCTGACACTAACCCGCGCCCTCACACGTACGCTCCCCCTAGAGCGTTTTCGTACCCTCACCTGGACCCTAAACCGTCCCCGTCCCCTAACCCTAACCCTAGCCCGAACCCTAACCCTAACCCTTCCCCGAAGCCTGACCCTCAGCCGTCCCCTAATCCTAACCCGTACGCTGACACTAACCCGCGCACTCACACGTACGCTCCCCCTAGAGCGTTGTCGTACCCTCACCTGGACCCTAAACCGTCCCCGTCCCCTAACCCTAACCCTAGCCCGAACCCTAACCCTAACCCTTCCCCGAAGCCTGACCCTCAGCCGTCCCCTAATCCTAACCCGTACGCTGACACTAACCCGCGCCCTCACACGTACGCTCCCCCTAGAGCGTTGTCGTACCCTCACCTGGACCCTGAACCGTCCCCGTCCCCTAACCCTAACCCTAGCCCGAACCCTAACCCTAACCCTTCCCCGAAGCCTGACCCTCAGCCGTCCCCTAATCCTAACCCGTACGCTGACACTAACCCGCGCCCTCACACGTACGCTCCCCCTAGAGCGTTGTCGTACCCTCACCTGGACCCTAAACCGTCCCCGGCCCCTAACCCTAACCCTAGCCCGAACCCTAACCCTAACCCTTCCCCGAAGCCTGACCCTCAGCCGTCCCCTAATCCTAACCCGTACACTGACACTAACCCGCGCCCTCACACGTACGCTCCCCCTAGAGCGTTGTCGTACCCTCACCTGGACCCTGAACCGTCCCCGTCCCCTAACCCTAACCCTAGCCCGAAGCCTAACCCTAACCCTTCCCCGAAGCCTGACCCTCAGCCGTCCCCTAATCCTAACCCGTACGCTGACACTAACCCGCGCCCTCACACGTACGCTCCCCCTAGAGCGTTGTCGTACCCTCACCTGGACCCTGAACCGTCGCCGTCCCCTAACCCTAACCCTAGGCCGAAGCCTAACCCTAACCCTTCCCCGAAGCCTGACCCTCAGCCGTCCCCTAATCCTAACCCGTACGCTGACACTAACCCGCGCCCTCACACGTACGCTCCCCCTAGAGCGTTGTCGTACCCTCACCTGGACCCTGAACCGTCCCCGTCCCCTAACCCTAACCCTAGGCCGAAGCCTAAACGTAACACTTCCCCGAAGCCTGACCCTCAGCCGTCCCCTAATCCTAACCCGTACGCTGACACTAACCCGCGCCCTCACACGTATGCTCCCCCTAGAGCGTTGTCGTACCCTCACCTGGACCCTGAACCGTCCCCGTCCCCTAACCCTAACCCTATCCCGAAGCCTAACCCTAACCCTTCCCCGAAGCCTGACCCTCAGCCGTCCCTTAATCCTAACCCGTACGCTGACACTAACCCGCGCCCTCACACGTACGCTCCCCCTAGAGCGTTGTCGTACCCTCACCTGGACCCTGAACCGTCCCCGTCCCCTAACCCTAACCCTAGCCCGAACCCTAACCCTAACCCTTCCCCGAAGCCTGACCCTCAGCCGTCCCCTAATCCTAACCCATACGCTGACACTAACCCGCGCCCTCACACGTACGCTCCCCCTAGAGCGTTGTCTTACCCTCACCTGGACCCTGAACCGTCCCCGTCCCCTAACACTAACCCTAGCCCGAACCCTAACCCTAACCCTTCCCCGAAGCCTGACACTCAGCCGTCCCCTAATCCTAACCCGTACGCTGACACTAACCCGCGCCCTCACACGTACGCTCCCCCTAGAGTGTTGTCGTACCCTCACCTGGACCCTAAACCGTCCCCGTCCCCTAACCCTAACCCTAGCCCGAACCCTAACCCTAACACTTCCCCGAAGCCTGACCCTCAGCCGTCCCCTAATCCTAACCCGTACGCTGACACTAACCCGCGCCCTTACACGTACGCTCCCCCTAGAGCGTTGTCGTACCCTCACCTGGACCCTAAACCGTCCCCGTCCCCTAACCCTAACCCTAGCCCGAACCCTAACCCTAACCCTTCCCCGAAGCCTGACCCTCAGCCGTCCCCTAATCCTAACCCGTACGCTGACACTAACCCGCGCCGTCACACGTACGCTCCCCCTAGAGCGTTTTCGTACCCTCACCTGGACCCTAAACCGTCCCCGTCCCCTAACCCTAACCCTAGCCCGAACCCTAACCCTAACCCTTCCCCAAAGCCTGACCCTCAGCCGTCCCCTAATCCTAACCCGTACGCTGACACTAACCCGCGCACTCACACGTACGCTCCCCCTAGAGCGTTGTCGTACCCTCACCTGGACCCTAAACCGTCCCCGTCCCCTAACCCTAACCCTAGCCCGAACCCTAACCCTAACCCTTCCCCGAAGCCTGACCCTCAGCCGTCCCCTAATCCTAACCCGTACGCTGACACTAACCCGCGCCCTCACACGTACGCTCCCCCTAGAGCGTTGTCGTACCCTCACCTGGACCCTAAACCGTCCCCGTCCCCTAACCCTAACCCTAGCCCGAACCCTAACCCTAACCCTTCCCCGAAGCCTGACCCTCAGCCGTCCCCTAATCCTAACCCGTACGCTGACACTAACCCGCGCCCTCACACGTACGCTCCCCCTAGAGCGTTGTCGTACCCTCACCTGGACCCTAAACCGTCCCCGTCCCCTAACCCTAACCCTAGCCCGAACCCTAACCCTAACCCTTCCCCGAAGCCTGACCCTCAGCCGTCCCCTAATCCTAACCCGTACGCTGACACTAACCCGCGCCCTCACACGTACGCTCCCCCTAGAGCGTTGTCGTACCCTCACCTGGACCCTGAACCGTCCCCGTCCCCTAACCCTAACCCTAGGCCGAAGCCTAACCCTAACCCTTCCCCGAAGCCTGACCCTCAGCCGTCCCCTAATCCTAACCCGTACGCTGACACTAACCCGCGCCCTCACACGTACGCTCCCCCTAGAGCGTTGTCGTACCCTCACCTGGACCCTGAACCGTCCCCGTCCCCTAACCCTAACCCTAGGCCGAAGCCTAGCCCTAACCCTTCCCCGAAGCCTGACCCTCAGCCGTCCCCTAATCCTAACCCGTACGCTGACACTAACCCGCGCCCTCACACGTACGCTCCCCCTAGAGCGTTGTCGTACCCTCACCTGGACCCTAAACCGTCCCCGTCCCCTAACCCTAACCCTAGCCCGAACCCTAACCCTAACACTTCCCCGAAGCCTGACCCTCAGCCGTCCCCTAATCCTAACCCGTACGCTGACACTAACCCGCGCCCTCACACGTACGCTCCCCCTAGAGCGTTGTCGTACCCTCACCTGGACCCTGAACCGTCCCCGTCCCTTAACCCTAACCCTAGGCCGAAGCCTAACCCTAACCCTTCCCCGAAGCCTGACCCTCAGCCGTCCCCTAATCCTAACCCGTACGCTGACACTAACCCGCGCCCTCACACGTACGCTCCCCCTAGAGAGTTGTCGTACCCTCACCTGGACCCTGAACCGTCCCCGTCCCCTAACCCTAACCCTAGGCCGAAGCCTAATCCTAACCCTTCCCCGAAGCCTGACCCTCAGCCGTCCCCTAATCCTAACCCGTACGCTGACACTAACCCGCGCCCTCACACGTACGCTCCCCCTAGAGCGTTGTCGTACCCTCACCTGGACCCTGAACCGTCCCCGTCCCCTAACCCTAACCCTAGGCCGAAGCCTAACCCTAACCCTTCCCCGAAGCCTGACCCTCAGCCGTCCCCTAATCCTAACCCGTACGCTGACACTAACCCGCGCCCTCACACGTACGCTCCCCCTAGAGCGTTGTCGTACCCTCACCTGGACCCTGAACCGTCCCCGTCCCCTAACCCTAACCCTAGGCCGAAGCCTAACCCTAACCCTTCCCCGAAGCCTGACCCTCAGCCGTCCCCTAATCCTAACCCGTACGCTGACACTAACCCGCGCCCTCACACGTACGCTCCCCCTAGAGCGTTGTCGTACCCTCACCTGGACCCTGAACCGTCCCCGTCCCCTAACCCTAACCCTAGCCCGAACCCTAACCCTAACCCTTCCCCGAAGCCTGACCCTCAGCCGTCCCCTAATCCTAACCCGTACGCTGACACTAACCCGCGCCCTCACACGTACGCTCCCCCTAGAGCGTTGTCGTACCCTCACCTGGACCCTGAACCGTCCCCGTCCCCTAACCCTAACCCTAGGCCGAAGCCTAACCCTAACCCTTCCCCGAAGCCTGACCCTCAGCCGTCCCCTAATCCTAACCCGTACGCTGACACTAACCCGCGCCCTCACACGTACGCTCCCCCTAGAGCGTTGTCGTACCCTCACCTGGACCCTGAACCGTCCCCGTCCCCTAACCCTAACCCTAGGCCGAAGCCTAACCCTAACCCTTCCCCGAAGCCTGACCCTCAGCCGTCCCCTAATCCTAACCCGTACGCTGACACTAACCCGCGCCCTCACACGTACGCTCCCCCTAGAGCGTTGTCGTACCCTCACCTGGACCCTGAACCGTCCCCGTCCCCTAACCCTAACCCTAGCCCGAACCCTAACCCTAACCCTTCCCCGAAGCCTGACCCTCAGCCGTCCCCTAATCCTAACCCGTACGCTGACACTAACCCGCGCCCTCACACGTACGCTCCCCCTAGAGCGTTGTCGTACCCTCACCTGGACCCTGAACCGTCCCCGTCCCCTAACCCTAACCCTAGCCCGAACCCTAACCCTAACCCTTCCCCGAAGCCTGACCCTCAGCCGTCCCCTAATCCTAACCCGTACGCTGACACTAACCCGCGCCCTCACACGTACGCTCCCCCTAGAGCGTTGTCGTACCCTCACCTGGACCCTGAACCGTCCCCGTCCCCTAACCCTAACCCTAGCCCGAAGCCTAACCCTAACCCTTCCCAGAAGCCTGACCCTCAGCCGTCCCCTAATCCTAACCCGTACGCTGACACTAAACGGCGCCCTCACACGTACGCTCCCCCTAGAGCGTTGCCGTACCCTCACCCGGACCCTGAACCGTCCCCGTCCCCTAACCCTAACCCTAGCCCGAAGCCTAACCCTAACCCTTCCCCGAAGCCTGACCCTCAGCCGTCCCCTAATCCTAACCCGTACGCTGACACTAACCCGCGCCCTCACACGTACGCTCCCCCTAGATCGTTGTCGTACCCTCACCTGGACCCTAAACCGTCCCCGTCCCCTAACCCTAACCCTAGCCCGAAGCCTAACCCTAACCCTTCCCCGAAGCCTGACCCTCAGCCGTCCCCTAATCCTAACCCGTACGCTGACACTAACCCGCGCCCTCACACGTACGCTCCCCCTAGAGCGTTGTCGTACCCTCACCTGGACCCTGAACCGTCCCCTAACCCTAACCCTAACCCTAGCCCGAACCCTAACCCTATCCCTTCCCCGAAGCCTGACCCTCAGCCGTCCCCTAATCCTAACCCGTACGCTGACACTAACCCGCGCCCTCACACGTACGCTCCCCCTAGAGCGTTGTCGTACCCTCACCTGGACCCTGAACCGTCCCCGTCCCCTAACCCTAACCCTAGGCCGAAGCCTAACCCTAACCCTTCCCCGAAGCCTGACCCTCAGCCGTCCCCTAATCCTAACCCGTACGCTGACACTAACCCGCGCCCTCACACGTACGCTCCCCCTAGAGCGTTGTCGTACCCTCACCTGGACCCTGAACCGTCCCCGTCCCCTAACCCTAACCCTAGCCCGAAGCCTAACCCTAACCCTTCCCAGAAGCCTGACCCTCAGCCGTCCCCTAATCCTAACCCGTACGCTGACACTAACCCGCGCCCTCACACGTACGCTCCCCCTAGAGCGTTGCCGTACCCTCACCCGGACCCTGAACCGTCCCCGTCCCCTAACCCTAACCCTAGCCCGAAGCCTAACCCTAACCCTTCCCCGAAGCCTGACCCTCAGCCGTCCCCTAATCCTAACCCGTACGCTGACACTAACCCGCGCCCTCACACGTACGCTCCCCCTAGATCGTTGTCGTACCCTCACCTGGACCCTAAACCGTCCCCGTCCCCTAACCCTAACCCTAGCCCGAAGCCTAACCCTAACCCTTCCCCGAAGCCTGACCCTCAGCCGTCCCCTAATCCTAACCCGTACGCTGACACTAACCCGCGCCCTCACACGTACGCTCCCCCTAGAGCGTTGTCGTACCCTCACCTGGACCCTGAACCGTCCCCTAACCCTAACCCTAACCCTAGCCCGAACCCTAACCCTAACCCTTCCCCGAAGCCTGACCCTCAGCCGTCCCCTAATCCTAACCCGTACGCTGACACTAACCCGCGCCCTCACACGTACGCTCCCCCTAGAGCGTTGTCGTACCCTCACCTGGACCCTGAACCGTCCCCGTCCCCTAACCCTAACCCTAGCCCGAACCCTAACCCTAACCCTTCCCCGAAGCCTGACCCTCAGCCGTCCCCTAATCCTAACCCGTACGCTGACACTAACCCGCGCCCTCACACGTACGCTCCCCCTAGAGCGTTGTCGTACCCTCACCTGGACCCTAAACCGTCCCCGTCCCCTAACCCTAACCCTAGCCCGAACCCTAACCCTAACCCTTCCCCGAAGCCTGACCCTCAGCCGTCCCCTAATCCTAACCCGTACGCTGACACTAACCCGCGCCCTCACACGTACGCTCCCCCTAGAGCGTTGTCGTACCCTCACCTGGACCCTAAACCGTCCCCGTCCCCTAACCCTAACCCTAGCCCGAACCCTAACCCTAACCCTTCCCCGAAGCCTGACCCTCAGCCGTCCCCTAATCCTAACCCGTACGCTGACACTAACCCGCGCCCTCACACGTACGCTCCCCCTAGAGCGTTGTCGTACCCTCACCTGGACCCTGAACCGTCCCCGTCCCCTAACCCTAACCCTAGCCCGAACCCTAACCCTAACCCTTCCCCGAAGCCTGACCCTCAGCCGTCCCCTAATCCTAACCCGTACGCTGACACTAACCCGCGCCCTCACACGTACGCTCCCCCTAGAGCGTTGTCGTACCCTCACCTGGACCCTAAACCGTCCCCGTCCCCTAACCCTAACCCTAGCCCGAACCCTAACCCTAACCCTTCCCCGAAGCCTGACCCTCAGCCGTCCCCTAATCCTAACCCGTACGCTGAAACTAACCCACGCCCTCACACGTACGCTCCCCCTAGAGCGTTGTCGTACCCTCACCTGGACCCTGAACCGTCCCCGTCCCCTAACCCTAACCCTAGGCCGAAGCCTAACCCTAACCCTTCCCCGAAGCCTGACCCTCAGCCGTCCCCTAATCCTAACCCGTACGCTGACACTAACCCGCGCCCTCACACGTACGCTCCCCCTAGAGCGTTGTCGTACCCTCACCTGGACCCTGAACCGTCCCCGTCCCCTAACCCTAACCCTAGCCCGAACCCTAACCCTAACCCTTCCCCGAAGCCTGACCCTCAGCCGTCCCCTAATCCTAACCCGTACGCTGACACTAACCCGCGCCCTCACACGTACGCTCCCCCTAGAGCGTTGTCGTACCCTCACCTGGACCCTGAACCGTCCCCGTCCCCTAACCCTAACCCTAGGCCGAAGCCTAACCCTAACCCTTCCCCGAAGCCTGACCCTCAGCCGTCCCCTAATCCTAACCCGTACGCTGACACTAACCCGCGCCCTCACACGTACGCTCCCCCTAGAGCGTTGTCGTACCCTCACCTGGACCCTGAACCGTCCCCGTCCCCTAACCCTAACCCTAGCCCGAAGCCTAACCCTAACCCTTCCCAGAAGCCTGACCCTCAGCCGTCCCCTAATCCTAACCCGTACGCTGACACTAAACGGCGCCCTCACACGTACGCTCCCCCTAGAGCGTTGCCGTACCCTCACCCGGACCCTGAACCGTCCCCGTCCCCTAACCCTAACCCTAGCCCGAAGCCTAACCCTAACCCTTCCCCGAAGCCTGACCCTCAGCCGTCCCCTAATCCTAACCCGTACGCTGACACTAACCCGCGCCCTCACACGTACGCTCCCCCTAGATCGTTGTCGTACCCTCACCTGGACCCTAAACCGTCCCCGTCCCCTAACCCTAACCCTAGCCCGAAGCCTAACCCTAACCCTTCCCTGAAGCCTGACCCTCAGCCGTCCCCTAATCCTAACCCGTACGCTGACACTAACCCGCGCCCTCACACGTACGCTCCCCCTAGAGCGTTGTCGTACCCTCACCTGGACCCTGAACCGTCCCCTAACCCTAACCCTAACCCTAGCCCGAACCCTAACCCTAACCCTTCCCCGAAGCCTGACCCTCAGCCGTCCCCTAATCCTAACCCGTACGCTGACACTAACCCGCGCCCTCACACGTACGCTCCCCCTAGAGCGTTGTCGTACCCTCACCTGGACCCTGAACCGTCCCCGTCCCCTAACCCTAACCCTAGGCCGAAGCCTAACCCTAACCCTTCCCCGAAGCCTGACCCTCAGCCGTCCCCTAATCCTAACCCGTACGCTGACACTAACCCGCGCCCTCACACGTACGCTCCCCCTAGAGCGTTGTCGTACCCTCACCTGGACCCTGAACCGTCCCCGTCCCCTAACCCTAACCCTAGCCCGAAGCCTAACCCTAACCCTTCCCAGAAGCCTGACCCTCAGCCGTCCCCTAATCCTAACCCGTACGCTGACACTAACCCGCGCCCTCACACGTACGCTCCCCCTAGAGCGTTGCCGTACCCTCACCCGGACCCTGAACCGTCCCCGTCCCCTAACCCTAACCCTAGCCCGAAGCCTAACCCTAACCCTTCCCCGAAGCCTGACCCTCAGCCGTCCCCTAATCCTAACCCGTACGCTGACACTAACCCGCGCCCTCACACGTACGCTCCCCCTAGATCGTTGTCGTACCCTCACCTGGACCCTAAACCGTCCCCGTCCCCTAACCCTAACCCTAGCCCGAAGCCTAACCCTAACCCTTCCCCGAAGCCTGACCCTCAGCCGTCCCCTAATCCTAACCCGTACGCTGACACTAACCCGCGCCCTCACACGTACGCTCCCCCTAGAGCGTTGTCGTACCCTCACCTGGACCCTGAACCGTCCCCTAACCCTAACCCTAACCCTAGCCCGAACCCTAACCCTAACCCTTCCCCGAAGCCTGACCCTCAGCCGTCCCCTAATCCTAACCCGTACGCTGACACTAACCCGCGCCCTCACACGTACGCTCCCCCTAGAGCGTTGTCGTACCCTCACCTGGACCCTAAACCGTCCCCGTCCCCTAACCCTAACCCTAGCCCGAACCCTAACCCTAACCCTTCCCCGAAGCCTGACCCTCAGCCGTCCCCTAATCCTAACCCGTACGCTGACACTAACCCGCGCCCTCACACGTACGCTCCCCCTAGAGCGTTGTCGTACCCTCACCTGGACCCTGAACCGTCCCCGTCCCCTAACCCTAACCCTAGGCCGAAGCCTAACCCTAACCCTTCCCCGAAGCCTGACCCTCAGCCGTCCCCTAATCCTAACCCGTACGCTGACACTAACCCGCGCCCTCACACGTACGCTCCCCCTAGAGCGTTGTCGTACCCTCACCTGGACCCTGAACCGTCCCCGTCCCCTAACCCTAACCCTAGCCCGAACCCTAACCCTAACCCTTCCCCGAAGCCTGACCCTCAGCCGTCCCCTAATCCTAACCCGTACGCTGACACTAACCCGCGCCCTCACACGTACGCTCCCCCTAGAGCGTTGTCGTACCCTCACCTGGACCCTGAACCGTCCCCGTCCCCTAACCCTAACCCTAGGCCGAAGCCTAACCCTAACCCTTCCCCGAAGCCTGACCCTCAGCCGTCCCCTAATCCTAACCCGTACGCTGACACTAACCCGCGCCCTCACACGTACGCTCCCCCTAGAGCGTTGTCGTACCCTCACCTGGACCCTGAACCGTCCCCGTCCCCTAACCCTAACCCTAGCCCGAAGCCTAACCCTAACCCTTCCCAGAAGCCTGACCCTCAGCCGTCCCCTAATCCTAACCCGTACGCTGACACTAAACGGCGCCCTCACACGTACGCTCCCCCTAGAGCGTTGCCGTACCCTCACCCGGACCCTGAACCGTCCCCGTCCCCTAACCCTAACCCTAGCCCGAAGCCTAACCCTAACCCTTCCCCGAAGCCTGACCCTCAGCCGTCCCCTAATCCTAACCCGTACGCTGACACTAACCCGCGCCCTCACACGTACGCTCCCCCTAGATCGTTGTCGTACCCTCACCTGGACCCTAAACCGTCCCCGTCCCCTAACCCTAACCCTAGCCCGAAGCCTAACCCTAACCCTTCCCTGAAGCCTGACCCTCAGCCGTCCCCTAATCCTAACCCGTACGCTGACACTAACCCGCGCCCTCACACGTACGCTCCCCCTAGAGCGTTGTCGTACCCTCACCTGGACCCTGAACCGTCCCCTAACCCTAACCCTAACCCTAGCCCGAACCCTAACCCTAACCCTTCCCCGAAGCCTGACCCTCAGCCGTCCCCTAATCCTAACCCGTACGCTGACACTAACCCGCGCCCTCACACGTACGCTCCCCCTAGAGCGTTGTCGTACCCTCACCTGGACCCTGAACCGTCCCCGTCCCCTAACCCTAACCCTAGGCCGAAGCCTAACCCTAACCCTTCCCCGAAGCCTGACCCTCAGCCGTCCCCTAATCCTAACCCGTACGCTGACACTAACCCGCGCCCTCACACGTACGCTCCCCCTAGAGCGTTGTCGTACCCTCACCTGGACCCTGAACCGTCCCCGTCCCCTAACCCTAACCCTAGCCCGAAGCCTAACCCTAACCCTTCCCAGAAGCCTGACCCTCAGCCGTCCCCTAATCCTAACCCGTACGCTGACACTAACCCGCGCCCTCACACGTACGCTCCCCCTAGAGCGTTGCCGTACCCTCACCCGGACCCTGAACCGTCCCCGTCCCCTAACCCTAACCCTAGCCCGAAGCCTAACCCTAACCCTTCCCCGAAGCCTGACCCTCAGCCGTCCCCTAATCCTAACCCGTACGCTGACACTAACCCGCGCCCTCACACGTACGCTCCCCCTAGATCGTTGTCGTACCCTCACCTGGACCCTAAACCGTCCCCGTCCCCTAACCCTAACCCTAGCCCGAAGCCTAACCCTAACCCTTCCCCGAAGCCTGACCCTCAGCCGTCCCCTAATCCTAACCCGTACGCTGACACTAACCCGCGCCCTCACACGTACGCTCCCCCTAGAGCGTTGTCGTACCCTCACCTGGACCCTGAACCGTCCCCTAACCCTAACCCTAACCCTAGCCCGAACCCTAACCCTAACCCTTCCCCGAAGCCTGACCCTCAGCCGTCCCCTAATCCTAACCCGTACGCTGACACTAACCCGCGCCCTCACACGTACGCTCCCCCTAGAGCGTTGTCGTACCCTCACCTGGACCCTAAACCGTCCCCGTCCCCTAACCCTAACCCTAGCCCGAACCCTAACCCTAACCCTTCCCCGAAGCCTGACCCTCAGCCGTCCCCTAATCCTAACCCGTACGCTGACACTAACCCGCGCCCTCACACGTACGCTCCCCCTAGAGCGTTGTCGTACCCTCACCTGGACCCTAAACCGTCCCCGTCCCCTAACCCTAACCCTAGCCCGAACCCTAACCCTAACCCTTCCCCGAAGCCTGACCCTCAGCCGTCCCCTAATCCTAACCTGTACGCTGACACTAACCCGCGCCCTCACACGTACGCTCCCCCTAGAGCGTTGTCGTACCCTCACCTGGACCCTAAACCGTCCCCGTCCCCTAACCCTAACCCTAGCCCGAACCCTAACCCTAACCCTTCCCCGAAGCCTGACCCTCAGCCGTCCCCTAATCCTAACCCGTACGCTGACACTAACCCGCGCCCTCACACGTACGCTCCCCCTAGAGCGTTGTCGTACCCTCACCTGGACCCTGAACCGTCCCCGTCCCCTAACCCTAACCCTAGCCCGAACCCTAACCCTAACCCTTCCCCGAAGCCTGACCCTCAGCCGTCCCCTAATCCTAACCCGTACGCTGACACTAACCCGCGCCCTCACACGTACGCTCCCCCTAGAGCGTTGTCGTACCCTCACCTGGACCCTAAACCGTCCCCGTCCCCTAACCCTAACCCTAGCCCGAACCCTAACCCTAACCCTTCCCCGAAGCCTGACCCTCAGCCGTCCCCTAATCCTAACCCGTACGCTGAAACTAACCCACGCCCTCACACGTACGCTCCCCCTAGAGCGTTGTCGTACCCTCACCTGGACCCTAAACCGTCCCCGTCCCCTAACCCTAACCCTAGCCCGAACCCTAACCCTAACCCTTCCCCGAAGCCTGACCCTCAGCCGTCCCCTAATCCTAACCCGTACGCTGACACTAACCCGCGCCCTCACACGTACGCTCCCCCTAGAGCGTTGTCGTACCCTCACCTGGACCCTAAACCGTCCCCGTCCCCTAACCCTAACCCTAGCCCGAACCCTAACCCTAACCCTTCCCCGAAGCCTGACCCTCAGCCGTCCCCTAATCCTAACCCGTACGCTGACACTAACCCGCGCCCTCACACGTACGCTCCCCCTAGAGCGTTGTCGTACCCTCACCTGGACCCTGAACCGTCCCCGTCCCCTAACCCTAACCCTAGCCCGAACCCTAACCCTAACCCTTCCCCGAAGCCTGACCCTCAGCCGTCCCCTAATCCTAACCCGTACGCTGACACTAACCCGCGCCCTCACACGTACGCTCCCCCTAGAGCGTTGTCGTACCCTCACCTGGACCCTGAACCGTCCCCGTCCCCTAACCCTAACCCTAGGCCGAAGCCTAACCCTAACACTTCCCCGAAGCCTGACCCTCAGCCGTCCCCTAATCCTAACCCGTACGCTGACACTAACCCGCGCCCTCACACGTACGCTCCCCCTAGAGCGTTGTCGTACCCTCACCTGGACCCTGAACCGTCCCCGTCCCCTAACCCTTACCCTAGGCCGAAGCCTAACCCTAACCCTTCTCCGAAGCCTGACCCTCAGCCGTCCCCTAATCCTAACCCGTACGCTGACACTAACCCGCGCCCTCACACGTACGCTCCCCCTAGAGCGTTGTCGTACCCTCACCTGGACCCTAAACCGTCCCCGTCCCCTAACCCTAACCCTAGCCCGAACCCTAACCCTAACCCTTCCCCGAAGCCTGACCCTCAGCCGTCCCCTAATCCTAACCCGTACGCTGACACTAACCCGCGCCCTCACACGTACGCTCCCCCTAGAGCGTTGTCGTACCCTCACCTGGACCCTGAACCGTCCCCGTCCCCTAACCCTAAACCTAGGCCGAAGCCTAACCCTAACCCTTCCCCGAAGCCTGACCCTCAGCCGTCCCCTAATCCTAACCCGTACGCTGACACTAACCCGTGCCCTCACACGTACGCTCCCCCTAGAGCGTTGTTGTACCCTCACCTGGACCCTGAACCGTCCCCGTCCCCTAACCCTAACCCTAGGCCGAAGCCTAACCCTAACCCTTCCCCGAAGCCTGACCCTCAGCCGTCCCCTAATCCTAACCCGTACGCTGACACTAACCCGCGCCCTCACACGTACGCTCCCCCTAGAGCGTTGTCGTACCCTCACCTGGACCCTGAACCGTCCCCGTCCCCTAACCCTAACCCTAGCCCGAAGCCTAACCCTAACCCTTCCCCGAAGCCTGACCCTCAGCCGTCCCCTAATCCTAACCCGTACGCTGACACTAACCCGCGCCCTCACACGTACGCTCCCCCTAGAGCGTTGTCGTACCCTCACCTGAACCCTAAACCGTCCCCGTCCCCTAACCCTAACCCTAGCCCGAACCCTAACCCTAACACTTCCCCGAAGCCTGACCCTCAGCCGTCCCCTAATCCTAACCCGTACGCTGACACTAACCCACGCCCTTACACGTACGCTCCCCCTAGAGCGTTGTCGTACCCTCACCTGGACCCTAAACCGTCCCCGTCCCCTAACCCTAACCCTAGCCCGAACCCTAACCCTAACCCTTCCCCGAAGCCTGACCCTCAGCCGTCCCCTAATCCTAACCCGTACGCTGACACTAACCCGCGCCCTCACACGTACGCTCCCCCTAGAGCGTTTTCGTACCCTCACCTGGACCCTAAACCGTCCCCGTCCCCTAACCCTAACCCTAGCCCGAACCCTAACCCTAACCCTTCCCCGAAGCCTGACCCTCAGCCGTCCCCTAATCCTAACCCGTACGCTGACACTAACCCGCGCACTAACACGTACGCTCCCCCTAGAGCGTTGTCGTACCCTCACCTGGACCCTAAACCGTCCCCGTCCCCTAACCCTAACCCTAGGCCGAACCCTAACCCTAACCCTTCCCCGAAGCCTGACCCTCAGCCGTCCCCTAATCCTAACCCGTACGCTGACACTAACCCGCGCCCTCACACGTACGCTCCCCCTAGAGCGTTGTCGTACCCTCACCTGGACCCTGAACCGTCCCCGTCCCCTAACCCTAACCCTAGCCCGAACCCTAACCCTAACCCTTCCCCGAAGCCTGACCCTCAGCCGTCCCCTAATCCTAACCCGTACGCTGACACTAACCCGCGCCCTCACACGTACGCTCCCCCTAGAGCGTTGTCGTACCCTCACCTGGACCCTAAACCGTCCCCGTCCCCTAACCCTAACCCTAGCCCGAACCCTAACCCTAACCCTTCCCCGAAGCCTGACCCTCAGCCGTCCCCTAATCCTAACCCGTACGCTGACACTAACCCGCGCCCTCACACGTACGCTCCCCCTAGAGCGTTGTCGTACCCTCACCTGGACCCTAAACCGTCCCCGTCCCCTAACCCTAACCCTAGCCCGAACCCTAACCCTAACACTTCCCCGAAGCCTGACCCTCAGCCGTCCCCTAATCCTAACCCGTACGCTGACACTAACCCGCGCCCTCACACGTACGCTCCCCCTAGAGCGTTGTCGTACCCTCACCTGGACCCTAAACCGTACCCGTCCCCTAACCCTAACCCTAGCCCGAACCCTAACCCTAACCCTTCCCCGAAGCCTGACCCTCAGCCGTCCCCTAATCCTAACCCGTACGCTGACACTAACCCACGCCCTCACATGTACACTCCCCCTAGAGCGTTGTCGTACCCTCACCTGGACCCTGAACCGTCCCCGTCCCCTAACCCTAACCCTAGGCCGAAGCCTAACCCTAAGCCTTCCCCGAAGCCTGACCCTCAGCCGTCCCCTAATCCTAACCCGTACGGTGACACTAACCCGCGCCCTCACACGTACGCTCCCCCTAGAGCGTTGTCGTACCCTCACCTGGACCCTGAACCGTCCCCGTCCCCTAACCCTAACCCTAGGCCGAAGCCTAACCCTAACCCTTCCCCGAAGCCTGACCCTCAGCCGTCTCCTAATCCTAACCCGTACGCTGACACTAACCTGCGCCCTCACACGTACGCTCCCCCTAGAGCGTTGTCGTACCCTCACCTGGACCCTAAACCGTCCCCGTCCCCTAACCCTAACCCTAGCCCGAACCCTAACCCTAACCCTTCCCCGAAGCCTGACCCTCAGCCGTCCCCTAATCCTAACCCGTACGCTGACACTAACCCGCGCCCTCACATGTACGCTCCCCCTAGAGCGTTGTCGTACCCTCACCTGGACCCTGAACCGTCCCCGTCCCCTAACCATAACCCTAGGCCGAAGCCTAACCCTAACCCTTCCCCGAAGCCTGACCCTCAGCCGTCCCCTAATCCTAACCCGTACGCTGACACTAACCCGCGCCCTCACACGTACGCTCCCCCTAGAGCGTTGTCGTACCCTCACCTGGACCCTGAACCGTCCCCGTCCCCTAACCCTAACCCTAGGCCGAAGCCTAACCCTAACCCTTCCCCGAAGCCTGACCCTCAGCCGTCCCCTAATCCTAACCCGTACGCTGACACTAACCCGCGCCCTCACACGTACGCTCCCCCTAGAGCGTTGTCGTACCCTCACCTGGACCCTGAACCGTCCCCGTCCCCTAACCCTAACCCTAGCCCGAAGCCTAACCCTAACCCTTCCCCGAAGCCTGACCCTCAGCCGTCCCCTAATCCTAACCCGTACGCTGACACTAACCCGCGCCCTCACACGTACGCTCCCCCTAGAGCGTTGTCGTACCCTCACCTGGACCCTGAACCGTCCCCGTCCCCTAACCCTAACCCTAGCCCGAACCCTAACCCTAACCCTTCCCCGAAGCCTGACCCTCAGCCGTCCCGTAATCCTAACCCGTACGCTGACACTAACCCGCGCCCTCACACGTACGCTCCCCCTAGAGCGTTGTCTTACCCTCACCTGGACCCTGAACCGTCCCCGTCCCCTAACACTAACCCTAGCCCGAACCCTAACCCTAACCCTTCCCCGAAGCCTGACCCTCAGCCGTCCCCTAATCCTAACCCGTACGCTGAAACTAACCCGCGCCCTCACACGTACGCTCCCCCTAGAGCGTTGTCGTACCCTCACCTGGACCCTAAACCGTCCCCGTCCCCTAACCCTAACCCTAGCCCGAACCCTAACCCTAACCCTTCCCCGAAGCCTGACCCTCAGCCGTCCCCTAATCCTAACCCGTACGCTGACACTAACCCACGCCCTCACACGTACACTCCCCCTAGAGCGTTGTCGTACCCTCACCTGGACCCTGAACCGTCCCCGTCCCCTAACCCTAACCCTAGGCCGAAGCCTAACCCTAAGCCTTCCCCGAAGCCTGACCCTCAGCCGTCCCCTAATCCTAACCCGTACGGTGACACTAACCCGCGCCCTCACACGTACGCTCCCCCTAGAGCGTTGTCGTACCCTCACCTGGACCCTGAACCGTCCCCGTCCCCTAACCCTAACCCTAGGCCGAAGCCTAACCCTAACCCTTCCCCGAAGCCTGACCCTCAGCCGTCCCCTAATCCTAACCCGTACGCTGACACTAACCCGCGCCCTCACACGTACGCTCCCCCTAGAGCGTTGTCGTACCCTCACCTGGACCCTAAACCGTCCCCGTCCCCTAACCCTAACCCTAGCCCGAACCCTAACCCTAACCCTTCCCCGAAGCCTGACCCTCAGCCGTCCCCTAATCCTAACCCGTACGCTGACACTAACCCGCGCCCTCACACGTACGCTCCCCCTAGAGCGTTGTCGTACCCTCACCTGGACCCTGAACCGTCCCCGTCCCCTAACCATAACCCTAGGCCGAAGCCTAACCCTAACCCTTCCCCGAAGCCTGACCCTCAGCCGTCCCCTAATCCTAACCCGTACGCTGACACTAACCCGCGCCCTCACACGTACGCTCCCCCTAGAGCGTTGTCGTACCCTCACCTGGACCCTGAACCGTCCCCGTCCCCTAACCCTAACCCTAGGCCGAAGCCTAACCCTAACCCTTCCCCGTAGCCTGACCCTCAGCCGTCCCCTAATCCTAACCCGTACGCTGACACTAACCCGCGCCCTCACACGTACGCTCCCCCTAGAGCGTTGTCGTACCCTCACCTGGACCCTGAACCGTCCCCGTCCCCTAACCCTAACCCTAGCCCGAAGCCTAACCCTAACCCTTCCCCGAATCCTGACCCTCAGCCGTCCCCTAATCCTAACCCGTACGCTGACACTAACCCGCGCCCTCACACGTACGCTCCCCCTAGAGCGTTGTCGTACCCTCACCTGGACCCTGAACCGTCCCCGTCCCCTAACCCTAACCCTAGCCCGAACCCTAACCCTAACCCTTCCCCGAAGCCTGACCCTCAGCCGTCCCGTAATCCTAACCCGTACGCTGACACTAACCCGTGCCCTCACACGTACGCTCCCCCTAGAGCGTTGTCTTACCCTCACCTGGACCCTGAACCGTCCCCGTCCCCTAACAGTAACCCTAGCCCGAACCCTAACCCTAACCCTTCCCCGAAGCCTGACCCTCAGCCGTCCCCTAATCCTAACCCGTACGCTGAAACTAACCCGCGCCCTCACACGTACGCTCCCCCTAGAGCGTTGTCGTACCCTCACCTGGACCCTAAACCGTCCCCGTCCCCTAACCCTAACCCTAGCCCGAACCCTAACCCTAACACTTCCCCGAAGCCTGACCCTCAGCCGTCCCCTAATCCTAACCCGTACGCTGACACTAACCCACGCCCTTACACGTACGCTCCCCCTAGAGCGTTGTCGTACCCTCACCTGGACCCTAAACCGTCCCCGTCCCCTAACCCTAACCCTAGCCCGAACCCTAACCCTAACCCTTCCCCGAAGCCTGACCCTCAGCCGTCCCCTAATCCTAACCCGTACGCTGACACTAACCCGCGCCCTCACACGTACGCTCCCCCTAGAGCGTTTTCGTACCCTCACCTGGACCCTAAACCGTCCCCGTCCCCTAACCCTAACCCTAGCCCGAACCCTAACCCTAACCCTTCCCCGAAGCCTGACCCTCAGCCGTCCCCTAATCCTAACCCGTACGCTGACACTAACCCGCGCCCTCACACGTACGCTCCCCCTAGAGCGTTGTCGTACCCTCACCTGGACCCTAAACCGTCCCCGTCCCCTAACCCTAACCCTAGCCCGAACCCTAACCCTAACCCTTCCCCGAAGCCTGACCCTCAGCCGTCCCCTAATCCTAACCCGTACGCTGACACTAACCCGCGCCCTCACACGTACGCTCCCCCTAGAGCGTTGTCGTACCCTCACCTGGACCCTAAACCGTCCCCGTCCCCTAACCCTAACCCTAGCCCGAACCCTAACCCTAACCCTTCCCCGAAGCCTGACCCTCAGCCGTCCCCTAATCCTAACCCGTACGCTGACACTAACCCACGCCCTCACACGTACGCTCCCCCTAGAGCGTTGTCGTACCCTCACCTGGACCCTAAACCGTCCCCGTCCCCTAACCCTAACCCTAGGCCGAACCCTAACCCTAACCCTTCCCCGAAGCCTGACCCTCAGCCGTCCCCTAATCCTAACCCGTACGCTGACACTAACCCACGCCCTCACACGTACGCTCCACCTAGAGCGTTGTCGTACCCTCACCTGGACCCTAAACCGTCCCCGTCCCCTAACCCTAACCCTAGCCCGAAACCTAACCCTAACCCTTCCCCGAAGCCTGACCCTCAGCCGTCCCCTAATCCTAACCCGTACGCTGACACTAACCCGCGCCCTCACACGTACGCTCCCCTTAGAGCGTTGTCGTACCCTCACCTGGACCCTGAACCGTCCCCGTCCCCTAACCCTAACCCTAGGCCGAAGCCTAACCCTAACCCTTCCCCGAAGCCTGACCCTCAGCCGTCCCCTAATCCTAACCCGTACGCTGACACTAACCCGCGCCCTCACACGTACGCTCCCCCTAGAGCGTTGTCGTACCCTCACCTGGACCCTGAACCGTCCCCGTCCCCTAACCCTTACCCTAGGCCGAAGCCTAACCCTAACCCTTCCCCGAAGCCTGACCCTCAGCCGTCCCCTAATCCTAACACGTACGCTGACACTAACCCGCGCCCTCACACGTATGCTCCCCCTAGAGCGTTGTCGTACCCTCACCTGGACCCTAAACCGTCCCCGTCCCCTAACCCTAACCCTAGCCCGAACTCTAACCCTGACCCTTCCCCGAAGCCTGACCCTCAGCCGTCCCCTAATCCTAACCCGTACGCTGACACTAACCCGCGCCCTCACACGTACGCTCCCCCTAGAGCGTTGTCGTACCCTCACCTGGACCCTGAACCGTCCCCGTCCCCTAACCATAACCCTAGGCCGAAGCCTAACCCTAACCCTTCCCCGAAGCCTGACCCTCAGCCGTCCCCTAATACTAACCCGTACGCTGACACTAACCCGCGCTCTCACACGTACGCTCCCCCTAGAGCGTTGTCGTACCCTCACCTGGACCCTGAACCGTCCCCGTCCCCTAACCCTAACCCTAGGCCGAAGCCTAACCCTAACCCTTCCCCGAAGCCTGACCCTCAGCCGTCCCCTAATCCTAACCCGTACGCTGACACTAACCCGCGCCCTCACACGTACGCTCCCCCTAGAGCGTTGTCGTACCCTCACCTGGACCCTAAACCGTCCCCGTCCCCTAACCCTAACCCTAGCCCGAACCCTAACCCTAACCCTTCCCCGAAGCCTGACCCTCAGCCGTCCCCTAATCCTAACCCGTACGCTGACACTAACCCGCGCCCTCACACGTACGCTCCCCCTAGAGCGTTGTCGTACCCTCACCTGGACCCTAACCGTCCCCGTCCCCTAACCCTAACCCTAGCCCGAACCCTAACCCTAACCCTTCCCCGAAGCCTGACCCTCAGCCGTCCCCTAATCCTAACCCGTACGCTGACACTAACCCGCGCCCTCACACGTACGCTCCCCCTAGAGCGTTGTCGTACCCTCACCTGGACCCTAAACCGTCCCCGTCCCCTACCCTAACCCTAGGCCGAACCCTAACCCTAACCCTTCCCCGAAGCCTGACCCTCAGCCGTCCCCTAATCCTAACCCGTACGCTGACACTAACCCACGCCCTCACACGTACGATCCACCTAGAGCGTTTTCGTACCCTCACCTGGACCCTAAACCGTCCCCGTCCCCTAACCCTAACCCTAGCCCGAAACCTAACCCTAACCCTTCCCCGAAGCCTGACCCTCAGCCGTCCCCTAATCCTAACCCGTACGCTGACACTAACCCGCGCCCTCACACGTACGCTCCCCTTAGAGCGTTGTCGTACCCTCACCTGGACCCTGAACCGTCCCCGTCCCCTAACCCTAACCCTAGGCCGAAGCCTAACCCTAACCCTTCCCCGAAGCCTGACCCTCAGCCGTCCCCTAATCCTAACCCGTACGCTGACACTAACCCGCGCCCTCACACGTACGCTCCCCTTAGAGCGTTGTCGTACCCTCACCTGGACCCTGAACCGTCCCCGTCCCCTAACCCTAACCCTAGGCCGAAGCCTAACCCTAACCCTTCCCCGAAGCCTGACCCTCAGCCGTCCCCTAATCCTAACCCGTACGCTGACACTAACCCGCGCCCTCACACGTACGCTCCCCCTAGAGCGTTGTCGTACCCTCACCTGGACCCTGAACCGTCCCCGTCCCCTAACCCTTACCCTAGGCCGAAGCCTAACCCTAACCCTTCCCCGAAGCCTGACCCTCAGCCGTCCCCTAATCCTAACCCGTACGCTGACACTAACCCGCGCCCTCACACGTACGCTCCCCCTAGAGCGTTGTCGTACCCTCACCTGGACCCTGAACCGTCCCCGTCCCCTAACCCTAACCCTAGGCCGAAGCCTAACCCTAACCCTTCCCCGAAGCCTGACCCTCAGCCGTCCCCTAATCCTAACCCGTACGCTGACACTAACCCGCGCCCTCACACGTACGCTCCCCCTAGAGCGTTGTCGTACCCTCACCTGGACCCTGAACCGTCCCCGTCCCCTAACCCTAACCCTAGCCCGAAGCCTAACCCTAACCCTTCCCCGAAGCCTGACCCTCAGCCGTCCCCTAATCCTAACCCGTACGCTGACACTAACCCGCGCCCTCACACGTACGCTCCCCCTAGAGCGTTGTCGTACCCTCACCTGGACCCTGAACCGTCCCCGTCCCCTAACCCTAACCCTAGCCCGAAGCCTAACCCTAACCCTTCCCCGAAGCCTGACCCTCAGCCGTCCCCTAATCCTAACCCGTACGCTGACACTAACCCGCGCCCTCACACGTACGCTCCCCTTAGAGCGTTGTCGTACCCTCAACTGGACCCTAAACCGTCCCCGTCCCCTAACACTAACCCTAGCCCGAACCCTAACCCTAAACCTTCCCCGAAGCCTGACCCTCAGCCGTCCCCTAATCCTAACCCGTACGCTGAAACTAACCCGCGCCCTCACACGTACGCTCCCCCTAGAGCGTTGTCGTACCCTCACCTGGACCCTAAACCGTCCCCGTCCCCTAACCCTAACCCTAGCCCGAACCCTAACCCTAACACTTCCCCGAAGCCTGACCCTCAGCCGTCCCCTAATCCTAACCCGTACGCTGACACTAACCCACGCCCTTACACGTACGCTCCCCCTAGAGCGTTGTCGTACCCTCACCTGGACCCTAAACCGTCCCTGTCCCCTAACCCTAACCCTAGCCCGAACCCTAACCCTAACCCTTCCCCGAAGCCTGACCCTCAGCCGTCCCCTAATCCTAACCCGTACGCTGACACTAACCCGCGCCCTCACACGTACGCTCCCCCTAGAGCGTTTTCGTACCCTCACCTGGACCCTAAACCGTCCCCGTCCCCTAACCCTAACCCTAGCCCGAACCCTAACCCTAACCCTTCCCCGAAGCCTGACCCTCAGCCGTCCCCTAATCCTAACCCGTACGCTGACACTAACCCGCGCACTCACACGTACGCTCCCCCTAGAGCGTTGTCGTACCCTCACCTGGACCCTAAACCGTCCCCGTCCCCTAACCCTAACCCTAGGCCGAAGCCTAACCCTAACCCTTCCCCGAAGCCTGACCCTCAGCCGTCCCCTAATCCTAACCCGTACGCTGACACTAACCCGCGCCCTCACACGTACGCTCCCCCTAGAGCGTTGTCGTACCCTCACCTGGACCCTAAACCGTCCCCGTCCCCTAACCCTAACCCTAGCCCGAACCCTAACCCTAACCCTTCCCCGAAGCCTGACCCTCAGCCGTCCCCTAATCCTAACCCGTACGCTGACACTAACCCGCGCCCTCACACGTACGCTCCCCCTAGAGCGTTGTCGTACCCTCACCTGGACCCTGAACCGTCCCCGTCCCCTAACCCTAACCCTAGGCCGAAGCCTAACCCTAACCCTTCCCCGAAGCCTGACCCTCAGCCGTCCCCTAATCCTAACCCGTACGCTGACACTAACCCGCGCCCTCACACGTACGCTCCCCCTAGAGCGTTGTCGTACCCTCACCTGGACCCTGAACCGTCCCCGTCCCCTAACCCTAACCCTAGCCCGAAGCCTAACCCTAACCCTTCCCCGAAGCCTGACCCTCAGCCATCCCCTAATCCTAACCCGTACGCTGACACTAACCCGCGCCCTCACACGTACGCTCCCCCTAGAGTGTTGTCGTACCCTCACCTGGACCCTGAACCGTCCCCGTCCCCTAACCCTAACCCTAGCCCGAACCCTAACCCTAACCCTTCCCCGAAGCCTGACCCTCAGCCGTCCCCTAATCCTAACCCGTACGCTGACACTAACCCGCGCCCTCACACGTACGCTCCCCCTAGAGCGTTGTCGTACCCTCACCTGGACCCTAAACCGTCCCCGTCCCCTAACCCTAACCCTAGCCCGAACCCTAACCCTAACCCTTCCCCGAAGCCTGACCCTCAGCCGTCCCCTAATCCTAACCCGTACGCTGACACTAACCCGCGCCCTCACACGTACGCTCCCCCTAGAGCGTTGTCGTACCCTCACCTGGACCCTGAACCGTCCCCGTCCCCTAACCCTAACCCTAGGCCGAAGCCTAACCCTAACCCTTCCCCGAAGCCTGACCCTCAGCCGTCCCCTAATCCTAACCCGTACGCTGACACTAACCCGCGCCCTCACACGTACGCTCCCCCTAGAGCGTTGTCGTACCCTCACCTGGACCCTGAACCGTCCCCGTCCCCTAACCCTAACCCTAGCCCGAAGCCTAACCCTAACCCTTCCCCGAAGCCTGACCCTCAGCCATCCCCTAATCCTAACCCGTACGCTGACACTAACCCGCGCCCTCACACGTACGCTCCCCCTAGAGTGTTGTCGTACCCTCACCTGGACCCTGAACCGTCCCCGTCCCCTAACCCTAACCCTAGCCCGAACCCTAACCCTAACCCTTCCCCGAAGCCTGACCCTCAGCCGTCCCCTAATCCTAACCCGTACGCTGACACTAACCCGCGCCCTCACACGTACGCTCCCCCTAGAGCGTTGTCTTACCCTCACCTGGACCCTGAACCGTCCCCGTCCCCTAACACTAACCCTAGCCCGAACCCTAACCCTAACCCTTCCCCGAAGCCTGACCCTCAGCCGTCCCCTAATCCTAACCCGTACGCTGAAACTAACCCGCGCCCTCACACGTACGCTCCCCCTAGAGCGTTGTCGTACCCTCACCTGGACCCTAAACCGTCCCCGTCCCCTAACCCTAACCCTAGCCCGAACCCTAACCCTAACACTTCCCCGAAGCCTGACCCTCAGCCGTCCCCTAATCCTAACCCGTACGCTGACACTAACCCACGCCCTTACACGTACGCTCCCCCTAGAGCGTTGTCGTACCCTCACCTGGACCCTAAACCGTCCCCGTCCCCTAACCCTAACCCTAGCCCGAACCCTAACCCTAACCCTTCCCCGAAGCCTGACCCTCAGCCGTCCCCTAATCCTAACCCGTACGCTGACACTAAACCGCGCCCTCACACGTACGCTCCCCCTAGAGCGTTTTCGTACCCTCACCTGGACCCTAAACCGTCCCCGTCCCCTAACCCTAACCCTAGCCCGAACCCTAACCCTAACCCTTCCCCGAAGCCTGACCCTCAGCCGTCCCCTAATCCTAACCCGTACGCTGACACTAACCCGCGCACTCACACGTACGCTCCCCCTAGAGCGTTGTCGTACCCTCACCTGGACCCTAAACCGTCCCCGTCCCCTAACCCTAACCCTAGCCCGAACCCTAACCCTAACACTTCCCCGAAGCCTGACCCTCAGCCGTCCCCTAATCCTAACCCGTACGCTGACACTAACCCACGCCCTTACACGTACGCTCCCCCTAGAGCGTTGTCGTACCCTCACCTGGACCCTAAACCGTCCCCGTCCCCTAACCCTAACCCTAGCCCGAACCCTAACCCTAACCCTTCCCCGAAGCCTGACCCTCAGCCGTCCCCTAATCCTAACCCGTACGCTGACACTAACCCGCGCCCTCACACGTACGCTCCCCCTAGAGCGTTTTCGTACCCTCACCTGGACCCTAAACCGTCCCCGTCCCCTAACCCTAACCCTAGCCCGAACCCTAACCCTAACCCTTCCCCGAAGCCTGACCCTCAGCCGTCCCCTAATCCTAACCCGTACGCTGACACTAACCCGCGCACTCACACGTACGCTCCCCCTAGAGCGTTGTCGTACCCTCACGTGGACCCTAAACCGTCCCCGTCCCCTAACCCTAACCCTAGGCCGAAGCCTAACCCTAACCCTTCCCCGAAGCCTGACCCTCAGCCGTCCCCTAATCCTAACCCGTACGCTGACACTAACCCGCGCCCTCACACGTACGCTCCCCCTAGAGCGTTGTCGTACCCTCACCTGGACCCTAAACCGTCCCCGTCCCCTAACCCTAACCCTAGCCCGAACCCTAACCCTAACACTTCCCCGAAGCCTGACCCTCAGCCGTCCCCTAATCCTAACCCGTACGCTGACACTAACCCACGCCCTTACACGTACGCTCCCCCTAGAGCGTTGTCGTACCCTCACCTGGACCCTAAACCGTCCCCGTCCCCTAACCCTAACCCTAGCCCGAACCCTAACCCTAACCCTTCCCCGAAGCCTGACCCTCAGCCGTCCCCTAATCCTAACCCGTACGCTGACACTAACCCGCGCCCTCACACGTACGCTCCCCCTAGAGCGTTTTCGTACCCTCACCTGGACCCTAAACCGTCCCCGTCCCCTAACCCTAACCCTAGCCCGAACCCTAACCCTAACCCTTCCCCGAAGCCTGACCCTCAGCCGTCCCCTAATCCTAACCCGTACGCTGACACTAACCCGCGCACTCACACGTACGCTCCCCCTAGAGCGTTGTCGTACCCTCACCTGGACCCTAAACCGTCCCCGTCCCCTAACCCTAACCCTAGCCCGAACCCTAACCCTAACCCTTCCCCGAAGCCTGACCCTCAGCCGTCCCCTAATCCTAACCCGTACGCTGACACTAACCCGCGCCCTCACACGTACGCTCCCCCTAGAGCGTTGTCGTACCCTCACCTGGACCCTGAACCGTCCCCGTCCCCTAACCCTAACCCTAGCCCGAACCCTAACCCTAACCCTTCCCCGAAGCCTGACCCTCAGCCGTCCCCTAATCCTAACCCGTACGCTGACACTAACCCGCGCCCTCACACGTACGCTCCCCCTAGAGCGTTGTCGTACCCTCACCTGGACCCTAAACCGTCCCCGGCCCCTAACCCTAACCCTAGCCCGAACCCTAACCCTAACCCTTCCCCGAAGCCTGACCCTCAGCCGTCCCCTAATCCTAACCCGTACGCTGACACTAACCCGCGCCCTCACACGTACGCTCCCCCTAGAGCGTTGTCGTACCCTCACCTGGACCCTGAACCGTCCCCGTCCCCTAACCCTAACCCTAGCCCGAAGCCTAACCCTAACCCTTCCCCGAAGCCTGACCCTCAGCCGTCCCCTAATCCTAACCCGTACGCTGACACTAACCCGCGCCCTCACACGTACGCTCCCCCTAGAGCGTTGTCGTACCCTCACCTGGACCCTGAACCGTCGCCGTCCCCTAACCCTAACCCTAGGCCGAAGCCTAACCCTAACCCTTCCCCGAAGCCTGACCCTCAGCCGTCCCCTAATCCTAACCCGTACGCTGACACTAACCCGCGCCCTCACACGTACGCTCCCCCTAGAGCGTTGTCGTACCCTCACCTGGACCCTGAACCGTCCCCGTCCCCTAACCCTAACCCTAGGCCGAAGCCTAAACGTAACACTTCCCCGAAGCCTGACCCTCAGCCGTCCCCTAATCCTAACCCGTACGCTGACACTAACCCGCGCCCTCACACGTATGCTCCCCCTAGAGCGTTGTCGTACCCTCACCTGGACCCTGAACCGTCCCCGTCCCCTAACCCTAACCCTATCCCGAAGCCTAACCCTAACCCTTCCCCGAAGCCTGACCCTCAGCCGTCCCTTAATCCTAACCCGTACGCTGACACTAACCCGCGCCCTCACACGTACGCTCCCCCTAGAGCGTTGTCGTACCCTCACCTGGACCCTGAACCGTCCCCGTCCCCTAACCCTAACCCTAGCCCGAACCGTAACCCTAACCCTTCCCCGAAGCCTGACCCTCAGCCGTCCCCTAATCCTAACCCGTACGCTGACACTAACCCGCGCCTTCACACGTACGCTCCCCCTAGAGCGTTGTCTTACCCTCACCTGGACCCTGAACCGTCCCCGTCCCCTAACACTAACCCTAGCACGAACCCTAACCCTAACCCTTCCCCGAAGCCTGACACTCAGCCGTCCCCTAATCCTAACCCGTACGCTGACACTAACCCGCGCCCTCACACGTACGCTCCCCCTAGAGTGTTGTCGTACCCTCACCTGGACCCTAAACCGTCCCCGTCCCCTAACCCTAACCCTAGCCCGAACCCTAACCCTAACACTTCCCCGAAGCCTGACCCTCAGCCGTCCCCTAATCCTAACCCGTACGCTGACACTAACCCGCGCCCTTACACGTACGCTCCCCCTAGAGCGTTGTCGTACCCTCACCTGGACCCTAAACCGTCCCCGTCCCCTAACCCTAACCCTAGCCCGAACCCTAACCCTAACCCTTCCCCGAAGCCTGACCCTCAGCCGTCCCCTAATCCTAACCCGTACGCTGACACTAACCCGCGCCGTCACACGTACGCTCCCCCTAGAGCGTTTTCGTACCCTCACCTGGACCCTAAACCGTCCCCGTCCCCTAACCCTAACCCTAGCCCGAACCCTAACCCTAACCCTTCCCCAAAGCCTGACCCTCAGCCGTCCCCTAATCCTAACCCGTACGCTGACACTAACCCGCGCCCTCACACGTACGCTCCCCCTAGAGCGTTGTCGTACCCTCACCTGGACCCTAAACCGTCCCCGTCCCCTAACCCTAACCCTAGCCCGAACCCTAACCCTAACCCTTCCCCGAAGCCTGACCCTCAGCCGTCCCCTAATCCTAACCCGTACGCTGACACTAACCCGCGCCCTCACACGTACGCTCCCCCTAGAGCGTTGTCGTACCCTCACCTGGACCCTAAACCGTCCCCGTCCCCTAACCCTAACCCTAGCCCGAACCCTAACCCTAACCCTTCCCCGAAGCCTGACCCTCAGCCGTCCCCTAATCCTAACCCGTACGCTGACACTAACCCGCGCCCTCACACGTACGCTCCCCCTAGAGCGTTGTCGTACCCTCACCTGGACCCTAAACCGTCCCCGTCCCCTAACCCTAACCCTAGCCCGAACCCTAACCCTAACCCTTCCCCGAAGCCTGACCCTCAGCCGTCCCCTAATCCTAACCCGTACGCTGACACTAACCCGCGCCCTCACACGTACGCTCCCCCTAGAGCGTTGTCGTACCCTCACCTGGACCCTGAACCGTCCCCGTCCCCTAACCCTAACCCTAGGCCGAAGCCTAACCCTAACCCTTCCCCGAAGCCTGACCCTCAGCCGTCCCCTAATCCTAACCCGTACGCTGACACTAACCCGCGCCCTCACACGTACGCTCCCCCTAGAGCGTTGTCGTACCCTCACCTGGACCCTGAACCGTCCCCGTCCCCTAACCCTAACCCTAGGCCGAAGCCTAGCCCTAACCCTTCCCCGAAGCCTGACCCTCAGCCGTCCCCTAATCCTAACCCGTACGCTGACACTAACCCGCGCCCTCACACGTACGCTCCCCCTAGAGCGTTGTCGTACCCTCACCTGGACCCTAAACCGTCCCCGTCCCCTAACCCTAACCCTAGCCCGAACCCTAACCCTAACACTTCCCCGAAGCCTGACCCTCAGCCGTCCCCTAATCCTAACCCGTACGCTGACACTAACCCGCGCCCTCACACGTACGCTCCCCCTAGAGCGTTGTCGTACCCTCACCTGGACCCTGAACTGTCCCCGTCCCTTAACCCTAACCCTAGGCCGAAGCCTAACCCTAACCCTTCCCCGAAGCCTGACCCTCAGCCGTCCCCTAATCCTAACCCGTACGCTGACACTAACCCGCGCCCTCACACGTACGCTCCCCCTAGAGAGTTGTCGTACCCTCACCTGGACCCTGAACCGTCCCCGTCCCCTAACCCTAACCCTAGCCCGAACCCTAACCCTAACCCTTCCCCGAAGCCTGACCCTCAGCCGTCCCCTAATCCTAACCCGTACGCTGACACTAACCCGCGCCCTCACACGTACGCTCCCCCTAGAGCGTTGTCGTACCCTCACCTGGACCCTGAACCGTCCCCGTCCCCTAACCCTAACCCTAGGCCGAAGCCTAGCCCTAACCCTTCCCCGAAGCCTGACCCTCAGCCGTCCCCTAATCCTAACCCGTACGCTGACACTAACCCGCGCCCTCACACGTACGCTCCCCCTAGAGCGTTGTCGTACCCTCACCTGGACCCTAAACCGTCCCCGTCCCCTAACCCTAACCCTAGCCCGAACCCTAACCCTAACACTTCCCCGAAGCCTGACCCTCAGCCGTCCCCTAATCCTAACCCGTACGCTGACACTAACCCGCGCCCTCACACGTACGCTCCCCCTAGAGCGTTGTCGTACCCTCACCTGGACCCTGAACCGTCCCCGTCCCTTAACCCTAACCCTAGGCCGAAGCCTAACCCTAACCCTTCCCCGAAGCCTGACCCTCAGCCGTCCCCTAATCCTAACCCGTACGCTGACACTAACCCGCGCCCTCACACGTACGCTCCCCCTAGAGCGTTGTCGTACCCTCACCTGGACCCTGAACCGTCCCCGTCCCCTAACCCTAACCCTAGGCCGAAGCCTAATCCTAACCCTTCCCCGAAGCCTGACCCTCAGCCGTCCCCTAATCCTAACCCGTACGCTGACACTAACCCGCGCCCTCACACGTACGCTCCCCCTAGAGCGTTGTCGTACCCTCACCTGGACCCTGAACCGTCCCCGTCCCCTAACCCTAACCCTAGGCCGAAGCCTAACCCTAACCCTTCCCCGAAGCCTGACCCTCAGCCGTCCCCTAATCCTAACCCGTACGCTGACACTAACCCGCGCCCTCACACGTACGCTCCCCCTAGAGCGTTGTCGTACCCTCACCTGGACCCTGAACCGTCCCCGTCCCCTAACCCTAACCCTAGGCCGAAGCCTAACCCTAACCCTTCCCCGAAGCCTGACCCTCAGCCGTCCCCTAATCCTAACCCGTACGCTGACACTAACCCGCGCCCTCACACGTACGCTCCCCCTAGAGCGTTGTCGTACCCTCACCTGGACCCTGAACCGTCCCCGTCCCATAACCCTAACCCTAGCCCGAACCCTAACCGTAACCCTTCCCCGAAGCCTGACCCTCAGCCGTCCCCTAATCCTAACCCGTACGCTGACACTAACCCGCGCCCTCACACGTACGCTCCCCCTAGAGCGTTGTCGTACCCTCACCTGGACCCTAAACCGTCCCCGTCCCCTAACCCTAACCCTAGCCCGAAGCCTAACCCTAACCCTTCCCCGAAGCCTGACCCTCAGCCGTCCCCTAATCCTAACCCGTACGCTGACACTAACCCGCGCCCTCACACGTACGCTCCCCCTAGAGCGTTGTCGTACCCTCACCTGGACCCTGAACCGTCCCCGTCCCCTAACCCTAACCCTAGGCCGAAGCCTAACCCTAACCCTTCCCCGAAGCCTGACCCTCAGCCGTCCCCTAATCCTAACCCGTACGCTGACACTAACCCGCGCCCTCACACGTACGCTCCCCCTAGAGCGTTGTCGTACCCTCACCTGGACCCTGAACCGTCCCCGTCCCCTAACCCTAACCCTAGGCCGAAGCCTAACCCTAACCCTTCCCCGAAGCCTGACCCTCAGCCGTCCCCTAATCCTAACCCGTACGCTGACACTAACCCGCGCCCTCACACGTACGCTCCCCCTAGAGCGTTGTCGTACCCTCACCTGGACCCTGAACCGTCCCCGTCCCATAACCCTAACCCTAGCCCGAACCCTAACCCTAACCCTTCCCCGAAGCCTGACCCTCAGCCGTCCCCTAATCCTAACCCGTACGCTGACACTATCCCGCGCCCTCACACGTACGCTCCCCCTAGAGCGTTGTCGTACCCTCACCTGGACCCTAAACCGTCCCCGTCCCCTAACCCTAACCCTAGCCCGAAGCCTAACCCTAACCCTTCCCCGAAGCCTGACCCTCAGCCGTCCCCTAATCCTAACCCGTACGCTGACACTAACCCGCGCCCTCACACGTACGCTCCCCCTAGAGCGTTGTCGTACCCTCACCTGGACCCTGAACCGTCCCCGTCCCCTAACCCTAACTCTAGGCCGAAGCCTAACCCTAACACTTCCCCGAAGCCTGACCCTCAGCCGTCCCCTAATCCTAACCCGTACGCTGACACTAACCCGCGCCCTCACACGTACGCTCCCCCTAGAGCGTTGTCGTACCCTCACCTGGACCCTGAACCGTCCCCGTCCCCTAACCCTAACCCTAGGCCGAAGCCTAACCCTAACCCTTCCCCGAAGCCTGACCCTCAGCCGTCCCCTAATCCTAACCCGTACGCTGACACTAACCCGCGCCCTCACACGTACGCTCCCCCTAGAGCGTTGTCGTACCCTCACCTGGACCCTGAACCGTCCCCGTCCCCTAACCCTAACCCTAGCCCGAACCCTAACCCTAACCCTTCCCCGAAGCCTGACCCTCAGCCGTCCCCTAATCCTAACCCGTACGCTGACACTAACCCGCGCCCTCACACGTACGCTCCCCCTAGAGCGTTGCCGTACCCTCACCTGGACCCTGAACCGTCCCCGTCCCCTAACCCTAACCCTAGCCCGAACCCAACCCTAACCCTTCCCCGAAGCCTGACCCTCAGCCGTCCCCTAATCCTAACCCGTACGCTGACACTAACCCGCGCCCTCACACGTACGCTCCCCCTAGAGCGTTGTCGTACCCTCACCTGGACCCTGAACCGTCCCCGTCCCCTAACCCTAACCCTAGGCCGAAGCCTAACCCTAACCCTTCCCCGAAGCCTGACCCTCAGCCGTCCCCTAATCCTAACCCGTACGCTGACACTAACCCGCGCCCTCACACGTACGCTCCCCCTAGAGCGTTGTCGTACCCTCACCTGGACCCTGAACCGTCCCCGTCCCCTAACCCTAACCCTAGCCCGAACCCTAACCCTAACCCTTCCCCGAAGCCTGACCCTCAGCCGTCCCCTAATCCTAACCCGTACGCTGACACTAACCCACGCCCTCACACGTACGCTCCCCCTAGAGCGTTGCCGTACCCTCACCTGGACCCTGAACCGTCCCCGTCCCCTTACCCTAACCCTAGCCCGAACCCTAACCCTAACCCTTCCCCGAAGCCTGACCCTCAGCCGTCCCCTAATCCTAACCCGTACGCTGACACTAACCCGCGCCCTCACACGTACGCTCCCCCTAGAGCGTTGTCGTACCCTCACCTGGACCCTGAACCGTCCCCGTCCCCTAACCCTAACCCTAGGCCGAAGCCTAACCCTAACCCTTCCCCGAAGCCTGACCCTCAGCCGTCCCCTAATCCTAACCCGTACGCTGACACTAACCCGCGCCCTCACACGTACGCTCCCCCTAGAGCGTTGTCGTACCCTCACCTGGACCCTGAACCGTCCCCGTCCCCTAACCCTAACCCTAGCCCGAACCCTAACCCTAACCCTTCTCCGAAGCCTGACCCTCAGCCGTCCCCTAATCCTAACCCGTACGCTGACACTAACCCGCGCCCTCACACGTACGCTCCCCCTAGAGCGTTGTCGTACCCTCACCTGGACCCTGAACCGTCCCCGTCCCCTAACCCTAACCCTAGGCCGAAGCCTAACCCTAACCCTTCCCCGAAGCCTGACCCTCAGCCGTCCCCTAATCCTAACCCGTACGCTGACACTAACCCGCGCCCTCACACGTACGCTCCCCCTAGAGCGTTGTCGTACCCTCACCTGGACCCTGAACCGTCCCCGTCCCCTAACCCTAACCCTAGGCCGAAGCCTAACCCTAACCCTTCCCCGAAGCCTGACCCTCAGCCGTCCCCTAATCCTAACCCGTACGCTGACACTAACCCGCGCCCTCACACGTACGCTCCCCCTAGAGCGTTGTCGTACCCTCACCTGGACCCTGAACCGTCCCCGTCCCCTAACCCTAACCCTAGCCCGAACCCTAACCCTAACCCTTCCCCGAAGCCTGACCCTCAGCCGTCCCCTAATCCTAACCCGTACGCTGACACTAACCCGCGCCCTCACACGTACGCTCCCCCTAGAGCGTTGTCGTACCCTCACCTGGACCCTGAACCGTCCCCGTCCCCTAACCCTAACCCTAGGCCGAAGCCTAACCCTAACCCTTCCCCGAAGCCTGACCCTCAGCCGTCCCCTAATCCTAACCCGTACGCTGACACTAACCCGCGCCCTCACACGTACGCTCCCCCTAGAGCGTTGTCGTACCCTCACCTGGACCCTGAACCGTCCCCGTCCCCTAACCCTAACCCTAGCCCGAAGCCTAACCCTAACCCTTCCCAGAAGCCTGACCCTCAGCCGTCCCCTAATCCTAACCCGTACGCTGACACTAAACGGCGCCCTCACACGTACGCTCCCCCTAGAGCGTTGCCGTACCCTCACCCGGACCCTGAACCGTCCCCGTCCCCTAACCCTAACCCTAGCCCGAAGCCTAACCCTAACCCTTCCCCGAAGCCTGACCCTCAGCCGTCCCCTAATCCTAACCCGTACGCTGACACTAACCCGCGCCCTCACACGTACGCTCCCCCTAGATCGTTGTCGTACCCTCACCTGGACCCTAAACCGTCCCCGTCCCCTAACCCTAACCCTAGCCCGAAGCCTAACCCTAACCCTTCCCCGAAGCCTGACCCTCAGCCGTCCCCTAATCCTAACCCGTACGCTGACACTAACCCGCGCCCTCACACGTACGCTCCCCCTAGAGCGTTGTCGTACCCTCACCTGGACCCTGAACCGTCCCCTAACCCTAACCCTAACCCTAGCCCGAACCCTAACCCTAACCCTTCCCCGAAGCCTGACCCTCAGCCGTCCCCTAATCCTAACCCGTACGCTGACACTAACCCGCGCCCTCACACGTACGCTCCCCCTAGAGCGTTGTCGTACCCTCACCTGGACCCTGAACCGTCCCCGTCCCCTAACCCTAACCCTAGGCCGAAGCCTAACCCTAACCCTTCCCCGAAGCCTGACCCTCAGCCGTCCCCTAATCCTAACCCGTACGCTGACACTAACCCGCGCCCTCACACGTACGCTCCCCCTAGAGCGTTGTCGTACCCTCACCTGGACCCTGAACCGTCCCCGTCCCCTAACCCTAACCCTAGCCCGAAGCCTAACCCTAACCCTTCCCAGAAGCCTGACCCTCAGCCGTCCCCTAATCCTAACCCGTACGCTGACACTAACCCGCGCCCTCACACGTACGCTCCCCCTAGAGCGTTGCCGTACCCTCACCCGGACCCTGAACCGTCCCCGTCCCCTAACCCTAACCCTAGCCCGAAGCCTAACCCTAACCCTTCCCCGAAGCCTGACCCTCAGCCGTCCCCTAATCCTAACCCGTACGCTGACACTAACCCGCGCCCTCACACGTACGCTCCCCCTAGATCGTTGTCGTACCCTCACCTGGACCCTAAACCGTCCCCGTCCCCTAACCCTAACCCTAGCCCGAAGCCTAACCCTAACCCTTCCCCGAAGCCTGACCCTCAGCCGTCCCCTAATCCTAACCCGTACGCTGACACTAACCCGCGCCCTCACACGTACGCTCCCCCTAGAGCGTTGTCGTACCCTCACCTGGACCCTGAACCGTCCCCTAACCCTAACCCTAACCCTAGCCCGAACCCTAACCCTAACCCTTCCCCGAAGCCTGACCCTCAGCCGTCCCCTAATCCTAACCCGTACGCTGACACTAACCCGCGCCCTCACACGTACGCTCCCCCTAGAGCGTTGTCGTACCCTCACCTGGACCCTAAACCGTCCCCGTCCCCTAACCCTAACCCTAGCCCGAACCCTAACCCTAACCCTTCCCCGAAGCCTGACCCTCAGCCGTCCCCTAATCCTAACCCATACGCTGACACTAACCCGCGCCCTCACACGTACGCTCCCCCTAGAGCGTTGTCGTACCCTCACCTGGACCCTAAACCGTCCCCGTCCCCTAACCCTAACCCTAGCCCGAACCCTAACCCTAACCCTTCCCCGAAGCCTGACCCTCAGCCGTCCCCTAATCCTAACCTGTACGCTGACACTAACCCGCGCCCTCACACGTACGCTCCCCCTAGAGCGTTGTCGTACCCTCACCTGGACCCTAAACCGTCCCCGTCCCCTAACCCTAACCCTAGCCCGAACCCTAACCCTAACCCTTCCCCGAAGCCTGACCCTCAGCCGTCCCCTAATCCTAACCCGTACGCTGACACTAACCCGCGCCCTCACACGTACGCTCCCCCTAGAGCGTTGTCGTACCCTCACCTGGACCCTGAACCGTCCCCGTCCCCTAACCCTAACCCTAGCCCGAACCCTAACCCTAACCCTTCCCCGAAGCCTGACCCTCAGCCGTCCCCTAATCCTAACCCGTACGCTGACACTAACCCGCGCCCTCACACGTACGCTCCCCCTAGAGCGTTGTCGTACCCTCACCTGGACCCTAAACCGTCCCCGTCCCCTAACCCTAACCCTAGCCCGAACCCTAACCCTAACCCTTCCCCGAAGCCTGACCCTCAGCCGTCCCCTAATCCTAACCCGTACGCTGAAACTAACCCACGCCCTCACACGTACGCTCCCCCTAGAGCGTTGTCGTACCCTCACCTGGACCCTAAACCGTCCCCGTCCCCTAACCCTAACCCTAGCCCGAACCCTAACCCTAACCCTTCCCCGAAGCCTGACCCTCAGCCGTCCCCTAATCCTAACCCGTACGCTGACACTAACCCGCGCCCTCACACGTACGCTCCCCCTAGAGCGTTGTCGTACCCTCACCTGGACCCTAAACCGTCCCCGTCCCCTAACCCTAACCCTAGCCCGAAGCCTAACCCTAACCCTTCCCCGAAGCCTGACCCTCAGCCGTCCCCTAATCCTAACCCGTACGCTGACACTAACCCGCGCCCTCACACGTACGCTCCCCCTAGAGCGTTGTCGTACCCTCACCTGGACCCTGAACCGTCCCCGTCCCCTAACCCTAACCCTAGCCCGAACCCTAACCCTAACCCTTCCCCGAAGCCTGACCCTCAGCCGTCCCCTAATCCTAACCCGTACGCTGACACTAACCCGCGCCCTCACACGTACGCTCCCCCTAGAGCGTTGTCGTACCCTCACCTGGACCCTGAACCGTCCCCGTCCCCTAACCCTAACCCTAGGCCGAAGCCTAACCCTAACACTTCCCCGAAGCCTGACCCTCAGCCGTCCCCTAATCCTAACCCGTACGCTGACACTAACCCGCGTCCTCACACGTACGCTCCCCCTAGAGCGTTGTCGTACCCTCACCTGGACCCTGAACCGTCCCCGTCCCCTAACCCTTACCCTAGGCCGAAGCCTAACCCTAACCCTTCTCCGAAGCCTGACCCTCAGCCGTCCCCTAATCCTAACCCGTACGCTGACACTAACCCGCGCCCTCACACGTACGCTCCCCCTAGAGCGTTGTCGTACCCTCACCTGGACCCTAAACCGTCCCCGTCCCCTAACCCTAACCCTAGCCCGAACCCTAACCCTAACCCTTCCCCGAAGCCTGACCCTCAGCCGTCCCCTAATCCTAACCCGTACGCTGACACTAACCCGCGCCCTCACACGTACGCTCCCCCTAGAGCGTTGTCATACCCTCACCTGGACCCTGAACCGTCCCCGTCCCCTAACCCTAAACCTAGGCCGAAGCCTAACCCTAACCCTTCCCCGAAGCCTGACCCTCAGCCGTCCCCTAATCCTAACCCGTACGCTGACACTAACCCGTGCCCTCACACGTACGCTCCCCCTAGAGCGTTGTTGTACCCTCACCTGGACCCTGAACCGTCCCCGTCCCCTAACCCTAACCCTAGGCCGAAGCCTAACCCTAACCCTTCCCCGAAGCCTGACCCTCAGCCGTCCCCTAATCCTAACCCGTACGCTGACACTAACCCGCGCCCTCACACGTACGCTCCCCCTAGAGCGTTGTCGTACCCTCACCTGGACCCTGAACCGTCCCCGTCCCCTAACCCTAACCCTAGCCCGAAGCCTAACCCTAACCCTTCCCCGAAGCCTGACCCTCAGCCGTCCCCTAATCCTAACCCGTACGCTGACACTAACCCGCGCCCTCACACGTACGCTCCCCCTAGAGCGTTGTCGTACCCTCACCTGGACCCTAAACCGTCCCCGTCCCCTAACCCTAACCCTAGCCCGAACCCTAACCCTAACACTTCCCCGAAGCCTGACCCTCAGCCGTCCCCTAATCCTAACCCGTACGCTGACACTAACCCACGCCCTTACACGTACGCTCCCCCTAGAGCGTTGTCGTACCCTCACCTGGACCCTAAACCGTCCCCGTCCCCTAACCCTAACCCTAGCCCGAACCCTAACCCTAACCCTTCCCCGAAGCCTGACCCTCAGCCGTCCCCTAATCCTAACCCGTACGCTGACACTAACCCGCGCCCTCACACGTACGCTCCCCCTAGAGCGTTTTCGTACCCTCACCTGGACCCTAAACCGTCCCCGTCCCCTAACCCTAACCCTAGCCCGAACCCTAACCCTAACCCTTCCCCGAAGCCTGACCCTCAGCCGTCCCCTAATCCTAACCCGTACGCTGACACTAACCCGCGCACTCACACGTACGCTCCCCCTAGAGCGTTGTCGTACCCTCACCTGGACCCTAAACCGTCCCCGTCCCCTAACCCTAACCCTAGGCCGAACCCTAACCCTAACCCTTCCCCGAAGCCTGACCCTCAGCCGTCCCCTAATCCTAACCCGTACGCTGACACTAACCCGCGCCCTCACACGTACGCTCCCCCTAGAGCGTTGTCGTACCCTCACCTGGACCCTGAACCGTCCCCGTCCCCTAACCCTAACCCTAGCCCGAACCCTAACCCTAACCCTTCCCCGAAGCCTGACCCTCAGCCGTCCCCTAATCCTAACCCGTACGCTGACACTAACCCGCGCCCTCACACGTACGCTCCCCCTAGAGCGTTGTCGTACCCTCACCTGGACCCTAAACCGTCCCCGTCCCCTAACCCTAACCCTAGCCCGAACCCTAACCCTAACCCTTCCCCGAAGCCTGACCCTCAGCCGTCCCCTAATCCTAACCCGTACGCTGACACTAACCCGCGCCCTCACACGTACGCTCCCCCTAGAGCGTTGTCGTACCCTCACCTGGACCCTAAACCGTCCCCGTCCCCTAACCCTAACCCTAGCCCGAACCCTAACCCTAACCCTTCCCCGAAGCCTGACCCTCAGCCGTCCCCTAATCCTAACCCGTACGCTGACACTAACCCGCGCCCTCACACGTACGCTCCCCCTAGAGCGTTGTCGTACCCTCACCTGGACCCTAAACCGTACCCGTCCCCTAACCCTAACCCTAGCCCGAACCCTAACCCTAACCCTTCCCCGAAGCCTGACCCTCAGCCGTCCCCTAATCCTAACCCGTACGCTGACACTAACCCACGCCCTCACATGTACACTCCCCCTAGAGCGTTGTCGTACCCTCACCTGGACCCTGAACCGTCCCCGTCCCCTAACCCTAACCCTAGGCCGAAGCCTAACCCTAAGCCTTCCCCGAAGCCTGACCCTCAGCCGTCCCCTAATCCTAACCCGTACGGTGACACTAACCCGCACCCTCACACGTACGCTCCCCCTAGAGCGTTGTCGTACCCTCACCTGGACCCTGAACCGTCCCCGTCCCCTAACCCTAACCCTAGGCCGAAGCCTAACCCTAACCCTTCCCCGAAGCCTGACCCTCAGCCGTCTCCTAATCCTAACCCGTACGCTGACACTAACCCGCGCCCTCACACGTACGCTCCCCCTAGAGCGTTGTCGTACCCTCACCTGGACCCTAAACCGTCCCCGTCCCCTAACCCTAACCCTAGCCCGAACCCTAACCCTAACCCTTCCCCGAAGCCTGACCCTCAGCCGTCCCCTAATCCTAACCCGTACGCTGACACTAACCCGCGCCCTCACATGTACGCTCCCCCTAGAGCGTTGTCGTACCCTCACCTGGACCCTGAACCGTCCCCGTCCCCTAACCATAACCCTAGGCCGAAGCCTAACCCTAACCCTTCCCCGAAGCCTGACCCTCAGCCGTCCCCTAATCCTAACCCGTACGCTGACACTAACCCGCGCCCTCACACGTACGCTCCCCCTAGAGCGTTGTCGTACCCTCACCTGGACCCTGAACCGTCCCCGTCCCCTAACCCTAACCCTAGGCCGAAGCCTAACCCTAACCCTTCCCCGAAGCCTGACCCTCAGCCGTCCCCTAATCCTAACCCGTACGCTGACACTAACCCGCGCCCTCACACGTACGCTCCCCCTAGAGCGTTGTCGTACCCTCACCTGGACCCTGAACCGTCCCCGTCCCCTAACCCTAACCCTAGCCCGAAGCCTAACCCTAACCCTTCCCCGAAGCCTGACCCTCAGCCGTCCCCTAATCCTAACCCGTACGCTGACACTAACCCGCGCCCTCACACGTACGCTCCCCCTAGAGCGTTGTCGTACCCTCACCTGGACCCTGAACCGTCCCCGTCCCCTAACCCTAACCCTAGCCCGAACCCTAACCCTAACCCTTCCCCGAAGCCTGACCCTCAGCCGTCCCGTAATCCTAACCCGTACGCTGACACTAACCCGCGCCCTCACACGTACGCTCCCCCTAGAGCGTTGTCTTACCCTCACCTGGACCCTGAACCGTCCCCGTCCCCTAACACTAACCCTAGCCCGAACCCTAACCCTAACCCTTCCCCGAAGCCTGACCCTCAGCCGTCCCCTAATCCTAACCCGTACGCTGAAACTAACCCGCGCCCTCACACGTACGCTCCCCCTAGAGCGTTGTCGTACCCTCACCTGGACCCTAAACCGTCCCCGTCCCCTAACCCTAACCCTAGCCCGAACCCTAACCCTAACCCTTCCCCGAAGCCTGACCCTCAGCCGTCCCCTAATCCTAACCCGTACGCTGACACTAACCCACGCCCTCACACGTACACTCCCCCTAGAGCGTTGTCGTACCCTCACCTGGACCCTGAACCGTCCCCGTCCCCTAACCCTAACCCTAGGCCGAAGCCTAACCCTAAGCCTTCCCCGAAGCCTGACCCTCAGCCGTCCCCTAATCCTAACCCGTACGGTGACACTAACCCGCGCCCTCACACGTACGCTCCCCCTAGAGCGTTGTCGTACCCTCACCTGGACCCTGAACCGTCCCCGTCCCCTAACCCTAACCCTAGGCCGAAGCCTAACCCTAACCCTTCCCCGAAGCCTGACCCTCAGCCGTCTCCTAATCCTAACCCGTACGCTGACACTAACCCGCGCCCTCACACGTACGCTCCCCCTAGAGCGTTGTCGTACCCTCACCTGGACCCTAAACCGTCCCCGTCCCCTAACCCTAACCCTAGCCCGAACCCTAACCCTAACCCTTCCCCGAAGCCTGACCCTCAGCCGTCCCCTAATCCTAACCCGTACGCTGACACTAACCCGCGCCCTCACACGTACGCTCCCCCTAGAGCGTTGTCGTACCCTCACCTGGACCCTGAACCGTCCCCGTCCCCTAACCATAACCCTAGGCCGAAGCCTAACCCTAACCCTTCCCCGAAGCCTGACCCTCAGCCGTCCCCTAATCCTAACCCGTACGCTGACACTAACCCGCGCCCTCACACGTACGCTCCCCCTAGAGCGTTGTCGTACCCTCACCTGGACCCTGAACCGTCCCCGTCCCCTAACCCTAACCCTAGGCCGAAGCCTAACCCTAACCCTTCCCCGTAGCCTGACCCTCAGCCGTCCCCTAATCCTAACCCGTACGCTGACACTAACCCGCGCCCTCACACGTACGCTCCCCCTAGAGCGTTGTCGTACCCTCACCTGGACCCTGAACCGTCCCCGTCCCCTAACCCTAACCCTAGCCCGAAGCCTAACCCTAACCCTTCCCCGAAGCCTGACCCTCAGCCGTCCCCTAATCCTAACCCGTACGCTGACACTAACCCGCGCCCTCACACGTACGCTCCCCCTAGAGCGTTGTCGTACCCTCACCTGGACCCTGAACCGTCCCCGTCCCCTAACCCTAACCCTAGCCCGAACCCTAACCCTAACCCTTCCCCGAAGCCTGACCCTCAGCCGTCCCGTAATCCTAACCCGTACGCTGACACTAACCCGCGCCCTCACACGTACGCTCCCCCTAGAGCGTTGTCTTACCCTCACCTGGACCCTGAACCGTCCCCGTCCCCTAACAGTAACCCTAGCCCGAACCCTAACCCTAACCCTTCCCCGAAGCCTGACCCTCAGCCGTCCCCTAATCCTAAACCGTACGCTGAAACTAACCCGCGCCCTCACACGTACGCTCCCCCTAGAGCGTTGTCGTACCCTCACCTGGACCCTAAACCGTCCCCGTCCCCTAACCCTAACCCTAGCCCGAACCCTAACCCTAACACTTCCCCGAAGCCTGACCCTCAGCCGTCCCCTAATCCTAACCCGTACGCTGACACTAACCCACGCCCTTACACGTACGCTCCCCCTAGAGCGTTGTCGTACCCTCACCTGGACCCTAAACCGTCCCCGTCCCCTAACCCTAACCCTAGCCCGAACCCTAACCCTAACCCTTCCCCGAAGCCTGACCCTCAGCCGTCCCCTAATCCTAACCCGTACGCTGACACTAACCCGCGCCCTCACACGTACGCTCCCCCTAGAGCGTTTTCGTACCCTCACCTGGACCCTAAACCGTCCCCGTCCCCTAACCCTAACCCTAGCCCGAACCCTAACCCTAACCCTTCCCCGAAGCCTGACCCTCAGCCGTCCCCTAATCCTAACCCGTACGCTGACACTAACCCGCGCCCTCACACATACGCTCCCCCTAGAGCGTTGTCGTACCCTCACCTGGACCCTAAACCGTCCCCGTCCCCTAACCCTAACCCTAGCCCGAACCCTAACCCTAACCCTTCCCCGAAGCCTGACCCTCAGCCGTCCCCTAATCCTAACCCGTACGCTGACACTAACCCGCGCCCTCACACGTACGCTCCCCCTAGAGCGTTGTCGTACCCTCACCTGGACCCTAAACCGTCCCCGTCCCCTAACCCTAACCCTAGCCCGAACCCTAACCCTAACCCTTCCCCGAAGCCTGACCCTCAGCCGTCCCCTAATCCTAACCCGTACGCTGACACTAACCCACGCCCTCACACGTACGCTCCCCCTAGAGCGTTGTCGTACCCTCACCTGGACCCTAAACCGTCCCCGTCCCCTAACCCTAACCCTAGGCCGAACCCTAACCCTAACCCTTCCCGGAAGCCTGACCCTCAGCCGTCCCCTAATCCTAACCCGTACGCTGACACTAACCCACGCCCTCACACGTACGCTCCACCTAGAGCGTTGTCGTACCCTCACCTGGACCCTAAACCGTCCCCGTCCCCTAACCCTAACCCTAGCCCGAAACCTAACCCTAACCCTTCCCCGAAGCCTGACCCTCAGCCGTCCCCTAATCCTAACCCGTACGCTGACACTAACCCGCGCCCTCACACGTACGCTCCCCTTAGAGCGTTGTCGTACCCTCACCTGGACCCTGAACCGTCCCCGTCCCCTAACCCTAACCCTAGGCCGAAGCCTAACCCTAACCCTTCCCCGAAGCCTGACCCTCAGCCGTCCCCTAATCCTAACCCGTACGCTGACACTAACCCGCGCCCTCACACGTACGCTCCCCCTAGAGCGTTGTCGTACCCTCACCTGGACCCTGAACCGTCCCCGTCCCCTAACCCTTACCCTAGGCCGAAGCCTAACCCTAACCCTTCCCCGAAGCCTGACCCTCAGCCGTCCCCTAATCCTAACACGTACGCTGACACTAACCCGCGCCCTCACACGTACGCTCCCCCTAGAGCGTTGTCGTACCCTCACCTGGACCCTAAACCGTCCCCGTCCCCTAACCCTAACCCTAGCCCGAACTCTAACCCTGACCCTTCCCCGAAGCCTGACCCTCAGCCGTCCCCTAATCCTAACCCGTACGCTGACACTAACCCGCGCCCTCACACGTACGCTCCCCCTAGAGCGTTGTCGTACCCTCACCTGGACCCTGAACCGTCCCCGTCCCCTAACCATAACCCTAGGCCGAAGCCTAACCCTAACCCTTCCCCGAAGCCTGACCCTCAGCCGTCCCCTAATACTAACCCGTACGCTGACACTAACCCGCGCTCTCACACGTACGCTCCCCCTAGAGCGTTGTCGTACCCTCACCTGGACCCTGAACCGTCCCCGTCCCCTAACCCTAACCCTAGGCCGAAGCCTAACCCTAACCCTTCCCCGAAGCCTGACCCTCAGCCGTCCCCTAATCCTAACCCGTACGCTGACACTAACCCGCGCCCTCACACGTACGCTCCCCCTAGAGCGTTGTCGTACCCTCACCTGGACCCTAAACCGTCCCCGTCCCCTAACCCTAACCCTAGCCCGAACCCTAACCCTAACCCTTCCCCGAAGCCTGACCCTCAGCCGTCCCCTAATCCTAACCCGTACGCTGACACTAACCCGCGCCCTCACACGTACGCTCCCCCTAGAGCGTTGTCGTACCCTCACCTGGACCCTAACCGTCCCCGTCCCCTAACCCTAACCCTAGCCCGAACCCTAACCCTAACCCTTCCCCGAAGCCTGACCCTCAGCCGTCCCCTAATCCTAACCCGTACGCTGACACTAACCCGCGCCCTCACACGTACGCTCCCCCTAGAGCGTTGTCGTACCCTCACCTGGACCCTAAACCGTCCCCGTCCCCTACCCTAACCCTAGGCCGAACCCTAACCCTAACCCTTCCCCGAAGCCTGACCCTCAGCCGTCCCCTAATCCTAACCCGTACGCTGACACTAACCCACGCCCTCACACGTACGATCCACCTAGAGCGTTGTCGTACCCTCACCTGGACCCTAAACCGTCCCCGTCCCCTAACCCTAACCCTAGCCCGAAACCTAACCCTAACCCTTCCCCGAAGCCTGACCCTCAGCCGTCCCCTAATCCTAACCCGTACGCTGACACTAACCCGCGCCCTCACACGTACGCTCCCCTTAGAGCGTTGTCGTACCCTCACCTGGACCCTGAACCGTCCCCGTCCCCTAACCCTAACCCTAGGCCGAAGCCTAACCCTAACCCTTCCCCGAAGCCTGACCCTCAGCCGTCCCCTAATCCTAACCCGTACGCTGACACTAACCCGCGCCCTCACACGTACGCTCCCCTTAGAGCGTTGTCGTACCCTCACCTGGACCCTGAACCGTCCCCGTCCCCTAACCCTAACCCTAGGCCGAAGCCTAACCCTAACCCTTCCCCGAAGCCTGACCCTCAGCCGTCCCCTAATCCTAACCCGTACGCTGACACTAACCCGCGCCCTCACACGTACGCTCCCCCTAGATCGTTGTCGTACCCTCACCTGGACCCTGAACCGTCCCCGTCCCCTAACCCTTACCCTAGGCCGAAGCCTAACCCTAACCCTTCCCCGAAGCCTGACCCTCAGCCGTCCCCTAATCCTAACCCGTACGCTGACACTAACCCGCGCCCTCACACGTACGCTCCCCCTAGAGCGTTGTCGTACCCTCACCTGGACCCTGAACCGTCCCCGTCCCCTAACCCTAACCCTAGGCCGAAGCCTAACCCTAACCCTTCCCCGAAGCCTGACCCTCAGCCGTCCCCTAATCCTAACCCGTACGCTGACACTAACCCGCGCCCTCACACGTACGCTCCCCCTAGAGCGTTGTCGTACCCTCACCTGGACCCTGAACCGTCCCCGTCCCCTAACCCTAACCCTAGCCCGAAGCCTAACCCTAACCCTTCCCCGAAGCCTGACCCTCAGCCGTCCCCTAATCCTAACCCGTACGCTGACACTAACCCGCGCCCTCACACGTACGCTCCCCCTAGAGCGTTGTCGTACCCTCACCTGGACCCTGAACCGTCCCCGTCCCCTAACCCTAACCCTAGCCCGAAGCCTAACCCTAACCCTTCCCCGAAGCCTGACCCTCAGCCGTCCCCTAATCCTAACCCGTACGCTGACACTAACCCGCGCCCTCACACGTACGCTCCCCCTAGAGCGTTGTCGTACCCTCACCTGGACCCTAAACCGTCCCCGTCCCCTAACACTAACCCTAGCCCGAACCCTAACCCTAACCCTTCCCCGAAGCCTGACCCTCAGCCGTCCCCTAATCCTAACCCGTACGCTGAAACTAACCCGCGCCCTCACACGTACGCTCCCCCTAGAGCGTTGTCGTACCCTCACCTGGACCCTAAACCGTCCCCGTCCCCTAACCCTAACCCTAGCCCGAACGCTAACCCTAACACTTCCCCGAAGCCTGACCCTCAGCCGTCCCCTAATCCTAACCCGTACGCTGACACTAACCCACGCCCTTACACGTACGCTCCCCCTAGAGCGTTGTCGTACCCTCACCTGGACCCTAAACCGTCCCCGTCCCCTAACCCTAACCCTAGCCCGAACCCTAACCCTAACCCTTCCCCGAAGCCTGACCCTCAGCCGTCCCCTAATCCTAACCCGTACGCTGACACTAACCCGCGCCCTCACACGTACGCTCCCCCTAGAGCGTTTTCGTACCCTCACCTGGACCCTAAACCGTCCCCGTCCCCTAACCCTAACCCTAGCCCGAACCCTAACCCTAACCCTTCCCCGAAGCCTGACCCTCAGCCGTCCCCTAATCCTAACCCGTACGCTGACACTAACCCGCGCACTCACACGTACGCTCCCCCTAGAGCGTTGTCGTACCCTCACCTGGACCCTGAACCGTCCCCGTCCCCTAACCCTAACCCTAGGCCGAAGCCTAACCCTAACCCTTCCCCGAAGCCTGACCCTCAGCCGTCCCCTAATCCTAACCCGTACGCTGACACTAACCCGCGCCCTCACACGTACGCTCCCCCTAGAGCGTTGTCGTACCCTCACCTGGACCCTGAACCGTCCCCGTCCCCTAACCCTAACCCTAGCCCGAAGCCTAACCCTAACCCTTCCCCGAAGCCTGACCCTCAGCCATCCCCTAATCCTAACCCGTACGCTGACACTAACCCGCGCCCTCACACGTACGCTCCCCCTAGAGTGTTGTCGTACCCTCACCTGGACCCTGAACCGTCCCCGTCCCCTAACCCTAACCCTAGCCCGAACCCTAACCCTAACCCTTCCCCGAAGCCTGACACTCAGCCGTCCCCTAATCCTAACCCGTACGCTGACACTAACCCGCGCCCTCACACGTACGCTCCCCCTAGAGCGTTGTCTTACCCTCACCTGGACCCTGAACCGTCCCCGTCCCCTAACACTAACCCTAGCCCGAACCCTAACCCTAACCCTTCCCCGAAGCCTGACCCTCAGCCGTCCCCTAATCCTAACCCGTACGCTGAAACTAACCCGCGCCCTCACACGTACGCTCCCCCTAGAGCGTTGTCGTACCCTCACCTGGACCCTAAACCGTCCCCGTCCCCTAACCCTAACCCTAGCCCGAACCCTAACCCTAACACTTCCCCGAAGCCTGACCCTCAGCCGTCCCCTAATCCTAACCCGTACGCTGACACTAACCCACGCCCTTACACGTACGCTCCCCCTAGAGCGTTGTCGTACCCTCACCTGGACCCTAAACCGTCCCCGTCCCCTAACCCTAACCCTAGCCCGAACCCTAACCCTAACCCTTCCCCGAAGCCTGACCCTCAGCCGTCCCCTAATCCTAACCCGTACGCTGACACTAAACCGCGCCCTCACACGTACGCTCCCCCTAGAGCGTTTTCGTACCCTCACCTGGACCCTAAACCGTCCCCGTCCCCTAACCCTAACCCTAGCCCGAACCCTAACCCTAACCCTTCCCCGAAGCCTGACCCTCAGCCGTCCCCTAATCCTAACCCGTACGCTGACACTAACCCGCGCACTCACACGTACGCTCCCCCTAGAGCGTTGTCGTACCCTCACCTGGACCCTAAACCGTCCCCGTCCCCTAACCCTAACCCTAGCCCGAACCCTAACCCTAACACTTCCCCGAAGCCTGACCCTCAGCCGTCCCCTAATCCTAACCCGTACGCTGACACTAACCCACGCCCTTACACGTACGCTCCCCCTAGAGCGTTGTCGTACCCTCACCTGGACCCTAAACCGTCCCCGTCCCCTAACCCTAACCCTAGCCCGAACCCTAACCCTAACCCTTCCCCGAAGCCTGACCCTCAGCCGTCCCCTAATCCTAACCCGTACGCTGACACTAACCCGCGCCCTCACACGTACGCTCCCCCTAGAGCGTTTTCGTACCCTCACCTGGACCCTAAACCGTCCCCGTCCCCTAACCCTAACCCTAGCCCGAACCCTAACCCTAACCCTTCCCCGAAGCCTGACCCTCAGCCGTCCCCTAATCCTAACCCGTACGCTGACACTAACCCGCGCACTCACACGTACGCTCCCCCTAGAGCGTTGTCGTACCCTCACCTGGACCCTAAACCGTCCCCGTCCCCTAACCCTAACCCTAGGCCGAAGCCTAACCCTAACCCTTCCCCGAAGCCTGACCCTCAGCCGTCCCCTAATCCTAACCCGTACGCTGACACTAACCCGCGCCCTCACACGTACGCTCCCCCTAGAGCGTTGTCGTACCCTCACCTGGACCCTAAACCGTCCCCGTCCCCTAACCCTAACCCTAGCCCGAACCCTAACCCTAACACTTCCCCGAAGCCTGACCCTCAGCCGTCCCCTAATCCTAACCCGTACGCTGACACTAACCCACGCCCTTACACGTACGCTCCCCCTAGAGCGTTGTCGTACCCTCACCTGGACCCTAAACCGTCCCCGTCCCCTAACCCTAACCCTAGCCCGAACCCTAACCCTAACCCTTCCCCGAAGCCTGACCCTCAGCCGTCCCCTAATCCTAACCCGTACGCTGACACTAACCCGCGCACTCACACGTACGCTCCCCCTAGAGCGTTGTCGTACCCTCACCTGGACCCTAAACCGTCCCCGTCCCCTAACCCTAACCCTAGCCCGAACCCTAACCCTAACCCTTCCCCGAAGCCTGACCCTCAGCCGTCCCCTAATCCTAACCCGTACGCTGACACTAACCCGCGCCCTCACACGTACGCTCCCCCTAGAGCGTTGTCGTACCCTCACCTGGACCCTGAACCGTCCCCGTCCCCTAACCCTAACCCTAGCCCGAACCCTAACCCTAACCCTTCCCCGAAGCCTGACCCTCAGCCGTCCCCTAATCCTAACCCGTACGCTGACACTAACCCGCGCCCTCACACGTACGCTCCCCCTAGAGCGTTGTCGTACCCTCACCTGGACCCTAAACCGTCCCCGGCCCCTAACCCTAACCCTAGCCCGAACCCTAACCCTAACCCTTCCCCGAAGCCTGACCCTCAGCCGTCCCCTAATCCTAACCCGTACGCTGACACTAACCCACGCCCTCACACGTACACTCCCCCTAGAGCGTTGTCGTACCCTCACCTGGACCCTGAACCGTCCCCGTCCCCTAACCCTAACCCTAGGCCGAAGCCTAACCCTAAGCCTTCCCCGAAGCCTGACCCTCAGCCGTCCCCTAATCCTAACCCGTACGGTGACACTAACCCGCGCCCTCACACGTACGCTCCCCCTAGAGCGTTGTCGTACCCTCACCTGGACCCTGAACCGTCCCCGTCCCCTAACCCTAACCCTAGGCCGAAGCCTAACCCTAACCCTTCCCCGAAGCCTGACCCTCAGCCGTCTCCTAATCCTAACCCGTACGCTGACACTAACCCGCGCCCTCACACGTACGCTCCCCCTAGAGCGTTGTCGTACCCTCACCTGGACCCTAAACCGTCCCCGTCCCCTAACCCTAACCCTAGCCCGAACCCTAACCCTAACCCTTCCCCGAAGCCTGACCCTCAGCCGTCCCCTAATCCTAACCCGTACGCTGACACTAACCCGCGCCCTCACACGTACGCTCCCCCTAGAGCGTTGTCGTACCCTCACCTGGACCCTGAACCGTCCCCGTCCCCTAACCATAACCCTAGGCCGAAGCCTAACCCTAACCCTTCCCCGAAGCCTGACCCTCAGCCGTCCCCTAATCCTAACCCGTACGCTGACACTAACCCGCGCCCTCACACGTACGCTCCCCCTAGAGCGTTGTCGTACCCTCACCTGGACCCTGAACCGTCCCCGTCCCCTAACCCTAACCCTAGGCCGAAGCCTAACCCTAACCCTTCCCCGTAGCCTGACCCTCAGCCGTCCCCTAATCCTAACCCGTACGCTGACACTAACCCGCGCCCTCACACGTACGCTCCCCCTAGAGCGTTGTCGTACCCTCACCTGGACCCTGAACCGTCCCCGTCCCCTAACCCTAACCCTAGCCCGAAGCCTAACCCTAACCCTTCCCCGAAGCCTGACCCTCAGCCGTCCCCTAATCCTAACCCGTACGCTGACACTAACCCGCGCCCTCACACGTACGCTCCCCCTAGAGCGTTGTCGTACCCTCACCTGGACCCTAAACCGTCCCCGGCCCCTAACCCTAACCCTAGCCCGAACCCTAACCCTAACCCTTCCCCGAAGCCTGACCCTCAGCCGTCCCCTAATCCTAACCCGTACGCTGACACTAACCCGCGCCCTCACACGTACGCTCCCCCTAGAGCGTTGTCGTACCCTCACCTGGACCCTGAACCGTCCCCGTCCCCTAACCCTAACCCTAGCCCGAAGCCTAACCCTAACCCTTCCCCGAAGCCTGACCCTCAGCCGTCCCCTAATCCTAACCCGTACGCTGACACTAACCCGCGCCCTCACACGTACGCTCCCCCTAGAGCGTTGTCGTACCCTCACCTGGACCCTGAACCGTCGCCGTCCCCTAACCCTAACCCTAGGCCGAAGCCTAACCCTAACCCTTCCCCGAAGCCTGACCCTCAGCCGTCCCCTAATCCTAACCCGTACGCTGACACTAACCCGCGCCCTCACACGTACGCTCCCCCTAGAGCGTTGTCGTACCCTCACCTGGACCCTGAACCGTCCCCGTCCCCTAACCCTAACCCTAGGCCGAAGCCTAAACGTAACACTTCCCCGAAGCCTGACCCTCAGCCGTCCCCTAATCCTAACCCGTACGCTGACACTAACCCGCGCCCTCACACGTATGCTCCCCCTAGAGCGTTGTCGTACCCTCACCTGGACCCTGAACCGTCCCCGTCCCCTAACCCTAACCCTATCCCGAAGCCTAACCCTAACCCTTCCCCGAAGCCTGACCCTCAGCCGTCCCTTAATCCTAACCCGTACGCTGACACTAACCCGCGCCCTCACACGTACGCTCCCCCTAGAGCGTTGTCGTACCCTCACCTGGACCCTGAACCGTCCCCGTCCCCTAACCCTAACCCTAGCCCGAACCCTAACCCTAACCCTTCCCCGAAGCCTGACCCTCAGCCGTCCCCTAATCCTAACCCGTACGCTGACACTAACCCGCGCCTTCACACGTACGCTCCCCCTAGAGCGTTGTCTTACCCTCACCTGGACCCTGAACCGTCCCCGTCCCCTAACACTAACCCTAGCCCGAACCCTAACCCTAACCCTTCCCCGAAGCCTGACACTCAGCCGTCCCCTAATCCTAACCCGTACGCTGACACTAACCCGCGCCCTCACACGTACGCTCCCCCTAGAGTGTTGTCGTACCCTCACCTGGACCCTAAACCGTCCCCGTCCCCTAACCCTAACCCTAGCCCGAACCCTAACCCTAACACTTCCCCGAAGCCTGACCCTCAGCCGTCCCCTAATCCTAACCCGTACGCTGACACTAACCCGCGCCCTTACACGTACGCTCCCCCTAGAGCGTTGTCGTACCCTCACCTGGACCCTAAACCGTCCCCGTCCCCTAACCCTAACCCTAGCCCGAACCCTAACCCTAACCCTTCCCCGAAGCCTGACCCTCAGCCGTCCCCTAATCCTAACCCGTACGCTGACACTAACCCGCGCCGTCACACGTACGCTCCCCCTAGAGCGTTTTCGTACCCTCACCTGGACCCTAAACCGTCCCCGTCCCCTAACCCTAACCCTAGCCCGAACCCTAACCCTAACCCTTCCCCAAAGCCTGACCCTCAGCCGTCCCCTAATCCTAACCCGTACGCTGACACTAACCCGCGCACTCACACGTACGCTCCCCCTAGAGCGTTGTCGTACCCTCACCTGGACCCTAAACCGTCCCCGTCCCCTAACCCTAACCCTAGCCCGAACCCTAACCCTAACCCTTCCCCGAAGCCTGACCCTCAGCCGTCCCCTAATCCTAACCCGTACGCTGACACTAACCCGCGCCCTCACACGTACGCTCCCCCTAGAGCGTTGTCGTACCCTCACCTGGACCCTAAACCGTCCCCGTCCCCTAACCCTAACCCTAGCCTGAAGCCTAACCCTAACCCTTCCCCGAAGCCTGACCCTCAGCCGTCCCCTAATCCTAACCCGTACGCTGACACTAACCCGCGCCCTCACACGTACGCTCCCCCTAGAGCGTTGTCGTACCCTCACCTGGACCCTGAACCGTCCCCGTCCCCTAACCCTAACCCTAGGCCGAAGCCTAACCCTAACCCTTCCCCGAAGCCTGACCCTCAGCCGTCCCCTAATCCTAACCCGTACGCTGACACTAACCCGCGCCCTCACACGTACGCTCCCCCTAGAGCGTTGTCGTACCCTCACCTGGACCCTGAACCGTCCCCGTCCCCTAACCCTAACCCTAGGCCGAAGCCTAACCCTAACCCTTCCCCGAAGCCTGACCCTCAGCCGTCCCCTAATCCTAACCCGTACGCTGACACTAACCCGCGCCCTCACACGTACGCTCCCCCTAGAGCGTTGTCGTACCCTCACCTGGACCCTGAACCGTCCCCGTCCCATAACCCTAACCCTAGGCCGAACCCTAACCCTAACCCTTCCCCGAAGCCTGACCCTCAGCCGTCCCCTAATCCTAACCCGTACGCTGACACTAACCCGCGCCCTCACACGTACGCTCCCCCTAGAGCGTTGTCGTACCCTCACCTGGACCCTGAACCGTCCCCGTCCCCTAACCCTAACCCTAGGCCGAAGCCTAACCCTAACCCTTCCCCGAAGCCTGACCCTCAGCCGTCCCCTAATCCTAACCCGTACGCTGACACTAACCCGCGCCCTCACACGTACGCTCCCCCTAGAGCGTTGTCGTACCCTCACCTGGACCCTGAACCGTCCCCGTCCCCTAACCCTAACCCTAGGCCGAAGCCTAACCCTAACCCTTCCCCGAAGCCTGACCCTCAGCCGTCCCCTAATCCTAACCCGTACGCTGACACTAACCCGCGCCCTCACACGTACGCTCCCCCTAGAGCGTTGTCGTACCCTCACCTGGACCCTGAACCGTCCCCGTCCCATAACCCTAACCCTAGCCCGAACCCTAACCCTAACCCTTCCCCGAAGCCTGACCCTCAGCCGTCCCCTAATCCTAACCCGTACGCTGACACTAACCCGCGCCCTCACATGTACGCTCCCCCTAGAGCGTTGTCGTACCCTCACCTGGACCCTAAACCGTCCCCGTCCCCTAACCCTAACCCTAGCCCGAAGCCTAACCCTAACCCTTCCCCGAAGCCTGACCCTCAGCCGTCCCCTAATCCTAACCCGTACGCTGACACTAACCCGCGCCCTCACACGTACGCTCCCCCTAGAGCGTTGTCGTACCCTCACCTGGACCCTGAACCGTCCCCGTCCCCTAACCCTAACTCTAGGCCGAAGCCTAACCCTAACACTTCCCCGAAGCCTGACCCTCAGCCGTCCCCTAATCCTAACCCGTACGCTGACACTAACCCGCGCCCTCACACGTACGCTCCCCCTAGAGCGTTGTCGTACCCTCACCTGGACCCTGAACCGTCCCCGTCCCCTAACCCTAACCCTAGGCCGAAGCCTAACACTAACCCTTCCCCGAAGCCTGACCCTCAGCCGTCCCCTAATCCTAACCCGTACGCTGACACTAACCCGCGCCCTCACATGTACGCTCCCCCTAGAGCGTTGTCGTACCCTCACCTGGACCCTGAACCGTCCCCGTCCCCTAACCCTAACCCTAGCCCGAACCCTAACCCTAACCCTTCCCCGAAGCCTGACCCTCAGCCGTCCCCTAATCCTAACCCGTACGCTGACACTAACCCGCGCCCTCACACGTACGCTCCCCCTAGAGCGTTGCCGTACCCTCACCTGGACCCTGAACCGTCCCCGTCCCCTAACCCTAACCCTAGCCCGAACCCAACCCTAACCCTTCCCCGAAGCCTGACCCTCAGCCGTCCCCTAATCCTAACCCGTACGCTGACACTAACCCGCGCCCTCACACGTACGCTCCCCCTAGAGCGTTGTCGTACCCTCACCTGGACCCTGAACCGTCCCCGTCCCCTAACCCTAACCCTAGGCCGAAGCCTAACCCTAACCCTTCCCCGAAGCCTGACCCTCAGCCGTCCCCTAATCCTAACCCGTACGCTGACACTAACCCGCGCCCTCACACGTACGCTCCCCCTAGAGCGTTGTCGTACCCTCACCTGGACCCTGAACCGTCCCCGTCCCCTAACCCTAACCCTAGCCCGAACCCTAACCCTAACCCTTCCCCAAAGCCTGACCCTCAGCCGTCCCCTAATCCTAACCCGTACGCTGACACTAACCCACGCCCTCACACGTACGCTCCCCCTAGAGCGTTGCCGTACCCTCACCTGGACCCTGAACCGTCCCCGTCCCCTAACCCTAACCCTAGCCCGAACCCTAACCCTAACCCTTCCCCGAAGCCTGACCCTCAGCCGTCCCCTAATCCTAACCCGTACGCTGACACTAACCCGCGCCCTCACACGTACGCTCCCCCTAGAGCGTTGTCGTACCCTCACCTGGACCCTGAACCGTCCCCGTCCCCTAACCCTAACCCTAGGCCGAAGCCTAGCCCTAACCCTTCCCCGAAGCCTGACCCTCAGCCGTCCCCTAATCCTAACCCGTACGCTGACACTAACCCGCGCCCTCACACGTACGCTCCCCCTAGAGCGTTGTCGTACCCTCACCTGGACCCTAAACCGTCCCCGTCCCCTAACCCTAACCCTAGCCCGAACCCTAACCCTAACACTTCCCCGAAGCCTGACCCTCAGCCGTCCCCTAATCCTAACCCGTACGCTGACACTAACCCGCGCCCTCACACGTACGCTCCCCCTAGAGCGTTGTCGTACCCTCACCTGGACCCTGAACCGTCCCCGTCCCTTAACCCTAACCCTAGGCCGAAGCCTAACCCTAACCCTTCCCCGAAGCCTGACCCTCAGCCGTCCCCTAATCCTAACCCGTACGCTGACACTAACCCGCGCCCTCACACGTACGCTCCCCCTAGAGCGTTGTCGTACCCTCACCTGGACCCTGAACCGTCCCCGTCCCCTAACCCTAACCCTAGGCCGAAGCCTAATCCTAACCCTTCCCCGAAGCCTGACCCTCAGCCGTCCCCTAATCCTAACCCGTACGCTGACACTAACCCGCGCCCTCACACGTACGCTCCCCCTAGAGCGTTGTCGTACCCTCACCTGGACCCTGAACCGTCCCCGTCCCCTAACCCTAACCCTAGGCCGAAGCCTAACCCTAACCCTTCCCCGAAGCCTGACCCTCAGCCGTCCCCTAATCCTAACCCGTACGCTGACACTAACCCGCGCCCTCACACGTACGCTCCCCCTAGAGCGTTGTCGTACCCTCACCTGGACCCTGAACCGTCCCCGTCCCCTAACCCTAACCCTAGGCCGAAGCCTAACCCTAACCCTTCCCCGAAGCCTGACCCTCAGCCGTCCCCTAATCCTAACCCGTACGCTGACACTAACCCGCGCCCTCACACGTACGCTCCCCCTAGAGCGTTGTCGTACCCTCACCTGGACCCTGAACCGTCCCCGTCCCATAACCCTAACCCTAGCCCGAACCCTAACCGTAACCCTTCCCCGAAGCCTGACCCTCAGCCGTCCCCTAATCCTAACCCGTACGCTGACACTAACCCGCGCCCTCACACGTACGCTCCCCCTAGAGCGTTGTCGTACCCTCACCTGGACCCTAAACCGTCCCCGTCCCCTAACCCTAACCCTAGCCCGAAGCCTAACCCTAACCCTTCCCCGAAGCCTGACCCTCAGCCGTCCCCTAATCCTAACCCGTACGCTGACACTAACCCGCGCCCTCACACGTACGCTCCCCCTAGAGCGTTGTCGTACCCTCACCTGGACCCTGAACCGTCCCCGTCCCCTAACCCTAACCCTAGGCCGAAGCCTAACCCTAACCCTTCCCCGAAGCCTGACCCTCAGCCGTCCCCTAATCCTAACCCGTACGCTGACACTAACCCGCGCCCTCACACGTACGCTCCCCCTAGAGCGTTGTCGTACCCTCACCTGGACCCTGAACCGTCCCCGTCCCCTAACCCTAACCCTAGGCCGAAGCCTAACCCTAACCCTTCCCCGAAGCCTGACCCTCAGCCGTCCCCTAATCCTAACCCGTACGCTGACACTAACCCGCGCCCTCACACGTACGCTCCCCCTAGAGCGTTGTCGTACCCTCACCTGGACCCTGAACCGTCCCCGTCCCATAACCCTAACCCTAGCCCGAACCCTAACCCTAACCCTTCCCCGAAGCCTGACCCTCAGCCGTCCCCTAATCCTAACCCGTACGCTGACACTATCCCGCGCCCTCACACGTACGCTCCCCCTAGAGCGTTGTCGTACCCTCACCTGGACCCTAAACCGTCCCCGTCCCCTAACCCTAACCCTAGCCCGAAGCCTAACCCTAACCCTTCCCCGAAGCCTGACCCTCAGCCGTCCCCTAATCCTAACCCGTACGCTGACACTAACCCGCGCCCTCACACGTACGCTCCCCCTAGAGCGTTGTCGTACCCTCACCTGGACCCTGAACCGTCCCCGTCCCCTAACCCTAACTCTAGGCCGAAGCCTAACCCTAACACTTCCCCGAAGCCTGACCCTCAGCCGTCCCCTAATCCTAACCCGTACGCTGACACTAACCCGCGCCCTCACACGTACGCTCCCCCTAGAGCGTTGTCGTACCCTCACCTGGACCCTGAACCGTCCCCGTCCCCTAACCCTAACCCTAGGCCGAAGCCTAACCCTAACCCTTCCCCGAAGCCTGACCCTCAGCCGTCCCCTAATCCTAACCCGTACGCTGACACTAACCCGCGCCCTCACACGTACGCTCCCCCTAGAGCGTTGTCGTACCCTCACCTGGACCCTGAACCGTCCCCGTCCCCTAACCCTAACCCTAGCCCGAACCCTAACCCTAACCCTTCCCCGAAGCCTGACCCTCAGCCGTCCCCTAATCCTAACCCGTACGCTGACACTAACCCGCGCCCTCACACGTACGCTCCCCCTAGAGCGTTGCCGTACCCTCACCTGGACCCTGAACCGTCCCCGTCCCCTAACCCTAACCCTAGCCCGAACCCAACCCTAACCCTTCCCCGAAGCCTGACCCTCAGCCGTCCCCTAATCCTAACCCGTACGCTGACACTAACCCGCGCCCTCACACGTACGCTCCCCCTAGAGCGTTGTCGTACCCTCACCTGGACCCTGAACCGTCCCCGTCCCCTAACCCTAACCCTAGGCCGAAGCCTAACCCTAACCCTTCCCCGAAGCCTGACCCTCAGCCGTCCCCTAATCCTAACCCGTACGCTGACACTAACCCGCGCCCTCACACGTACGCTCCCCCTAGAGCGTTGTCGTACCCTCACCTGGACCCTGAACCGTCCCCGTCCCCTAACCCTAACCCTAGCCCGAACCCTAACCCTAACCCTTCCCCGAAGCCTGACCCTCAGCCGTCCCCTAATCCTAACCCGTACGCTGACACTAACCCACGCCCTCACACGTACGCTCCCCCTAGAGCGTTGCCGTACCCTCACCTGGACCCTGAACCGTCCCCGTCCCCTTACCCTAACCCTAGCCCGAACCCTAACCCTAACCCTTCCCCGAAGCCTGACCCTCAGCCGTCCCCTAATCCTAACCCGTACGCTGACACTAACCCGCGCCCTCACACGTACGCTCCCCCTAGAGCGTTGTCGTACCCTCACCTGGACCCTGAACCGTCCCCGTCCCCTAACCCTAACCCTAGCCCGAAGCCTAACCCTAACCCTTCCCCGAAGCCTGACCCTCAGCCGTCCCCTAATCCTAACCCGTACGCTGACACTAACCCGCGCCCTCACACGTACGCTCCCCCTAGAGCGTTGTCGTACCCTCACCTGGACCCTGAACCGTCCCCGTCCCCTAACCCTAACTCTAGGCCGAAGCCTAACCCTAACACTTCCCCGAAGCCTGACCCTCAGCCGTCCCCTAATCCTAACCCGTACGCTGACACTAACCCGCGCCCTCACACGTACGCTCCCCCTAGAGCGTTGTCGTACCCTCACCTGGACCCTGAACCGTCCCCGTCCCCTAACCCTAACCCTAGGCCGAAGCCTAACCCTAACCCTTCCCCGAAGCCTGACCCTCAGCCGTCCCCTAATCCTAACCCGTACGCTGACACTAACCCGCGCCCTCACACGTACGCTCCCCCTAGAGCGTTGTCGTACCCTCACCTGGACCTTGAACCGTCCCCGTCCCCTAACCCTAACCCTAGCCCGAACCCTAACCCTAACCCTTCCCCGAAGCCTGACCCTCAGCCGTCCCCTAATCCTAACCCGTACGCTGACACTAACCCGCGCCCTCACACGTACGCTCCCCCTAGAGCGTTGCCGTACCCTCACCTGGACCCTGAACCGTCCCCGTCCCCTAACCCTAACCCTAGCCCGAACCCAACCCTAACCCTTCCCCGAAGCCTGACCCTCAGCCGTCCCCTAATCCTAACCCGTACGCTGACACTAACCCGCGCCCTCACACGTACGCTCCCCCTAGAGCGTTGTCGTACCCTCACCTGGACCCTGAACCGTCCCCGTCCCCTAACCCTAACCCTAGGCCGAAGCCTAACCCTAACCCTTCCCCGAAGCCTGACCCTCAGCCGTCCCCTAATCCTAACCCGTACGCTGACACTAACCCGCGCCCTCACACGTACGCTCCCCCTAGAGCGTTGTCGTACCCTCACCTGGACCCTGAACCGTCCCCGTCCCCTAACCCTAACCCTAGCCCGAACCCTAACCCTAACCCTTCCCCGAAGCCTGACCCTCAGCCGTCCCCTAATCCTAACCCGTACGCTGACACTAACCCACGCCCTCACACGTACGCTCCCCCTAGAGCGTTGCCGTACCCTCACCTGGACCCTGAACCGTCCCCGTCCCCTTACCCTAACCCTAGCCCGAACCCTAACCCTAACCCTTCCCCGAAGCCTGACCCTCAGCCGTCCCCTAATCCTAACCCGTACGCTGACACTAACCCGCGCCCTCACACGTACGCTCCCCCTAGAGCGTTGTCGTACCCTCACCTGGACCCTGAACCGTCCCCGTCCCCTAACCCTAACCCTAGGCCGAAGCCTAACCCTAACCCTTCCCCGAAGCCTGACCCTCAGCCGTCCCCTAATCCTAACCCGTACGCTGACACTAACCCGCGCCCTCACACGTACGCTCCCCCTAGAGCGTTGTCGTACCCTCACCTGGACCCTGAACCGTCCCCGTCCCCTAACCCTAACCCTAGCCCGAACCCTAACCCTAACCCTTCTCCGAAGCCTGACCCTCAGCCGTCCCCTAATCCTAACCCGTACGCTGACACTAACCCGCGCCCTCACACGTACGCTCCCCCTAGAGCGTTGTCGTACCCTCACCTGGACCCTGAACCGTCCCCGTCCCCTAACCCTAACCCTAGGCCGAAGCCTAACCCTAACCCTTCCCCGAAGCCTGACCCTCAGCCGTCCCCTAATCCTAACCCGTACGCTGACACTAACCCGCGCCCTCACACGTACGCTCCCCCTAGAGCGTTGTCGTACCCTCACCTGGACCCTGAACCGTCCCCGTCCCCTAACCCTAACCCTAGGCCGAAGCCTAACCCTAACCCTTCCCCGAAGCCTGACCCTCAGCCGTCCCCTAATCCTAACCCGTACGCTGACACTAACCCGCGCCCTCACACGTACGCTCCCCCTAGAGCGTTGTCGTACCCTCACCTGGACCCTGAACCGTCCCCGTCCCCTAACCCTAACCCTAGCCCGAACCCTAACCCTAACCCTTCCCCGAAGCCTGACCCTCAGCTGTCCCCTAATCCTAACCCGTACGCTGACACTAACCCGCGCCCTCACACGTACGCTCCCCCTAGAGCGTTGTCGTACCCTCACCTGGACCCTGAACCGTCCCCGTCCCCTAACCCTAACCCTAGGCCGAAGCCTAACCCTAACCCTTCCCCGAAGCCTGACCCTCAGCCGTCCCCTAATCCTAACCCGTACGCTGACACTAACCCGCGCCCTCACACGTACGCTCCCCCTAGAGCGTTGTCGTACCCTCACCTGGACCCTGAACCGTCCCCGTCCCCTAACCCTAACCCTAGCCCGAAGCCTAACCCTAACCCTTCCCAGAAGCCTGACCCTCAGCCGTCCCCTAATCCTAACCCGTACGCTGACACTAAACGGCGCCCTCACACGTACGCTCCCCCTAGAGCGTTGCCGTACCCTCACCCGGACCCTGAACCGTCCCCGTCCCCTAACCCTAACCCTAGCCCGAAGCCTAACCCTAACCCTTCCCCGAAGCCTGACCCTCAGCCGTCCCCTAATCCTAACCCGTACGCTGACACTAACCCGCGCCCTCACACGTACGCTCCCCCTAGATCGTTGTCGTACCCTCACCTGGACCCTAAACCGTCCCCGTCCCCTAACCCTAACCCTAGCCCGAAGCCTAACCCTAACCCTTCCCCGAAGCCTGACCCTCAGCCGTCCCCTAATCCTAACCCGTACGCTGACACTAACCCGCGCCCTCACACGTACGCTCCCCCTAGAGCGTTGTCGTACCCTCACCTGGACCCTGAACCGTCCCCTAACCCTAACCCTAACCCTAGCCCGAACCCTAACCCTAACCCTTCCCCGAAGCCTGACCCTCAGCCGTCCCCTAATCCTAACCCGTACGCTGACACTAACCCGCGCCCTCACACGTACGCTCCCCCTAGAGCGTTGTCGTACCCTCACCTGGACCCTGAACCGTCCCCGTCCCCTAACCCTAACCCTAGGCCGAAGCCTAACCCTAACCCTTCCCCGAAGCCTGACCCTCAGCCGTCCCCTAATCCTAACCCGTACGCTGACACTAACCCGCGCCCTCACACGTACGCTCCCCCTAGAGCGTTGTCGTACCCTCACCTGGACCCTGAACCGTCCCCGTCCCCTAACCCTAACCCTAGCCCGAAGCCTAACCCTAACCCTTCCCAGAAGCCTGACCCTCAGCCGTCCCCTAATCCTAACCCGTACGCTGACACTAACCCGCGCCCTCACACGTACGCTCCCCCTAGAGCGTTGCCGTACCCTCACCCGGACCCTGAACCGTCCCCGTCCCCTAACCCTAACCCTAGCCCGAAGCCTAACCCTAACCCTTCCCCGAAGCCTGACCCTCAGCCGTCCCCTAATCCTAACCCGTACGCTGACACTAACCCGCGCCCTCACACGTACGCTCCCCCTAGATCGTTGTCGTACCCTCACCTGGACCCTAAACCGTCCCCGTCCCCTAACCCTAACCCTAGCCCGAAGCCTAACCCTAACCCTTCCCCGAAGCCTGACCCTCAGCCGTCCCCTAATCCTAACCCGTACGCTGACACTAACCCGCGCCCTCACACGTACGCTCCCCCTAGAGCGTTGTCGTACCCTCACCTGGACCCTGAACCGTCCCCTAACCCTAACCCTAACCCTAGCCCGAACCCTAACCCTAACCCTTCCCCGAAGCCTGACCCTCAGCCGTCCCCTAATCCTAACCCGTACGCTGACACTAACCCGCGCCCTCACACGTACGCTCCCCCTAGAGCGTTGTCGTACCCTCACCTGGACCCTAAACCGTCCCCGTCCCCTAACCCTAACCCTAGCCCGAACCCTAACCCTAACCCTTCCCCGAAGCCTGACCCTCAGCCGTCCCCTAATCCTAACCCGTACGCTGACACTAACCCGCGCCCTCACACGTACGCTCCCCCTAGAGCGTTGTCGTACCCTCACCTGGACCCTAAACCGTCCCCGTCCCCTAACCCTAACCCTAGCCCGAACCCTAACCCTAACCCTTCCCCGAAGCCTGACCCTCAGCCGTCCCCTAATCCTAACCTGTACGCTGACACTAACCCGCGCCCTCACACGTACGCTCCCCCTAGAGCGTTGTCGTACCCTCACCTGGACCCTAAACCGTCCCCGTCCCCTAACCCTAACCCTAGCCCGAACCCTAACCCTAACCCTTCCCCGAAGCCTGACCCTCAGCCGTCCCCTAATCCTAACCCGTACGCTGACACTAACCCGCGCCCTCACACGTACGCTCCCCCTAGAGCGTTGTCGTACCCTCACCTGGACCCTGAACCGTCCCCGTCCCCTAACCCTAACCCTAGCCCGAACCCTAACCCTAACCCTTCCCCGAAGCCTGACCCTCAGCCGTCCCCTAATCCTAACCCGTACGCTGACACTAACCCGCGCCCTCACACGTACGCTCCCCCTAGAGCGTTGTCGTACCCTCACCTGGACCCTAAACCGTCCCCGTCCCCTAACCCTAACCCTAGCCCGAACCCTAACCCTAACCCTTCCCCGAAGCCTGACCCTCAGCCGTCCCCTAATCCTAACCCGTACGCTGAAACTAACCCACGCCCTCACACGTACGCTCCCCCTAGAGCGTTGTCGTACCCTCACCTGGACCCTAAACCGTCCCCGTCCCCTAACCCTAACCCTAGCCCGAACCCTAACCCTAACCCTTCCCCGAAGCCTGACCCTCAGCCGTCCCCTAATCCTAACCCGTACGCTGACACTAACCCGCGCCCTCACACGTACGCTCCCCCTAGAGCGTTGTCGTACCCTCACCTGGACCCTAAACCGTCCCCGTCCCCTAACCCTAACCCTAGCCCGAACCCTAACCCTAACCCTTCCCCGAAGCCTGACCCTCAGCCGTCCCCTAATCCTAACCCGTACGCTGACACTAACCCGCGCCCTCACACGTACGCTCCCCCTAGAGCGTTGTCGTACCCTCACCTGGACCCTGAACCGTCCCCGTCCCCTAACCCTAACCCTAGCCCGAACCCTAACCCTAACCCTTCCCCGAAGCCTGACCCTCAGCCGTCCCCTAATCCTAACCCGTACGCTGACACTAACCCGCGCCCTCACACGTACGCTCCCCCTAGAGCGTTGTCGTACCCTCACCTGGACCCTGAACCGTCCCCGTCCCCTAACCCTAACCCTAGGCCGAAGCCTAACCCTAACACTTCCCCGAAGCCTGACCCTCAGCCGTCCCCTAATCCTAACCCGTACGCTGACACTAACCCGCGCCCTCACACGTACGCTCCCCCTAGAGCGTTGTCGTACCCTCACCTGGACCCTGAACCGTCCCCGTCCCCTAACCCTTACCCTAGGCCGAAGCCTAACCCTAACCCTTCTCCGAAGCCTGACCCTCAGCCGTCCCCTAATCCTAACCCGTACGCTGACACTAACCCGCGCCCTCACACGTACGCTCCCCCTAGAGCGTTGTCGTACCCTCACCTGGACCCTAAACCGTCCCCGTCCCCTAACCCTAACCCTAGCCCGAACCCTAACCCTAACCCTTCCCCGAAGCCTGACCCTCAGCCGTCCCCTAATCCTAACCCGTACGCTGACACTAACCCGCGCCCTCACACGTACGCTCCCCCTAGAGCGTTGTCATACCCTCACCTGGACCCTGAACCGTCCCCGTCCCCTAACCCTAAACCTAGGCCGAAGCCTAACCCTAACCCTTCCCCGAAGCCTGACCCTCAGCCGTCCCCTAATCCTAACCCGTACGCTGACACTAACCCGTGCCCTCACACGTACGCTCCCCCTAGAGCGTTGTTGTACCCTCACCTGGACCCTGAACCGTCCCCGTCCCCTAACCCTAACCCTAGGCCGAAGCCTAACCCTAACCCTTCCCCGAAGCCTGACCCTCAGCCGTCCCCTAATCCTAACCCGTACGCTGACACTAACCCGCGCCCTCACACGTACGCTCCCCCTAGAGCGTTGTCGTACCCTCACCTGGACCCTGAACCGTCCCCGTCCCCTAACCCTAACCCTAGCCCGAAGCCTAACCCTAACCCTTCCCCGAAGCCTGACCCTCAGCCGTCCCCTAATCCTAACCCGTACGCTGACACTAACCCGCGCCCTCACACGTACGCTCCCCCTAGAGCGTTGTCGTACCCTCACCTGGACCCTAAACCGTCCCCGTCCCCTAACCCTAACCCTAGCCCGAACCCTAACCCTAACACTTCCCCGAAGCCTGACCCTCAGCCGTCCCCTAATCCTAACCCGTACGCTGACACTAACCCACGCCCTTACACGTACGCTCCCCCTAGAGCGTTGTCGTACCCTCACCTGGACCCTAAACCGTCCCCGTCCCCTAACCCTAACCCTAGCCCGAACCCTAACCCTAACCCTTCCCCGAAGCCTGACCCTCAGCCGTCCCCTAATCCTAACCCGTACGCTGACACTAACCCGCGCCCTCACACGTACGCTCCCCCTAGAGCGTTTTCGTACCCTCACCTGGACCCTAAACCGTCCCCGTCCCCTAACCCTAACCCTAGCCCGAACCCTAACCCTAACCCTTCCCCGAAGCCTGACCCTCAGCCGTCCCCTAATCCTAACCCGTACGCTGACACTAACCCGCGCACTCACACGTACGCTCCCCCTAGAGCGTTGTCGTACCCTCACCTGGACCCTAAACCGTCCCCGTCCCCTAACCCTAACCCTAGGCCGAACCCTAACCCTAACCCTTCCCCGAAGCCTGACCCTCAGCCGTCCCCTAATCCTAACCCGTACGCTGACACTAACCCGCGCCCTCACACGTACGCTCCCCCTAGAGCGTTGTCGTACCCTCACCTGGACCCTGAACCGTCCCCGTCCCCTAACCCTAACCCTAGCCCGAACCCTAACCCTAACCCTTCCCCGAAGCCTGACCCTCAGCCGTCCCCTAATCCTAACCCGTACGCTGACACTAACCCGCGCCCTCACACGTACGCTCCCCCTAGAGCGTTGTCGTACCCTCACCTGGACCCTAAACCGTCCCCGTCCCCTAACCCTAACCCTAGCCCGAACCCTAACCCTAACCCTTCCCCGAAGCCTGACCCTCAGCCGTCCCCTAATCCTAACCCGTACGCTGACACTAACCCGCGCCCTCACACGTACGCTCCCCCTAGAGCGTTGTCGTACCCTCACCTGGACCCTAAACCGTGCCCGTCCCCTAACCCTAACCCTAGCCCGAACCCTAACCCTAACCCTTCCCCGAAGCCTGACCCTCAGCCGTCCCCTAATCCTAACCCGTACGCTGACACTAACCCGCGCCCTCACACGTACGCTCCCCCTAGAGCGTTGTCGTACCCTCACCTGGACCCTAAACCGTACCCGTCCCCTAACCCTAACCCTAGCCCGAACCCTAACCCTAACCCTTCCCCGAAGCCTGACCCTCAGCCGTCCCCTAATCCTAACCCGTACGCTGACACTAACCCACGCCCTCACATGTACACTCCCCCTAGAGCGTTGTCGTACCCTCACCTGGACCCTGAACCGTCCCCGTCCCCTAACCCTAACCCTAGGCCGAAGCCTAACCCTAAGCCTTCCCCGAAGCCTGACCCTCAGCCGTCCCCTAATCCTAACCCGTACGGTGACACTAACCCGCACCCTCACACGTACGCTCCCCCTAGAGCGTTGTCGTACCCTCACCTGGACCCTGAACCGTCCCCGTCCCCTAACCCTAACCCTAGGCCGAAGCCTAACCCTAACCCTTCCCCGAAGCCTGACCCTCAGCCGTCTCCTAATCCTAACCCGTACGCTGACACTAACCCGCGCCCTCACACGTACGCTCCCCCTAGAGCGTTGTCGTACCCTCACCTGGACCCTAAACCTTCCCCGTCCCCTAACCCTAACCCTAGCCCGAACCCTAACCCTAACCCTTCCCCGAAGCCTGACCCTCAGCCGTCCCCTAATCCTAACCCGTACGCTGACACTAACCCGCGCCCTCACATGTACGCTCCCCCTAGAGCGTTGTCGTACCCTCACCTGGACCCTGAACCGTCCCCGTCCCCTAACCATAACCCTAGGCCGAAGCCTAACCCTAACCCTTCCCCGAAGCCTGACCCTCAGCCGTCCCCTAATCCTAACCCGTACGCTGACACTAACCCGCGCCCTCACACGTACGCTCCCCCTAGAGCGTTGTCGTACCCTCACCTGGACCCTGAACCGTCCCCGTCCCCTAACCCTAACCCTAGGCCGAAGCCTAACCCTAACCCTTCCCCGAAGCCTGACCCTCAGCCGTCCCCTAATCCTAACCCGTACGCTGACACTAACCCGCGCCCTCACACGTACGCTCCCCCTAGAGCGTTGTCGTACCCTCACCTGGACCCTGAACCGTCCCCGTCCCCTAACCCTAACCCTAGCCCGAAGCCTAACCCTAACCCTTCCCCGAAGACTGACCCTCAGCCGTCCCCTAATCCTAACCCGTACGCTGACACTAACCCGCGCCCTCACACGTACGCTCCCCCTAGAGCGTTGTCGTACCCTCACCTGGACCCTGAACCGTCCCCGTCCCCTAACCCTAACCCTAGCCCGAACCCTAACCCTAACCCTTCCCCGAAGCCTGACCCTCAGCCGTCCCGTAATCCTAACCCGTACGCTGACACTAACCCGCGCCCTCACACGTACGCTCCCCCTAGAGCGTTGTCTTACCCTCACCTGGACCCTGAACCGTCCCCGTCCCCTAACACTAACCCTAGCCCGAACCCTAACCCTAACCCTTCCCCGAAGCCTGACCCTCAGCCGTCCCCTAATCCTAACCCGTACGCTGAAACTAACCCGCGCCCTCACACGTACGCTCCCCCTAGAGCGTTGTCGTACCCTCACCTGGACCCTAAACCGTCCCCGTCCCCTAACCCTAACCCTAGCCCGAACCCTAACCCTAACCCTTCCCCGAAGCCTGACCCTCAGCCGTCCCCTAATCCTAACCCGTACGCTGACACTAACCCACGCCCTCACACGTACACTCCCCCTAGAGCGTTGTCGTACCCTCACCTGGACCCTGAACCGTCCCCGTCCCCTAACCCTAACCCTAGGCCGAAGCCTAACCCTAAGCCTTCCCCGAAGCCTGACCCTCAGCCGTCCCCTAATCCTAACCCGTACGGTGACACTAACCCGCGCCCTCACACGTACGCTCCCCCTAGAGCGTTGTCGTACCCTCACCTGGACCCTGAACCGTCCCCGTCCCCTAACCCTAACCCTAGGCCGAAGCCTAACCCTAACCCTTCCCCGAAGCCTGACCCTCAGCCGTCTCCTAATCCTAACCCGTACGCTGACACTAACCCGCGCCCTCACACGTACGCTCCCCCTAGAGCGTTGTCGTACCCTCACCTGGACCCTAAACCGTCCCCGTCCCCTAACCCTAACCCTAGCCCGAACCCTAACCCTAACCCTTCCCCGAAGCCTGACCCTCAGCCGTCCCCTAATCCTAACCCGTACGCTGACACTAACCCGCGCCCTCACACGTACGCTCCCCCTAGAGCGTTGTCGTACCCTCACCTGGACCCTGAACCGTCCCCGTCCCCTAACCATAACCCTAGGCCGAAGCCTAACCCTAACCCTTCCCCGAAGCCTGACCCTCAGCCGTCCCCTAATCCTAACCCGTACGCTGACACTAACCCGCGCCCTCACACGTACGCTCCCCCTAGAGCGTTGTCGTACCCTCACCTGGACCCTGAACCGTCCCCGTCCCCTAACCCTAACCCTAGGCCGAAGCCTAACCCTAACCCTTCCCCGTAGCCTGACCCTCAGCCGTCCCCTAATCCTAACCCGTACGCTGACACTAACCCGCGCCCTCACACGTACGCTCCCCCTAGAGCGTTGTCGTACCCTCACCTGGACCCTGAACCGTCCCCGTCCCCTAACCCTAACCCTAGCCCGAAGCCTAACCCTAACCCTTCCCCGAAGCCTGACCCTCAGCCGTCCCCTAATCCTAACCCGTACGCTGACACTAACCCGCGCCCTCACACGTACGCTCCCCCTAGAGCGTTGTCGTACCCTCACCTGGACCCTGAACCGTCCCCGTCCCCTAACCCTAACCCTAGCCCGAACCCTAACCCTAACCCTTCCCCGAAGCCTGACCCTCAGCCGTCCCGTAATCCTAACCCGTACGCTGACACTAACCCGCGCCCTCACACGTACGCTCCCCCTAGAGCGTTGTCTTACCCTCACCTGGACCCTGAACCGTCCCCGTCCCCTAACAGTAACCCTAGCCCGAACCCTAACCCTAACCCTTCCCCGAAGCCTGACCCTCAGCCGTCCCCTAATCCTAACCCGTACGCTGAAACTAACCCGCGCCCTCACACGTACGCTCCCCCTAGAGCGTTGTCGTACCCTCACCTGGACCCTAAACCGTCCCCGTCCCCTAACCCTAACCCTAGCCCGAACCCTAACCCTAACACTTCCCCGAAGCCTGACCCTCAGCCGTCCCCTAATCCTAACCCGTACGCTGACACTAACCCACGCCCTTACACGTACGCTCCCCCTAGAGCGTTGTCGTACCCTCACCTGGACCCTAAACCGTCCCCGTCCCCTAACCCTAACCCTAGCCCGAACCCTAACCCTAACCCTTCCCCGAAGCCTGACCCTCAGCCGTCCCCTAATCCTAACCCGTACGCTGACACTAACCCGCGCCCTCACACGTACGCTCCCCCTAGAGCGTTTTCGTACCCTCACCTGGACCCTAAACCGTCCCCGTCCCCTAACCCTAACCCTAGCCCGAACCCTAACCCTAACCCTTCCCCGAAGCCTGACCCTCAGCCGTCCCCTAATCCTAACCCGTACGCTGACACTAACCCGCGCCCTCACACATACGCTCCCCCTAGAGCGTTGTCGTACCCTCACCTGGACCCTAAACCGTCCCCGTCCCCTAACCCTAACCCTAGCCCGAACCCTAACCCTAACCCTTCCCCGAAGCCTGACCCTCAGCCGTCCCCTAATCCTAACCCGTACGCTGACACTAACCCGCGCCCTCACACGTACGCTCCCCCTAGAGCGTTGTCGTACCCTCACCTGGACCCTAAACCGTCCCCGTCCCCTAACCCTAACCCTAGCCCGAACCCTAACCCTAACCCTTCCCCGAAGCCTGACCCTCAGCCGTCCCCTAATCCTAACCCGTACGCTGACACTAACCCACGCCCTCACACGTACGCTCCCCCTAGAGCGTTGTCGTACCCTCACCTGGACCCTAAACCGTCCCCGTCCCCTAACCCTAACCCTAGGCCGAACCCTAACCCTAACCCTTCCCCGAAGCCTGACCCTCAGCCGTCCCCTAATCCTAACCCGTACGCTGACACTAACCCACGCCCTCACACGTACGCTCCACCTAGAGCGTTGTCGTACCCTCACCTGGACCCTAAACCGTCCCCGTCCCCTAACCCTAACCCTAGCCCGAAACCTAACCCTAACCCTTCCCCGAAGCCTGACCCTCAGCCGTCCCCTAATCCTAACCCGTACGCTGACACTAACCCGCGCCCTCACACGTACGCTCCCCTTAGAGCGTTGTCGTACCCTCACCTGGACCCTGAACCGTCCCCGTCCCCTAACCCTAACCCTAGGCCGAAGCCTAACCCTAACCCTTCCCCGAAGCCTGACCCTCAGCCGTCCCCTAATCCTAACCCGTACGCTGACACTAACCCGCGCCCTCACACGTACGCTCCCCCTAGAGCGTTGTCGTACCCTCACCTGGACCCTAACCGTCCCCGTCCCCTAACCCTAACCCTAGCCCGAACCCTAACCCTAACCCTTCCCCGAAGCCTGACCCTCAGCCGTCCCCTAATCCTAACCCGTACGCTGACACTAACCCGCGCCCTCACACGTACGCTCCCCCTAGAGCGTTGTCGTACCCTCACCTGGACCCTAAACCGTCCCCGTCCCCTACCCTAACCCTAGGCCGAACCCTAACCCTAACCCTTCCCCGAAGCCTGACCCTCAGCCGTCCCCTAATCCTAACCCGTACGCTGACACTAACCCACGCCCTCACACGTACGATCCACCTAGAGCGTTGTCGTACCCTCACCTGGACCCTAAACCGTCCCCGTCCCCTAACCCTAACCCTAGCCCGAAACCTAACCCTAACCCTTCCCCGAAGCCTGACCCTCAGCCGTCCCCTAATCCTAACCCGTACGCTGACACTAACCCGCGCCCTCACACGTACGCTCCCCTTAGAGCGTTGTCGTACCCTCACCTGGACCCTGAACCGTCCCCGTCCCCTAACCCTAACCCTAGGCCGAAGCCTAACCCTAACCCTTCCCCGAAGCCTGACCCTCAGCCGTCCCCTAATCCTAACCCGTACGCTGACACTAACCCGCGCCCTCACACGTACGCTCCCCTTAGAGCGTTGTCGTACCCTCACCTGGACCCTGAACCGTCCCCGTCCCCTAACCCTAACCCTAGGCCGAAGCCTAACCCTAACCCTTCCCCGAAGCCTGACCCTCAGCCGTCCCCTAATCCTAACCCGTACGCTGACACTAACCCGCGCCCTCACACGTACGCTCCCCCTAGAGCGTTGTCGTACCCTCACCTGGACCCTGAACCGTCCCCGTCCCCTAACCCTTACCCTAGGCCGAAGCCTAACCCTAACCCTTCCCCGAAGCCTGACCCTCAGCCGTCCCCTAATCCTAACCCGTACGCTGACACTAACCCGCGCCCTCACACGTACGCTCCCCCTAGAGCGTTGTCGTACCCTCACCTGGACCCTGAACCGTCCCCGTCCCCTAACCCTAACCCTAGGCCGAAGCCTAACCCTAACCCTTCCCCGAAGCCTGACCCTCAGCCGTCCCCTAATCCTAACCCGTACGCTGACACTAACCCGCGCCCTCACACGTACGCTCCCCCTAGAGCGTTGTCGTACCCTCACCTGGACCCTGAACCGTCCCCGTCCCCTAACCCTAACCCTAGCCCGAAGCCTAACCCTAACCCTTCCCCGAAGCCTGACCCTCAGCCGTCCCCTAATCCTAACCCGTACGCTGACACTAACCCGCGCCCTCACACGTACGCTCCCCCTAGAGCGTTGTCGTACCCTCACCTGGACCCTGAACCGTCCCCGTCCCCTAACCCTAACCCTAGCCCGAAGCCTAACCCTAACCCTTCCCCGAAGCCTGACCCTCAGCCGTCCCCTAATCCTAACCCGTACGCTGACACTAACCCGCGCCCTCACACGTACGCTCCCCCTAGAGCGTTGTCGTACCCTCACCTGGACCCTAAACCGTCCCCGTCCCCTAACACTAACCCTAGCCCGAACCCTAACCCTAACCCTTCCCCGAAGCCTGACCCTCAGCCGTCCCCTAATCCTAACCCGTACGCTGAAACTAACCCGCGCCCTCACACGTACGCTCCCCCTAGAGCGTTGTCGTACCCTCACCTGGACCCTAAACCGTCCCCGTCCCCTAACCCTAACCCTAGCCCGAACGCTAACCCTAACACTTCCCCGAAGCCTGACCCTCAGCCGTCCCCTAATCCTAACCCGTACGCTGACACTAACCCACGCCCTTACACGTACGCTCCCCCTAGAGCGTTGTCGTACCCTCACCTGGACCCTAAACCGTCCCCGTCCCCTAACCCTAACCCTAGCCCGAACCCTAACCCTAACCCTTCCCCGAAGCCTGACCCTCAGCCGTCCCCTAATCCTAACCCGTACGCTGACACTAACCCGCGCCCTCACACGTACGCTCCCCCTAGAGCGTTTTCGTACCCTCACCTGGACCCTAAACCGTCCCCGTCCCCTAACCCTAACCCTAGCCCGAACCCTAACCCTAACCCTTCCCCGAAGCCTGACCCTCAGCCGTCCCCTAATCCTAACCCGTACGCTGACACTAACCCGCGCACTCACACGTACGCTCCCCCTAGAGCGTTGTCGTACCCTCACCTGGACCCTGAACCGTCCCCGTCCCCTAACCCTAACCCTAGGCCGAAGCCTAACCCTAACCCTTCCCCGAAGCCTGACCCTCAGCCGTCCCCTAATCCTAACCCGTACGCTGACACTAACCCGCGCCCTCACACGTACGCTCCCCCTAGAGCGTTGTCGTACCCTCACCTGGACCCTGAACCGTCCCCGTCCCCTAACCCTAACCCTAGCCCGAAGCCTAACCCTAACCCTTCCCGGAAGCCTGACCCTCAGCCATCCCCTAATCCTAACCCGTACGCTGACACTAACCCGCGCCCTCACACGTACGCTCCCCCTAGAGTGTTGTCGTACCCTCACCTGGACCCTGAACCGTCCCCGTCCCCTAACCCTAACCCTAGCCCGAACCCTAACCCTAACCCTTCCCCGAAGCCTGACACTCAGCCGTCCCCTAATCGTAACCCGTACGCTGACACTAACCCGCGCCCTCACACGTACGCTCCCCCTAGAGCGTTGTCTTACCCTCACCTGGACCCTGAACCGTCCCCGTCCCCTAACACTAACCCTAGCCCGAACCCTAACCCTAACCCTTCCCCGAAGCCTGACCCTCAGCCGTCCCCTAATCCTAACCCGTACGCTGAAACTAACCCGCGCCCTCACACGTACGCTCCCCCTAGAGCGTTGTCGTACCCTCACCTGGACCCTAAACCGTCCCCGTCCCCTAACCCTAACCCTAGCCCGAACCCTAACCCTAACACTTCCCCGAAGCCTGACCCTCAGCCGTCCCCTAATCCTAACCCGTACGCTGACACTAACCCACGCCCTTACACGTACGCTCCCCCTAGAGCGTTGTCGTACCCTCACCTGGACCCTAAACCGTCCCCGTCCCCTAACCCTAACCCTAGCCCGAACCCTAACCCTAACCCTTCCCCGAAGCCTGACCCTCAGCCGTCCCCTAATCCTAACCCGTACGCTGACACTAAACCGCGCCCTCACACGTACGCTCCCCCTAGAGCGTTTTCGTACCCTCACCTGGACCCTAAACCGTCCCCGTCCCCTAACCCTAACCCTAGCCCGAACCCTAACCCTAACCCTTCCCCGAAGCCTGACCCTCAGCCGTCCCCTAATCCTAACCCGTACGCTGACACTAACCCGCGCACTCACACGTACGCTCCCCCTAGAGCGTTGTCGTACCCTCACCTGGACCCTAAACCGTCCCCGTCCCCTAACCCTAACCCTAGCCCGAACCCTAACCCTAACACTTCCCCGAAGCCTGACCCTCAGCCGTCCCCTAATCCTAACCCGTACGCTGACACTAACCCACGCCCTTACACGTACGCTCCCCCTAGAGCGTTGTCGTACCCTCACCTGGACCCTAAACCGTCCCCGTCCCCTAACCCTAACCCTAGCCCGAACCCTAACCCTAACCCTTCCCCGAAGCCTGACCCTCAGCCGTCCCCTAATCCTAACCCGTACGCTGACACTAACCCGCGCCCTCACACGTACGCTCCCCCTAGAGCGTTTTCGTACCCTCACCTGGACCCTAAACCGTCCCCGTCCCCTAACCCTAACCCTAGCCCGAACCCTAACCCTAACCCTTCCCCGAAGCCTGACCCTCAGCCGTCCCCTAATCCTAACCCGTACGCTGACACTAACCCGCGCACTCACACGTACGCTCCCCCTAGAGCGTTGTCGTACCCTCACCTGGACCCTAAACCGTCCCCGTCCCCTAACCCTAACCCTAGGCCGAAGCCTAACCCTAACCCTTCCCCGAAGCCTGACCCTCAGCCGTCCCCTAATCCTAACCCGTACGCTGACACTAACCCGCGCCCTCACACGTACGCTCCCCCTAGAGCGTTGTCGTACCCTCACCTGGACCCTAAACCGTCCCCGTCCCCTAACCCTAACCCTAGCCCGAACCCTAACCCTAACACTTCCCCGAAGCCTGACCCTCAGCCGTCCCCTAATCCTAACCCGTACGCTGACACTAACCCACGCCCTTACACGTACGCTCCCCCTAGAGCGTTGTCGTACCCTCACCTGGACCCTAAACCGTCCCCGTCCCCTAACCCTAACCCTAGCCCGAACCCTAACCCTAACCCTTCCCCGAAGCCTGACCCTCAGCCGTCCCCTAATCCTAACCCGTACGCTGACACTAACCCGCGCACTCACACGTACGCTCCCCCTAGAGCGTTGTCGTACCCTCACCTGGACCCTAAACCGTCCCCGTCCCCTAACCCTAACCCTAGCCCGAACCCTAACCCTAACCCTTCCCCGAAGCCTGACCCTCAGCCGTCCCCTAATCCTAACCCGTACGCTGACACTAACCCGCGCCCTCACACGTACGCTCCCCCTAGAGCGTTGTCGTACCCTCACCTGGACCCTGAACCGTCCCCGTCCCCTAACCCTAACCCTAGCCCGAACCCTAACCCTAACCCTTCCCCGAAGCCTGACCCTCAGCCGTCCCCTAATCCTAACCCGTACGCTGACACTAACCCGCGCCCTCACACGTACGCTCCCCCTAGAGCGTTGTCGTACCCTCACCTGGACCCTAAACCGTCCCCGGCCCCTAACCCTAACCCTAGCCCGAACCCTAACCCTAACCCTTCCCCGAAGCCTGACCCTCAGCCGTCCCCTAATCCTAACCCGTACGCTGACACTAACCCACGCCCTCACACGTACACTCCCCCTAGAGCGTTGTCGTACCCTCACCTGGACCCTGAACCGTCCCCGTCCCCTAACCCTAACCCTAGGCCGAAGCCTAACCCTAAGCCTTCCCCGAAGCCTGACCCTCAGCCGTCCCCTAATCCTAACCCGTACGGTGACACTAACCCGCGCCCTCACACGTACGCTCCCCCTAGAGCGTTGTCGTACCCTCACCTGGACCCTGAACCGTCCCCGTCCCCTAACCCTAACCCTAGGCCGAAGCCTAACCCTAACCCTTCCCCGAAGCCTGACCCTCAGCCGTCTCCTAATCCTAACCCGTACGCTGACACTAACCCGCGCCCTCACACGTACGCTCCCCCTAGAGCGTTGTCGTACCCTCACCTGGACCCTAAACCGTCCCCGTCCCCTAACCCTAACCCTAGCCCGAACCCTAACCCTAACCCTTCCCCGAAGCCTGACCCTCAGCCGTCCCCTAATCCTAACCCGTACGCTGACACTAACCCGCGCCCTCACACGTACGCTCCCCCTAGAGCGTTGTCGTACCCTCACCTGGACCCTGAACCGTCCCCGTCCCCTAACCATAACCCTAGGCCGAAGCCTAACCCTAACCCTTCCCCGAAGCCTGACCCTCAGCCGTCCCCTAATCCTAACCCGTACGCTGACACTAACCCGCGCCCTCACACGTACGCTCCCCCTAGAGCGTTGTCGTACCCTCACCTGGACCCTGAACCGTCCCCGTCCCCTAACCCTAACCCTAGGCCGAAGCCTAACCCTAACCCTTCCCCGTAGCCTGACCCTCAGCCGTCCCCTAATCCTAACCCGTACGCTGACACTAACCCGCGCCCTCACACGTACGCTCCCCCTAGAGCGTTGTCGTACCCTCACCTGGACCCTGAACCGTCCCCGTCCCCTAACCCTAACCCTAGCCCGAAGCCTAACCCTAACCCTTCCCCGAAGCCTGACCCTCAGCCGTCCCCTAATCCTAACCCGTACGCTGACACTAACCCGCGCCCTCACACGTACGCTCCCCCTAGAGCGTTGTCGTACCCTCACCTGGACCCTGAACCGTCCCCGTCCCCTAACCCTAACCCTAGCCCGAACCCTAACCCTAACCCTTCCCCGAAGCCTGACCCTCAGCCGTCCCGTAATCCTAACCCGTACGCTGACACTAACCCGCGCCCTCACACGTACGCTCCCCCTAGAGCGTTGTCTTACCCTCACCTGGACCCTGAACCGTCCCCGTCCCCTAACAGTAACCCTAGCCCGAACCCTAACCCTAACCCTTCCCCGAAGCCTGACCCTCAGCCGTCCCCTAATCCTAACCCGTACGCTGAAACTAACCCGCGCCCTCACACGTACGCTCCCCCTAGAGCGTTGTCGTACCCTCACCTGGACCCTAAACCGTCCCCGTCCCCTAACCCTAACCCTAGCCCGAACCCTAACCCTAACACTTCCCCGAAGCCTGACCCTCAGCCGTCCCCTAATCCTAACCCGTACGCTGACACTAACCCACGCCCTTACACGTACGCTCCCCCTAGAGCGTTGTCGTACCCTCACCTGGACCCTAAACCGTCCCCGTCCCCTAACCCTAACCCTAGCCCGAACCCTAACCCTAACCCTTCCCCGAAGCCTGACCCTCAGCCGTCCCCTAATCCTAACCCGTACGCTGACACTAACCCGCGCCCTCACACGTACGCTCCCCCTAGAGCGTTTTCGTACCCTCACCTGGACCCTAAACCGTCCCCGTCCCCTAACCCTAACCCTAGCCCGAACCCTAACCCTAACCCTTCCCCGAAGCCTGAACCTCAGCCGTCCCCTAATCCTAACCCGTACGCTGACACTAACCCGCGCCCTCACACGTACGCTCCCCCTAGAGCGTTGTCGTACCCTCACCTGGACCCTAAACCGTCCCCGTCCCCTAACCCTAACCCTAGCCCGAACCCTAACCCTAACCCTTCCCCGAAGCCTGACCCTCAGCCGTCCCCTAATCCTAACCCGTACGCTGACACTAACCCGCGCCCTCACACGTACGCTCCCCCTAGAGCGTTGTCGTACCCTCACCTGGACCCTAAACCGTCCCCGTCCCCTAACCCTAACCCTAGCCCGAACCCTAACCCTAACCCTTCCCCGAAGCCTGACCCTCAGCCGTCCCCTAATCCTAACCCGTACGCTGACACTAACCCACGCCCTCACACGTACGCTCCCCCTAGAGCGTTGTCGTACCCTCACCTGGACCCTAAACCGTCCCCGTCCCCTAACCCTAACCCTAGGCCGAACCCTAACCCTAACCCTTCCCCGAAGCCTGACCCTCAGCCGTCCCCTAATCCTAACCCGTACGCTGACACTAACCCACGCCCTCACACGTACGCTCCACCTAGAGCGTTGTCGTACCCTCACCTGGACCCTAAACCGTCCCCGTCCCCTAACCCTAACCCTAGCCCGAAACCTAACCCTAACCCTTCCCCGAAGCCTGACCCTCAGCCGTCCCCTAATCCTAACCCGTACGCTGACACTAACCCGCGCCCTCACACGTACGCTCCCCTTAGAGCGTTGTCGTACCCTCACCTGGACCCTGAACCGTCCCCGTCCCCTAACCCTAACCCTAGGCCGAAGCCTAACCCTAACCCTTCCCCGAAGCCTGACCCTCAGCCGTCCCCTAATCCTAACCCGTACGCTGACACTAACCCGCGCCCTCACACGTACGCTCCCCCTAGAGCGTTGTCGTACCCTCACCTGGACCCTGAACCGTCCCCGTCCCCTAACCCTTACCCTAGGCCGAAGCCTAACCCTAACCCTTCCCCGAAGCCTGACCCTCAGCCGTCCCCTAATCCTAACACGTACGCTGACACTAACCCGCGCCCTCACACGTACGCTCCCCCTAGAGCGTTGTCGTACCCTCACCTGGACCCTAAACCGTCCCCGTCCCCTAACCCTAACCCTAGCCCGAACTCTAACCCTGACCCTTCCCCGAAGCCTGACCCTCAGCCGTCCCCTAATCCTAACCCGTACGCTGACACTAACCCGCGCCCTCACACGTACGCTCCCCCTAGAGCGTTGTCGTACCCTCACCTGGACCCTGAACCGTCCCCGTCCCCTAACCATAACCCTAGGCCGAAGCCTAACCCTAACCCTTCCCCGAAGCCTGACCCTCAGCCGTCCCCTAATACTAACCCGTACGCTGACACTAACCCGCGCTCTCACACGTACGCTCCCCCTAGAGCGTTGTCGTACCCTCACCTGGACCCTGAACCGTCCCCGTCCCCTAACCCTAACCCTAGGCCGAAGCCTAACCCTAACCCTTCCCCGAAGCCTGACCCTCAGCCGTCCCCTAATCCTAACCCGTACGCTGACACTAACCCGCGCCCTCACACGTACGCTCCCCCTAGAGCGTTGTCGTACCCTCACCTGGACCCTAAACCGTCCCCGTCCCCTAACCCTAACCCTAGCCCGAACCCTAACCCTAACCCTTCCCCGAAGCCTGACCCTCAGCCGTCCCCTAATCCTAACCCGTACGCTGACACTAACCCGCGCCCTCACACGTACGCTCCCCCTAGAGCGTTGTCGTACCCTCACCTGGACCCTAACCGTCCCCGTCCCCTAACCCTAACCCTAGCCCGAACCCTAACCCTAACCCTTCCCCGAAGCCTGACCCTCAGCCGTCCCCTAATCCTAACCCGTACGCTGACACTAACCCGCGCCCTCACACGTACGCTCCCCCTAGAGCGTTGTCGTACCCTCACCTGGACCCTAAACCGTCCCCGTCCCCTACCCTAACCCTAGGCCGAACCCTAACCCTAACCCTTCCCCGAAGCCTGACCCTCAGCCGTCCCCTAATCCTAACCCGTACGCTGACACTAACCCACGCCCTCACACGTACGATCCACCTAGAGCGTTGTCGTACCCTCACCTGGACCCTGAACCGTCCCCGTCCCCTAACCCTAACCCTAGGCCGAAGCCTAACCCTAACCCTTCCCCGAAGCCTGACCCTCAGCCGTCCCCTAATCCTAACCCGTACGCTGACACTAACCCGCGCCCTCACACGTACGCTCCCCTTAGAGCGTTGTCGTACCCTCACCTGGACCCTGAACCGTCCCCGTCCCCTAACCCTAACCCTAGGCCGAAGCCTAACCCTAACCCTTCCCCGAAGCCTGACCCTCAGCCGTCCCCTAATCCTAACCCGTACGCTGACACTAACCCGCGCCCTCACACGTACGCTCCCCTTAGAGCGTTGTCGTACCCTCACCTGGACCCTGAACCGTCCCCGTCCCCTAACCCTAACCCTAGGCCGAAGCCTAACCCTAACCCTTCCCCGAAGCCTGACCCTCAGCCGTCCCCTAATCCTAACCCGTACGCTGACACTAACCCGCGCCCTCACACGTACGCTCCCCCTAGAGCGTTGTCGTACCCTCACCTGGACCCTGAACCGTCCCCGTCCCCTAACCCTTACCCTAGGCCGAAGCCTAACCCTAACCCTTCCCCGAAGCCTGACCCTCAGCCGTCCCCTAATCCTAACCCGTACGCTGACACTAACCCGCGCCCTCACACGTACGCTCCCCCTAGAGCGTTGTCGTACCCTCACCTGGACCCTGAACCGTCCCCGTCCCCTAACCCTAACCCTAGGCCGAAGCCTAACCCTAACCCTTCCCCGAAGCCTGACCCTCAGCCGTCCCCTAATCCTAACCCGTACGCTGACACTAACCCGCGCCCTCACACGTACGCTCCCCCTAGAGCGTTGTCGTACCCTCACCTGGACCCTGAACCGTCCCCGTCCCCTAACCCTAACCCTAGCCCGAAGCCTAACCCTAACCCTTCCCCGAAGCCTGACCCTCAGCCGTCCCCTAATCCTAACCCGTACGCTGACACTAACCCGCGCCCTCACACGTACGCTCCCCCTAGAGCGTTGTCGTACCCTCACCTGGACCCTGAACCGTCCCCGTCCCCTAACACTAACCCTAGCCCGAACCCTAACCCTAACCCTTCCCCGAAGCCTGACCCTCAGCCGTCCCCTAATCCTAACCCGTACGCTGACACTAACCCGCGCCCTCACACGTACGCTCCCCCTAGAGCGTTGTCGTACCCTCACCTGGACCCTAAACCGTCCCCGTCCCCTAACCCTAACCCTAGCCCGAACCCTAACCCTAACCCTTCCCCGAAGCCTGACCCTCAGCCGTCCCCTAATCCTAACCCGTACGCTGACACTAACCCGCGCCCTTACACGTACGCTCCCCCTAGAGCGTTGTCGTACCCTCACCTGGACCCTAAACCGTCCCCGTCCCCTAACCCTAACCCTAGCCCGAACCCTAACCCTAACCCTTCCCCGAAGCCTGACCCTCAGCCGTCCCCTAATCCTAACCCGTACGCTGACACTAACCCGCGCCCTCACACGTACGCTCCCCCTAGAGCGTTTTCGTACCCTCACCTGGACCCTAAACCGTCCCCGTCCCCTAACCCTAACCCTAGCCCGAACCCTAACCCTAACCCTTCCCCGAAGCCTGACCCTCAGCCGTCCCCTAATCCTAACCCGTACGCTGACACTAACCCGCGCACTCACACGTACGCTCCCCCTAGATCGTTGTCGTACCCTCACCTGGACCCTAAACCGTCCCCGTCCCCTAACCCTAACCCTAGCCCGAACCCTAACCCTAACCCTTCCCCGAAGCCTGACCCTCAGCCGTCCCCTAATCCTAACCCGTACGCTGACACTAACCCGCGCCCTCACACGTACGCTCCCCCTAGAGCGTTGTCGTACCCTCACCTGGACCCTAAACCGTCCCCGTCCCCTAACCCTAACCCTAGGCCGAAGCCTAACCCTAACCCTTCCCCGAAGCCTGACCCTCAGCCGTCCCCTAATCCTAACCCGTACGCTGACACTAACCCGCGCCCTCACACGTACGCTCCCCCTAGAGCGTTGTCGTACCCTCACCTGGACCCTGAACCGTCCCCGTCCCCTAACCCTAACCCTAGCCCGAACCCTAACCCTAACCCTTCCCCGAAGCCTGACCCTCAGCCGTCCCCTAATCCTAACCCGTACGCTGACACTAACCCGCGCCCTCACACGTACGCTCCCCCTAGAGCGTTGTCGTACCCTCACCTGGACCCTGAACCGTCCCCGTCCCCTAACCCTAACCCTAGGCCGAAGCCTAACCCTAACCCTTCCCCGAAGCCTGACCCTCAGCCGTCCCCTAATCCTAACCCGTACGCTGACACTAACCCGCGCCCTCACACGTACGCTCCCCCTAGAGCGTTGTCGTACCCTCACCTGGACCCTGAACCGTCCCCGTCCCCTAACCCTAACCCTAGCCCGAAGCCTAACCCTAACCCTTCCCCGAAGCCTGACCCTCAGCCGTCCCCTAATCCTAACCCGTACGCTGACACTAACCCGCGCCCTCACACGTACGCTCCCCCTAGAGCGTTGTCGTACCCTCACCTGGACCCTGAACCGTCCCCGTCCCCTAACCCTAACCCTAGCCCGAACCCTAACCCTAACCCTTCCCCGAAGCCTGACCCTCAGCCGTCCCCTAATCCTAACCCGTACGCTGACACTAACCCGCGCCCTCACACGTACGCTCCCCCTAGAGCGTTGTCTTACCCTCACCTGGACCCTGAACCGTCCCCGTCCCCTAACCCTAACCCTAGCCCGAACCCTAACCCTAACCCTTCCCCGAAGCCTGACCCTCAGCCGTCCCCTAATCCTAACCCGTACGCTGAAACTAACCCGCGCCCTCACACGTACGCTCCCCCTAGAGCGTTGTCGTACCCTCACCTGGACCCTAAACCGTCCCCGTCCCCTAACCCTAACCCTAGCCCGAACCCTAACCCTAACCCTTCCCCGAAGCCTGACCCTCAGCCGTCCCCTAATCCTAACCCGTACGCTGACACTAACCCACGCCCTTACACGTACGCTCCCCCTAGAGCGTTGTCGTACCCTCACCTGGACCCTAAACCGTCCCCGTCCCCTAACCCTAACCCTAGCCCGAACCCTAACCCTAACCCTTCCCCGAAGCCTGACCCTCAGCCGTCCCCTAATCCTAACCCGTACGCTGACACTAACCCGCGCACTCACACGTACGCTCCCCCTAGAGCGTTGTCGTACCCTCACCTGGACCCTAAACCGTCCCCGTCCCCTAACCCTAACCCTAGCCCGAACCCTAACCCTAACACTTCCCCGAAGCCTGACCCTCAGCCGTCCCCTAATCCTAACCCGTACGCTGACACTAACCCGCGCACTCACACGTACGCTCCCCCTAGAGCGTTGTCGTACCCTCACCTGGACCCTAAACCGTCCCCGTCCCCTAACCCTAACCCTAGCCCGAACCCTAACCCTAACCCTTCCCCGAAGCCTGACCCTCAGCCGTCCCCTAATCCTAACCCGTACGCTGACACTAACCCGCGCCCTCACACGTACGCTCCCCCTAGAGCGTTTTCGTACCCTCACCTGGACCCTGAACCGTCCCCGTCCCCTAACCCTAACCCTAGCCCGAACCCTAACCCTAACCCTTCCCCGAAGCCTGACCCTCAGCCGTCCCCTAATCCTAACCCGTACGCTGACACTAACCCGCGCCCTCACACGTACGCTCCCCCTAGAGCGTTGTCGTACCCTCACCTGGACCCTGAACCGTCCCCGTCCCCTAACCCTAACCCTAGGCCGAAGCCTAACCCTAACCCTTCCCCGAAGCCTGACCCTCAGCCGTCCCCTAATCCTAACCCGTACGCTGACACTAACCCGCGCCCTCACACGTACGCTCCCCCTAGAGCGTTGTCGTACCCTCACCTGGACCCTAAACCGTCCCCGTCCCCTAACCCTAACCCTAGCCCGAACCCTAACCCTAACCCTTCCCCGAAGCCTGACCCTCAGCCGTCCCCTAATCCTAACCCGTACGCTGACACTAACCCGCGCCCTTACACGTACGCTCCCCCTAGAGCGTTGTCGTACCCTCACCTGGACCCTAAACCGTCCCCGTCCCCTAACCCTAACCCTAGCCCGAACCCTAACCCTAACCCTTCCCCGAAGCCTGACCCTCAGCCGTCCCCTAATCCTAACCCGTACGCTGACACTAACCCGCGCCCTCACACGTACGCTCCCCCTAGAGCGTTTTCGTACCCTCACCTGGACCCTAAACCGTCCCCGTCCCCTAACCCTAACCCTAGCCCGAACCCTAACCCTAACCCTTCCCCGAAGCCTGACCCTCAGCCGTCCCCTAATCCTAACCCGTACGCTGACACTAACCCGCGCCCTCACACGTACGCTCCCCCTAGAGCGTTGTCGTACCCTCACCTGGACCCTGAACCGTCCCCGTCCCCTAACCCTAACCCTAGCCCGAAGCCTAACCCTAACCCTTCCCCGAAGCCTGACCCTCAGCCGTCCCCTAATCCTAACCCGTACGCTGACACTAACCCGCGCCCTCACACGTACGCTCCCCCTAGAGCGTTGTCGTACCCTCACCTGGACCCTGAACCGTCGCCGTCCCCTAACCCTAACCCTAGGCCGAAGCCTAACCCTAACCCTTCCCCGAAGCCTGACCCTCAGCCGTCCCCTAATCCTAACCCGTACGCTGACACTAACCCGCGCCCTCACACGTACGCTCCCCCTAGAGCGTTGTCGTACCCTCACCTGGACCCTGAACCGTCCCCGTCCCCTAACCCTAACCCTAGGCCGAAGCCTAAACGTAACACTTCCCCGAAGCCTGACCCTCAGCCGTCCCCTAATCCTAACCCGTACGCTGACACTAACCCGCGCCCTCACACGTATGCTCCCCCTAGAGCGTTGTCGTACCCTCACCTGGACCCTGAACCGTCCCCGTCCCCTAACCCTAACCCTATCCCGAAGCCTAACCCTAACCCTTCCCCGAAGCCTGACCCTCAGCCGTCCCTTAATCCTAACCCGTACGCTGACACTAACCCGCGCCCTCACACGTACGCTCCCCCTAGAGCGTTGTCGTACCCTCACCTGGACCCTGAACCGTCCCCGTCCCCTAACCCTAACCCTAGCCCGAACCCTAACCCTAACCCTTCCCCGAAGCCTGACCCTCAGCCGTCCCCTAATCCTAACCCGTACGCTGACACTAACCCGCGCCCTCACACGTACGCTCCCCCTAGAGCGTTGTCTTACCCTCACCTGGACCCTGAACCGTCCCCGTCCCCTAACACTAACCCTAGCCCGAACCCTAACCCTAACCCTTCCCCGAAGCCTGACACTCAGCCGTCCCCTAATCCTAACCCGTACGCTGACACTAACCCGCGCCCTCACACGTACGCTCCCCCTAGAGTGTTGTCGTACCCTCACCTGGACCCTAAACCGTCCCCGTCCCCTAACCCTAACCCTAGCCCGAACCCTAACCCTAACACTTCCCCGAAGCCTGACCCTCAGCCGTCCCCTAATCCTAACCCGTACGCTGACACTAACCCGCGCCCTTACACGTACGCTCCCCCTAGAGCGTTGTCGTACCCTCACCTGGACCCTAAACCGTCCCCGTCCCCTAACCCTAACCCTAGCCCGAACCCTAACCCTAACCCTTCCCCGAAGCCTGACCCTCAGCCGTCCCCTAATCCTAACCCGTACGCTGACACTAACCCGCGCCCTCACACGTACGCTCCCCCTAGAGCGTTGTCGTACCCTCACCTGGACCCTGAACCGTCCCCGTCCCCTAACCCTAACCCTAGCCCGAACCCTAACCCTAACCCTTCCCCGAAGCCTGACCCTCAGCCGTCCCCTAATCCTAACCCGTACGCTGACACTAACCCGCGCCCTCACACGTACGCTCCCCCTAGAGCGTTGTCGTACCCTCACCTGGACCCTAAACCGTCCCCGGCCCCTAACCCTAACCCTAGCCCGAACCCTAACCCTAACCCTTCCCCGAAGCCTGACCCTCAGCCGTCCCCTAATCCTAACCCGTACGCTGACACTAACCCGCGCCCTCACACGTACGCTCCCCCTAGAGCGTTGTCGTACCCTCACCTGGACCCTGAACCGTCCCCGTCCCCTAACCCTAACCCTAGCCCGAAGCCTAACCCTAACCCTTCCCCGAAGCCTGACCCTCAGCCGTCCCCTAATCCTAACCCGTACGCTGACACTAACCCGCGCCCTCACACGTACGCTCCCCCTAGAGCGTTGTCGTACCCTCACCTGGACCCTGAACCGTCGCCGTCCCCTAACCCTAACCCTAGGCCGAAGCCTAACCCTAACCCTTCCCCGAAGCCTGACCCTCAGCCGTCCCCTAATCCTAACCCGTACGCTGACACTAACCCGCGCCCTCACACGTACGCTCCCCCTAGAGCGTTGTCGTACCCTCACCTGGACCCTGAACCGTCCCCGTCCCCTAACCCTAACCCTAGGCCGAAGCCTAAACGTAACACTTCCCCGAAGCCTGACCCTCAGCCGTCCCCTAATCCTAACCCGTACGCTGACACTAACCCGCGCCCTCACACGTATGCTCCCCCTAGAGCGTTGTCGTACCCTCACCTGGACCCTGAACCGTCCCCGTCCCCTAACCCTAACCCTATCCCGAAGCCTAACCCTAACCCTTCCCCGAAGCCTGACCCTCAGCCGTCCCTTAATCCTAACCCGTACGCTGACACTAACCCGCGCCCTCACACGTACGCTCCCCCTAGAGCGTTGTCGTACCCTCACCTGGACCCTGAACCGTCCCCGTCCCCTAACCCTAACCCTAGCCCGAACCCTAACCCTAACCCTTCCCCGAAGCCTGACCCTCAGCCGTCCCCTAATCCTAACCCGTACGCTGACACTAACCCGCGCCCTCACACGTACGCTCCCCCTAGAGCGTTGTCTTACCCTCACCTGGACCCTGAACCGTCCCCGTCCCCTAACACTAACCCTAGCCCGAACCCTAACCCTAACCCTTCCCCGAAGCCTGACACTCAGCCGTCCCCTAATCCTAACCCGTACGCTGACACTAACCCGCGCCCTCACACGTACGCTCCCCCTAGAGTGTTGTCGTACCCTCACCTGGACCCTAAACCGTCCCCGTCCCCTAACCCTAACCCTAGCCCGAACCCTAACCCTAACACTTCCCCGAAGCCTGACCCTCAGCCGTCCCCTAATCCTAACCCGTACGCTGACACTAACCCGCGCCCTTACACGTACGCTCCCCCTAGAGCGTTGTCGTACCCTCACCTGGACCCTAAACCGTCCCCGTCCCCTAACCCTATCCCTAGCCCGAACCCTAACCCTAACCCTTCCCCGAAGCCTGACCCTCAGCCGTCCCCTAATCCTAACCCGTACGCTGACACTAACCCGCGCCGTCACACGTACGCTCCCCCTAGAGCGTTTTCGTACCCTCACCTGGACCCTAAACCGTCCCCGTCCCCTAACCCTAACCCTAGCCCGAACCCTAACCCTAACCCTTCCCCAAAGCCTGACCCTCAGCCGTCCCCTAATCCTAACCCGTACGCTGACACTAACCCGCGCACTCACACGTACGCTCCCCCTAGAGCGTTGTCGTACCCTCACCTGGACCCTAAACCGTCCCCGTCCCCTAACCCTAACCCTAGCCCGAACCCTAACCCTAACCCTTCCCCGAAGCCTGACCCTCAGCCGTCCCCTAATCCTAACCCGTACGCTGACACTAACCCGCGCCCTCACACGTACGCTCCCCCTAGAGCGTTGTCGTACCCTCACCTGGACCCTAAACCGTCCCCGTCCCCTAACCCTAACCCTAGCCCGAACCCTAACCCTAACCCTTCCCCGAAGCCTGACCCTCAGCCGTCCCCTAATCCTAACCCGTACGCTGACACTAACCCGCGCCCTCACACGTACGCTCCCCCTAGAGCGTTGTCGTACCCTCACCTGGACCCTAAACCGTCCCCGTCCCCTAACCCTAACCCTAGCCCGAACCCTAACCCTAACCCTTCCCCGAAGCCTGACCCTCAGCCGTCCCCTAATCCTAACCCGTACGCTGACACTAACCCGCGCCCTCACACGTACGCTCCCCCTAGAGCGTTGTCGTACCCTCACCTGGACCCTGAACCGTCCCCGTCCCCTAACCCTAACCCTAGGCCGAAGCCTAACCCTAACCCTTCCCCGAAGCCTGACCCTCAGCCGTCCCCTAATCCTAACCCGTACGCTGACACTAACCCGCGCCCTCACACGTACGCTCCCCCTAGAGCGTTGTCGTACCCTCACCTGGACCCTGAACCGTCCCCGTCCCCTAACCCTAACCCTAGGCCGAAGCCTAGCCCTAACCCTTCCCCGAAGCCTGACCCTCAGCCGTCCCCTAATCCTAACCCGTACGCTGACACTAACCCGCGCCCTCACACGTACGCTCCCCCTAGAGCGTTGTCGTACCCTCACCTGGACCCTAAACCGTCCCCGTCCCCTAACCCTAACCCTAGCCCGAACCCTAACCCTAACACTTCCCCGAAGCCTGACCCTCAGCCGTCCCCTAATCCTAACCCGTACGCTGACACTAACCCGCGCCCTCACACGTACGCTCCCCCTAGAGCGTTGTCGTACCCTCACCTGGACCCTGAACCGTCCCCGTCCCTTAACCCTAACCCTAGGCCGAAGCCTAACCCTAACCCTTCCCCGAAGCCTGACCCTCAGCCGTCCCCTAATCCTAACCCGTACGCTGACACTAACCCGCGCCCTCACACGTACGCTCCCCCTAGAGAGTTGTCGTACCCTCACCTGGACCCTGAACCGTCCCCGTCCCCTAACCCTAACCCTAGGCCGAAGCCTAATCCTAACCCTTCCCCGAAGCCTGACCCTCAGCCGTCCCCTAATCCTAACCCGTACGCTGACACTAACCCGCGCCCTCACACGTACGCTCCCCCTAGAGCGTTGTCGTACCCTCACCTGGACCCTGAACCGTCCCCGTCCCCTAACCCTAACCCTAGGCCGAAGCCTAACCCTAACCCTTCCCCGAAGCCTGACCCTCAGCCGTCCCCTAATCCTAACCCGTACGCTGACACTAACCCGCGCCCTCACACGTACGCTCCCCCTAGAGCGTTGTCGTACCCTCACCTGGACCCTGAACCGTCCCCGTCCCCTAACCCTAACCCTAGGCCGAAGCCTAACCCTAACCCTTCCCCGAAGCCTGACCCTCAGCCGTCCCCTAATCCTAACCCGTACGCTGACACTAACCCGCGCCCTCACACGTACGCTCCCCCTAGAGCGTTGTCGTACCCTCACCTGGACCCTGAACCGTCCCCGTCCCATAACCCTAACCCTAGCCCGAACCCTAACCGTAACCCTTCCCCGAAGCCTGACCCTCAGCCGTCCCCTAATCCTAACCCGTACGCTGACACTAACCCGCGCCCTCACACGTACGCTCCCCCTAGAGCGTTGTCGTACCCTCACCTGGACCCTAAACCGTCCCCGTCCCCTAACCCTAACCCTAGCCTGAAGCCTAACCCTAACCCTTCCCCGAAGCCTGACCCTCAGCCGTCCCCTAATCCTAACCCGTACGCTGACACTAACCCGCGCCCTCACACGTACGCTCCCCCTAGAGCGTTGTCGTACCCTCACCTGGACCCTGAACCGTCCCCGTCCCCTAACCCTAACCCTAGGCCGAAGCCTAACCCTAACCCTTCCCCGAAGCCTGACCCTCAGCCGTCCCCTAATCCTAACCCGTACGCTGACACTAACCCGCGCCCTCACACGTACGCTCCCCCTAGAGCGTTGTCGTACCCTCACCTGGACCCTGAACCGTCCCCGTCCCCTAACCCTAACCCTAGGCCGAAGCCTAACCCTAACCCTTCCCCGAAGCCTGACCCTCAGCCGTCCCCTAATCCTAACCCGTACGCTGACACTAACCCGCGCCCTCACACGTACGCTCCCCCTAGAGCGTTGTCGTACCCTCACCTGGACCCTGAACCGTCCCCGTCCCATAACCCTAACCCTAGCCCGAACCCTAACCCTAACCCTTCCCCGAAGCCTGACCCTCAGCCGTCCCCTAATCCTAACCCGTACGCTGACACTAACCCGCGCCCTCACACGTACGCTCCCCCTAGAGCGTTGTCGTACCCTCACCTGGACCCTGAACCGTCCCCGTCCCCTAACCCTAACCCTAGGCCGAAGCCTAACCCTAACCCTTCCCCGAAGCCTGACCCTCAGCCGTCCCCTAATCCTAACCCGTACGCTGACACTAACCCGCGCCCTCACACGTACGCTCCCCCTAGAGCGTTGTCGTACCCTCACCTGGACCCTGAACCGTCCCCGTCCCCTAACCCTAACCCTAGGCCGAAGCCTAACCCTAACCCTTCCCCGAAGCCTGACCCTCAGCCGTCCCCTAATCCTAACCCGTACGCTGACACTAACCCGCGCCCTCACACGTACGCTCCCCCTAGAGCGTTGTCGTACCCTCACCTGGACCCTGAACCGTCCCCGTCCCATAACCCTAACCCTAGCCCGAACCCTAACCCTAACCCTTCCCCGAAGCCTGACCCTCAGCCGTCCCCTAATCCTAACCCGTACGCTGACACTAACCCGCGCCCTCACACGTACGCTCCCCCTAGAGCGTTGTCGTACCCTCACCTGGACCCTAAACCGTCCCCGTCCCCTAACCCTAACCCTAGCCCGAAGCCTAACCCTAACCCTTCCCCGAAGCCTGACCCTCAGCCGTCCCCTAATCCTAACCCGTATGCTGACACTAACCCGCGCCCTCACACGTACGCTCCCCCTAGAGCGTTGTCGTACCCTCACCTGGACCCTGAACCGTCCCCGTCCCCTAACCCTAACTCTAGGCCGAAGCCTAACCCTAACACTTCCCCGAAGCCTGACCCTCAGCCGTCCCCTAATCCTAACCCGTACGCTGACACTAACCCGCGCCCTCACACGTACGCTCCCCCTAGAGCGTTGTCGTACCCTCACCTGGACCCTGAACCGTCCCCGTCCCCTAACCCTAACCCTAGGCCGAAGCCTAACACTAACCCTTCCCCGAAGCCTGACCCTCAGCCGTCCCCTAATCCTAACCCGTACGCTGACACTAACCCGCGCCCTCACATGTACGCTCCCCCTAGAGCGTTGTCGTACCCTCACCTGGACCCTGAACCGTCCCCGTCCCCTAACCCTAACCCTAGCCCGAACCCTAACCCTAACCCTTCCCCGAAGCCTGACCCTCAGCCGTCCCCTAATCCTAACCCGTACGCTGACACTAACCCGCGCCCTCACACGTACGCTCCCCCTAGAGCGTTGCCGTACCCTCACCTGGACCCTGAACCGTCCCCGTCCCCTAACCCTAACCCTAGCCCGAACCCAACCCTAACCCTTCCCCGAAGCCTGACCCTCAGCCGTCCCCTAATCCTAACCCGTACGCTGACACTAACCCGCGCCCTCACACGTACGCTCCCCCTAGAGCGTTGTCGTACCCTCACCTGGACCCTGAACCGTCCCCGTCCCCTAACCCTAACCCTAGGCCGAAGCCTAACCCTAACCCTTCCCCGAAGCCTGACCCTCAGCCGTCCCCTAATCCTAACCCGTACGCTGACACTAACCCGCGCCCTCACACGTACGCTCCCCCTAGAGCGTTGTCGTACCCTCACCTGGACCCTGAACCGTCCCCGTCCCCTAACCCTAACCCTAGCCCGAACCCTAACCCTAACCCTTCCCCAAAGCCTGACCCTCAGCCGTCCCCTAATCCTAACCCGTACGCTGACACTAACCCACGCCCTCACACGTACGCTCCCCCTAGAGCGTTGCCGTACCCTCACCTGGACCCTGAACCGTCCCCGTCCCCTAACCCTAACCCTAGCCCGAACCCTAACCCTAACCCTTCCCCGAAGCCTGACCCTCAGCCGTCCCCTAATCCTAACCCGTACGCTGACACTAACCCGCGCCCTCACACGTACATTCCCCCTAGAGCGTTGTCGTACCCTCACCTGGACCCTGAACCGTCCCCGTCCCCTAACCCTAACCCTAGGCCGAAGCCTAGCCCTAACCCTTCCCCGAAGCCTGACCCTCAGCCGTCCCCTAATCCTAACCCGTACGCTGACACTAACCCGCGCCCTCACACGTACGCTCCCACTAGAGCGTTGTCGTACCCTCACCTGGACCCTAAACCGTCCCCGTCCCCTAACCCTAACCCTAGCCCGAACCCTAACCCTAACACTTCCCCGAAGCCTGACCCTCAGCCGTCCCCTAATCCTAACCCGTACGCTGACACTAACCCGCGCCCTCACACGTACGCTCCCCCTAGAGCGTTGTCGTACCCTCACCTGGACCCTGAACCGTCCCCGTCCCTTAACCCTAACCCTAGGCCGAAGCCTAACCCTAACCCTTCCCCGAAGCCTGACCCTCAGCCGTCCCCTAATCCTAACCCGTACGCTGACACTAACCCGCGCCCTCACACGTACGCTCCCCCTAGAGCGTTGTCGTACCCTCACCTGGACCCTGAACCGTCCCCGTCCCCTAACCCTAACCCTAGGCCGAAGCCTAATCCTAACCCTTCCCCGAAGCCTGACCCTCAGCCGTCCCCTAATCCTAACCCGTACGCTGACACTAACCCGCGCCCTCACACGTACGCTCCCCCTAGAGCGTTGTCGTACCCTCACCTGGACCCTGAACCGTCCCCGTCCCCTAACCCTAACCCTAGGCCGAAGCCTAACCCTAACCCTTCCCCGAAGCCTGACCCTCAGCCGTCCCCTAATCCTAACCCGTACGCTGACACTAACCCGCGCCCTCACACGTACGCTCCCCCTAGAGCGTTGTCGTACCCTCACCTGGACCCTGAACCGTCCCCGTCCCCTAACCCTAACCCTAGGCCGAAGCCTAACCCTAACCCTTCCCCGAAGCCTGACCCTCAGCCGTCCCCTAATCCTAACCCGTACGCTGACACTAACCCGCGCCCTCACACGTACGCTCCCCCTAGAGCGTTGTCGTACCCTCACCTGGACCCTGAACCGTCCCCGTCCCATAACCCTAACCCTAGCCCGAACCCTAACCGTAACCCTTCCCCGAAGCCTGACCCTCAGCCGTCCCCTAATCCTAACCCGTACGCTGACACTAACCCGCGCCCTCACACGTACGCTCCCCCTAGAGCGTTGTCGTACCCTCACCTGGACCCTAAACCGTCCCCGTCCCCTAACCCTAACCCTAGCCCGAAGCCTAACCCTAACCCTTCCCCGAAGCCTGACCCTCAGCCGTCCCCTAATCCTAACCCGTACGCTGACACTAACCCGCGCCCTCACACGTACGCTCCCCCTAGAGCGTTGTCGTACCCTCACCTGGACCCTGAACCGTCCCCGTCCCCTAACCCTAACCCTAGGCCGAAGCCTAACCCTAACCCTTCCCCGAAGCCTGACCCTCAGCCGTCCCCTAATCCTAACCCGTACGCTGACACTAACCCGCGCCCTCACACGTACGCTCCCCCTAGAGCGTTGTCGTACCCTCACCTGGACCCTGAACCGTCCCCGTCCCCTAACCCTAACCCTAGGCCGAAGCCTAACCCTAACCCTTCCCCGAAGCCTGACCCTCAGCCGTCCCCTAATCCTAACCCGTACGCTGACACTAACCCGCGCCCTCACACGTACGCTCCCCCTAGAGCGTTGTCGTACCCTCACCTGGACCCTGAACCGTCCCCGTCCCATAACCCTAACCCTAGCCCGAACCCTAACCCTAACCCTTCCCCGAAGCCTGACCCTCAGCCGTCCCCTAATCCTAACCCGTACGCTGACACTATCCCGCGCCCTCACACGTACGCTCCCCCTAGAGCGTTGTCGTACCCTCACCTGGACCCTAAACCGTCCCCGTCCCCTAACCCTAACCCTAGCCCGAAGCCTAACCCTAACCCTTCCCCGAAGCCTGACCCTCAGCCGTCCCCTAATCCTAACCCGTACGCTGACACTAACCCGCGCCCTCACACGTACGCTCCCCCTAGAGCGTTGTCGTACCCTCACCTGGACCCTGAACCGTCCCCGTCCCCTAACCCTAACTCTAGGCCGAAGCCTAACCCTAACACTTCCCCGAAGCCTGACCCTCAGCCGTCCCCTAATCCTAACCCGTACGCTGACACTAACCCGCGCCCTCACACGTACGCTCCCCCTAGAGCGTTGTCGTACCCTCACCTGGACCCTGAACCGTCCCCGTCCCCTAACCCTAACCCTAGGCCGAAGCCTAACCCTAACCCTTCCCCGAAGCCTGACCCTCAGCCGTCCCCTAATCCTAACCCGTACGCTGACACTAACCCGCGCCCTCACACGTACGCTCCCCCTAGAGCGTTGTCGTACCCTCACCTGGACCCTGAACCGTCCCCGTCCCCTAACCCTAACCCTAGCCCGAACCCTAACCCTAACCCTTCCCCGAAGCCTGACCCTCAGCCGTCCCCTAATCCTAACCCGTACGCTGACACTAACCCGCGCCCTCACACGTACGCTCCCCCTAGAGCGTTGCCGTACCCTCACCTGGACCCTGAACCGTCCCCGTCTCCTAACCCTAACCCTAGCCCGAACCCAACCCTAACCCTTCCCCGAAGCCTGACCCTCAGCCGTCCCCTAATCCTAACCCGTACGCTGACACTAACCCGCGCCCTCACACGTACGCTCCCCCTAGAGCGTTGTCGTACCCTCACCTGGACCCTGAACCGTCCCCGTCCCCTAACCCTAACCCTAGGCCGAAGCCTAACCCTAACCCTTCCCCGAAGCCTGACCCTCAGCCGTCCCCTAATCCTAACCCGTACGCTGACACTAACCCGCGCCCTCACACGTACGCTCCCCCTAGAGCGTTGTCGTACCCTCACCTGGACCCTGAACCGTCCCCGTCCCCTAACCCTAACCCTAGCCCGAACCCTAACCCTAACCCTTCCCCGAAGCCTGACCCTCAGCCGTCCCCTAATCCTAACCCGTACGCTGACACTAACCCACGCCCTCACACGTACGCTCCCCCTAGAGCGTTGCCGTACCCTCACCTGGACCCTGAACCGTCCCCGTCCCCTAACCCTAACCCTAGCCCGAACCCTAACCCTAACCCTTCCCCGAAGCCTGACCCTCAGCCGTCCCCTAATCCTAACCCGTACGCTGACACTAACCCGCGCCCTCACACGTACGCTCCCCCTAGAGCGTTGTCGTACCCTCACCTGGACCCTGAACCGTCCCCGTCCCCTAACCCTAACCCTAGGCCGAAGCCTAACCCTAACCCTTCCCCGAAGCCTGACCCTCAGCCGTCCCCTAATCCTAACCCGTACGCTGACACTAACCCGCGCCCTCACACGTACGCTCCCCCTAGAGCGTTGTCGTACCCTCACCTGGACCCTGAACCGTCCCCGTCCCCTAACCCTAACCCTAGCCCGAACCCTAACCCTAACCCTTCCCCGAAGCCTGACCCTCAGCCGTCCCCTAATCCTAACCCGTACGCTGACACTAACCCGCGCCCTCACACGTACGCTCCCCCTAGAGCGTTGTCGTACCCTCACCTGGACCCTGAACCGTCCCCGTCCCCTAACCCTAACCCTAGGCCGAAGCCTAACCCTAACCCTTCCCCGAAGCCTGACCCTCAGCCGTCCCCTAATCCTAACCCGTACGCTGACACTAACCCGCGCCCTCACACGTACGCTCCCCCTAGAGCGTTGTCGTACCCTCACCTGGACCCTGAACCGTCCCCGTCCCCTAACCCTAACCCTAGGCCGAAGCCTAACCCTAACCCTTCCCCGAAGCCTGACCCTCAGCCGTCCCCTAATCCTAACCCGTACGCTGACACTAACCCGCGCCCTCACACGTACGCTCCCCCTAGAGCGTTGTCGTACCCTCACCTGGACCCTGAACCGTCCCCGTCCCCTAACCCTAACCCTAGCCCGAACCCTAACCCTAACCCTTCCCCGAAGCCTGACCCTCAGCCGTCCCCTAATCCTAACCCGTACGCTGACACTAACCCGCGCCCTCACACGTACGCTCCCCCTAGAGCGTTGTCGTACCCTCACCTGGACCCTGAACCGTCCCCGTCCCCTAACCCTAACCCTAGGCCGAAGCCTAACCCTAACCCTTCCCCGAAGCCTGACCCTCAGCCGTCCCCTAATCCTAACCCGTACGCTGACACTAACCCGCGCCCTCACACGTACGCTCCCCCTAGAGCGTTGTCGTACCCTCACCTGGACCCTGAACCGTCCCCGTCCCCTAACCCTAACCCTAGCCCGAAGCCTAACCCTAACCCTTCCCAGAAGCCTGAACCTCAGCCGTCCCCTAATCCTAACCCGTACGCTGACACTAAACGGCGCCCTCACACGTACGCTCCCCCTAGAGCGTTGCCGTACCCTCACCCGGACCCTGAACCGTCCCCGTCCCCTAACCCTAACCCTAGCCCGAAGCCTAAACCTAACCCTTCCCCGAAGCCTGACCCTCAGCCGTCCCCTAATCCTAACCCGTACGCTGACACTAACCCGCGCCCTCACACGTACGCTCCCCCTAGATCGTTGTCGTACCCTCACCTGGACCCTAAACCGTCCCCGTCCCCTAACCCTAACCCTAGCCCGAAGCCTAACCCTAACCCTTCCCCGAAGCCTGACCCTCAGCCGTCCCCTAATCCTAACCCGTACGCTGACACTAACCCGCGCCCTCACACGTACGCTCCCCCTAGAGCGTTGTCGTACCCTCACCTGGACCCTGAACCGTCCCCTAACCCTAACCCTAACCCTAGCCCGAACCCTAACCCTATCCCTTCCCCGAAGCCTGACCCTCAGCCGTCCCCTAATCCTAACCCGTACGCTGACACTAACCCGCGCCCTCACACGTACGCTCCCCCTAGAGCGTTGTCGTACCCTCACCTGGACCCTGAACCGTCCCCGTCCCCTAACCCTAACCCTAGGCCGAAGCCTAACCCTAACCCTTCCCCGAAGCCTGACCCTCAGCCGTCCCCTAATCCTAACCCGTACGCTGACACTAACCCGCGCCCTCACACGTACGCTCCCCCTAGAGCGTTGTCGTACCCTCACCTGGACCCTGAACCGTCCCCGTCCCCTAACCCTAACCCTAGCCCGAAGCCTAACCCTAACCCTTCCCAGAAGCCTGACCCTCAGCCGTCCCCTAATCCTAACCCGTACGCTGACACTAACCCGCGCCCTCACACGTACGCTCCCCCTAGAGCGTTGCCGTACCCTCACCCGGACCCTGAACCGTCCCCGTCCCCTAACCCTAACCCTAGCCCGAAGCCTAACCCTAACCCTTCCCCGAAGCCTGACCCTCAGCCGTCCCCTAATCCTAACCCGTACGCTGACACTAACCCGCGCCCTCACACGTACGCTCCCCCTAGATCGTTGTCGTACCCTCACCTGGACCCTAAACCGTCCCCGTCCCCTAACCCTAACCCTAGCCCGAAGCCTAACCCTAACCCTTCCCCGAAGCCTGACCCTCAGCCGTCCCCTAATCCTAACCCGTACGCTGACACTAACCCGCGCCCTCACACGTACGCTCCCCCTAGAGCGTTGTCGTACCCTCACCTGGACCCTGAACCGTCCCCTAACCCTAACCCTAACCCTAGCCCGAACCCTAACCCTAACCCTTCCCCGAAGCCTGACCCTCAGCCGTCCCCTAATCCTAACCCGTACGCTGACACTAACCCGCGCCCTCACACGTACGCTCCCCCTAGAGCGTTGTCGTACCCTCACCTGGACCCTAAACCGTCCCCGTCCCCTAACCCTAACCCTAGCCCGAACCCTAACCCTAACCCTTCCCCGAAGCCTGACCCTCAGCCGTCCCCTAATCCTAACCCGTACGCTGACACTAACCCGCGCCCTCACACGTACGCTCCCCCTAGAGCGTTGTCGTACCCTCACCTGGACCCTAAACCGTCCCCGTCCCCTAACCCTAACCCTAGCCCGAACCCTAACCCTAACCCTTCCCCGAAGCCTGACCCTCAGCCGTCCCCTAATCCTAACCTGTACGCTGACACTAACCCGCGCCCTCACACGTACGCTCCCCCTAGAGCGTTGTCGTACCCTCACCTGGACCCTAAACCGTCCCCGTCCCCTAACCCTAACCCTAGCCCGAACCCTAACCCTAACCCTTCCCCGAAGCCTGACCCTCAGCCGTCCCCTAATCCTAACCCGTACGCTGACACTAACCCGCGCCCTCACACGTACGCTCCCCCTAGAGCGTTGTCGTACCCTCACCTGGACCCTGAACCGTCCCCGTCCCCTAACCCTAACCCTAGCCCGAACCCTAACCCTAACCCTTCCCCGAAGCCTGACCCTCAGCCGTCCCCTAATCCTAACCCGTACGCTGACACTAACCCGCGCCCTCACACGTACGCTCCCCCTAGAGCGTTGTCGTACCCTCACCTGGACCCTAAACCGTCCCCGTCCCCTAACCCTAACCCTAGCCCGAACCCTAACCCTAACCCTTCCCCGAAGCCTGACCCTCAGCCGTCCCCTAATCCTAACCCGTACGCTGAAACTAACCCACGCCCTCACACGTACGCTCCCCCTAGAGCGTTGTCGTACCCTCACCTGGACCCTAAACCGTCCCCGTCCCCTAACCCTAACCCTAGCCCGAACCCTAACCCTAACCCTTCCCCGAAGCCTGACCCTCAGCCGTCCCCTAATCCTAACCCGTACGCTGACACTAACCCGCGCCCTCACACGTACGCTCCCCCTAGAGCGTTGTCGTACCGTCACCTGGACCCTAAACCGTCCCCGTCCCCTAACCCTAACCCTAGCCCGAACCCTAACCCTAACCCTTCCCCGAAGCCTGACCCTCAGCCGTCCCCTAATCCTAACCCGTACGCTGACACTAACCCGCGCCCTCACACGTACGCTCCCCCTAGAGCGTTGTCGTACCCTCACCTGGACCCTGAACCGTCCCCGTCCCCTAACCCTAACCCTAGCCCGAACCCTAACCCTAACCCTTCCCCGAAGCCTGACCCTCAGCCGTCCCCTAATCCTAACCCGTACGCTGACACTAACCCGCGCCCTCACACGTACGCTCCCCCTAGAGCGTTGTCGTACCCTCACCTGGACCCTGAACCGTCCCCGTCCCCTAACCCTAACCCTAGGCCGAAGCCTAACCCTAACACTTCCCCGAAGCCTGACCCTCAGCCGTCCCCTAATCCTAACCCGTACGCTGACACTAACCCGCGCCCTCACACGTACGCTCCCCCTAGAGCGTTGTCGTACCCTCACCTGGACCCTGAACCGTCCCCGTCCCCTAACCCTTACCCTAGGCCGAAGCCTAACCCTAACCCTTCTCCGAAGCCTGACCCTCAGCCGTCCCCTAATCCTAACCCGTACGCTGACACTAACCCGCGCCCTCACACGTACGCTCCCCCTAGAGCGTTGTCGTACCCTCACCTGGACCCTAAACCGTCCCCGTCCCCTAACCCTAACCCTAGCCCGAACCCTAACCCTAACCCTTCCCCGAAGCCTGACCCTCAGCCGTCCCCTAATCCTAACCCGTACGCTGACACTAACCCGCGCCCTCACACGTACGCTCCCCCTAGAGCGTTGTCGTACCCTCACCTGGACCCTGAACCGTCCCCGTCCCCTAACCCTAAACCTAGGCCGAAGCCTAACCCTAACCCTTCCCCGAAGCCTGACCCTCAGCCGTCCCCTAATCCTAACCCGTACGCTGACACTAACCCGTGCCCTCACACGTACGCTCCCCCTAGAGCGTTGTTGTACCCTCACCTGGACCCTGAACCGTCCCCGTCCCCTAACCCTAACCCTAGGCCGAAGCCTAACCCTAACCCTTCCCCGAAGCCTGACCCTCAGCCGTCCCCTAATCCTAACCCGTACGCTGACACTAACCCGCGCCCTCACACGTACGCTCCCCCTAGAGCGTTGTCGTACCCTCACCTGGACCCTGAACCGTCCCCGTCCCCTAACCCTAACCCTAGCCCGAAGCCTAACCCTAACCCTTCCCCGAAGCCTGACCCTCAGCCGTCCCCTAATCCTAACCCGTACGCTGACACTAACCCGCGCCCTCACACGTACGCTCCCCCTAGAGCGTTGTCGTACCCTCACCTGGACCCTAAACCGTCCCCGTCCCCTAACCCTAACCCTAGCCCGAACCCTAACCCTAACACTTCCCCGAAGCCTGACCCTCAGCCGTCCCCTAATCCTAACCCGTACGCTGACACTAACCCACGCCCTTACACGTACGCTCCCCCTAGAGCGTTGTCGTACCCTCACCTGGACCCTAAACCGTCCCCGTCCCCTAACCCTAACCCTAGCCCGAACCCTAACCCTAACCCTTCCCCGAAGCCTGACCCTCAGCCGTCCCCTAATCCTAACCCGTACGCTGACACTAACCCGCGCCCTCACACGTACGCTCCCCCTAGAGCGTTTTCGTACCCTCACCTGGACCCTAAACCGTCCCCGTCCCCTAACCCTAACCCTAGCCCGAACCCTAACCCTAACCCTTCCCCGAAGCCTGACCCTCAGCCGTCCCCTAATCCTAACCCGTACGCTGACACTAACCCGCGCACTCACACGTACGCTCCCCCTAGAGCGTTGTCGTACCCTCACCTGGACCCTAAACCGTCCCCGTCCCCTAACCCTAACCCTAGGCCGAACCCTAACCCTAACCCTTCCCCGAAGCCTGACCCTCAGCCGTCCCCTAATCCTAACCCGTACGCTGACACTAACCCGCGCCCTCACACGTACGCTCCCCCTAGAGCGTTGTCGTACCCTCACCTGGACCCTAAACCGTCCCCGTCCCCTAACCCTAACCCTAGCCCGAACCCTAACCCTAACCCTTCCCCGAAGCCTGACCCTCAGCCGTCCCCTAATCCTAACCCGTACGCTGACACTAACCCGCGCCCTCACACGTACGCTCCCCCTAGAGCGTTGTCGTACCCTCACCTGGACCCTAAACCGTCCCCGTCCCCTAACCCTAACCCTAGCCCGAACCCTAACCCTAACCCTTCCCCGAAGCCTGACCCTCAGCCGTCCCCTAATCCTAACCCGTACGCTGACACTAACCCGCGCCCTCACACGTACGCTCCCCCTAGAGCGTTGTCGTACCCTCACCTGGACCCTAAACCGTCCCCGTCCCCTAACCCTAACCCTAGCCCGAACCCTAACCCTAACCCTTCCCCGAAGCCTGACCCTCAGCCGTCCCCTAATCCTAACCCGTACGCTGACACTAACCCGCGCCCTCACACGTACGCTCCCCCTAGAGCGTTGTCGTACCCTCACCTGGACCCTAAACCGTCCCCGTCCCCTAACCCTAACCCTAGCCCGAACCCTAACCCTAACCCTTCCCCGAAGCCTGACCCTCAGCCGTCCCCTAATCCTAACCCGTACGCTGACACTAACCCGCGCCCTCACATGTACGCTCCCCCTAGAGCGTTGTCGTACCCTCACCTGGACCCTGAACCGTCCCCGTCCCCTAACCATAACCCTAGGCCGAAGCCTAACCCTAACCCTTCCCCGAAGCCTGACCCTCAGCCGTCCCCTAATCCTAACCCGTACGCTGACACTAACCCGCGCCCTCACACGTACGCTCCCCCTAGAGCGTTGTCGTACCCTCACCTGGACCCTGAACCGTCCCCGTCCCCTAACCCTAACCCTAGGCCGAAGCCTAACCCTAACCCTTCCCCGAAGCCTGACCCTCAGCCGTCCCCTAATCCTAACCCGTACGCTGACACTAACCCGCGCCCTCACACGTACGCTCCCCCTAGAGCGTTGTCGTACCCTCACCTGGACCCTGAACCGTCCCCGTCCCCTAACCCTAACCCTAGCCCGAAGCCTAACCCTAACCCTTCCCCGAAGCCTGACCCTCAGCCGTCCCCTAATCCTAACCCGTACGCTGACACTAACCCGCGCCCTCACACGTACGCTCCCCCTAGAGCGTTGTCGTACCCTCACCTGGACCCTGAACCGTCCCCGTCCCCTAACCCTAACCCTAGCCCGAACCCTAACCCTAACCCTTCCCCGAAGCCTGACCCTCAGCCGTCCCGTAATCCTAACCCGTACGCTGACACTAACCCGCGCCCTCACACGTACGCTCCCCCTAGAGCGTTGTCTTACCCTCACCTGGACCCTGAACCGTCCCCGTCCCCTAACACTAACCCTAGCCCGAACCCTAACCCTAACCCTTCCCCGAAGCCTGACCCTCAGCCGTCCCCTAATCCTAACCCGTACGCTGAAACTAACCCGCGCCCTCACACGTACGCTCCCCCTAGAGCGTTGTCGTACCCTCACCTGGACCCTAAACCGTCCCCGTCCCCTAACCCTAACCCTAGCCCGAACCCTAACCCTAACCCTTCCCCGAAGCCTGACCCTCAGCCGTCCCCTAATCCTAACCCGTACGCTGACACTAACCCACGCCCTCACACGTACACTCCCCCTAGAGCGTTGTCGTACCCTCACCTGGACCCTGAACCGTCCCCGTCCCCTAACCCTAACCCTAGGCCGAAGCCTAACCCTAAGCCTTCCCCGAAGCCTGACCCTCAGCCGTCCCCTAATCCTAACCCGTACGGTGACACTAACCCGCGCCCTCACACGTACGCTCCCCCTAGAGCGTTGTCGTACCCTCACCTGGACCCTGAACCGTCCCCGTCCCCTAACCCTAACCCTAGGCCGAAGCCTAACCCTAACCCTTCCCCGAAGCCTGACCCTCAGCCGTCTCCTAATCCTAACCCGTACGCTGACACTAACCCGCGCCCTCACACGTACGCTCCCCCTAGAGCGTTGTCGTACCCTCACCTGGACCCTGAACCGTCCCCGTCCCCTAACCCTAACCCTAGGCCGAAGCCTAACCCTAACACTTCCCCGAAGCCTGACCCTCAGCCGTCCCCTAATCCTAACCCGTACGCTGACACTAACCCGCGCCCTCACACGTACGCTCCCCCTAGAGCGTTGTCGTACCCTCACCTGGACCCTGAACCGTCCCCGTCCCCTAACCCTTACCCTAGGCCGAAGCCTAACCCTAACCCTTCTCCGAAGCCTGACCCTCAGCCGTCCCCTAATCCTAACCCGTACGCTGACACTAACCCGCGCCCTCACACGTACGCTCCCCCTAGAGCGTTGTCGTACCCTCACCTGGACCCTAAACCGTCCCCGTCCCCTAACCCTAACCCTAGCCCGAACCCTAACCCTAACCCTTCCCCGAAGCCTGACCCTCAGCCGTCCCCTAATCCTAACCCGTACGCTGACACTAACCCGCGCCCTCACACGTACGCTCCCCCTAGAGCGTTGTCGTACCCTCACCTGGACCCTGAACCGTCCCCGTCCCCTAACCCTAAACCTAGGCCGAAGCCTAACCCTAACCCTTCCCCGAAGCCTGACCCTCAGCCGTCCCCTAATCCTAACCCGTACGCTGACACTAACCCGTGCCCTCACACGTACGCTCCCCCTAGAGCGTTGTTGTACCCTCACCTGGACCCTGAACCGTCCCCGTCCCCTAACCCTAACCCTAGGCCGAAGCCTAACCCTAACCCTTCCCCGAAGCCTGACCCTCAGCCGTCCCCTAATCCTAACCCGTACGCTGACACTAACCCGCGCCCTCACACGTACGCTCCCCCTAGAGCGTTGTCGTACCCTCACCTGGACCCTGAACCGTCCCCGTCCCCTAACCCTAACCCTAGCCCGAAGCCTAACCCTAACCCTTCCCCGAAGCCTGACCCTCAGCCGTCCCCTAATCCTAACCCGTACGCTGACACTAACCCGCGCCCTCACACGTACGCTCCCCCTAGAGCGTTGTCGTACCCTCACCTGGACCCTAAACCGTCCCCGTCCCCTAACCCTAACCCTAGCCCGAACCCTAACCCTAACACTTCCCCGAAGCCTGACCCTCAGCCGTCCCCTAATCCTAACCCGTACGCTGACACTAACCCACGCCCTTACACGTACGCTCCCCCTAGAGCGTTGTCGTACCCTCACCTGGACCCTAAACCGTCCCCGTCCCCTAACCCTAACCCTAGCCCGAACCCTAACCCTAACCCTTCCCCGAAGCCTGACCCTCAGCCGTCCCCTAATCCTAACCCGTACGCTGACACTAACCCGCGCCCTCACACGTACGCTCCCCCTAGAGCGTTTTCGTACCCTCACCTGGACCCTAAACCGTCCCCGTCCCCTAACCCTAACCCTAGCCCGAACCCTAACCCTAACCCTTCCCCGAAGCCTGACCCTCAGCCGTCCCCTAATCCTAACCCGTACGCTGACACTAACCCGCGCACTCACACGTACGCTCCCCCTAGAGCGTTGTCGTACCCTCACCTGGACCCTAAACCGTCCCCGTCCCCTAACCCTAACCCTAGGCCGAACCCTAACCCTAACCCTTCCCCGAAGCCTGACCCTCAGCCGTCCCCTAATCCTAACCCGTACGCTGACACTAACCCGCGCCCTCACACGTACGCTCCCCCTAGAGCGTTGTCGTACCCTCACCTGGACCCTAAACCGTCCCCGTCACCTAACCCTAACCCTAGCCCGAACCCTAACCCTAACCCTTCCCCGAAGCCTGACCCTCAGCCGTCCCCTAATCCTAACCCGTACGCTGACACTAACCCGCGCCCTCACACGTACGCTCCCCCTAGAGCGTTGTCGTACCCTCACCTGGACCCTAAACCGTCCCCGTCCCCTAACCCTAACCCTAGCCCGAACCCTAACCCTAACCCTTCCCCGAAGCCTGACCCTCAGCCGTCCCCTAATCCTAACCCGTACGCTGACACTAACCCGCGCCCTCACACGTACGCTCCCCCTAGAGCGTTGTCGTACCCTCACCTGGACCCTAAACCGTCCCCGTCCCCTAACCCTAACCCTAGCCCGAACCCTAACCCTAACCCTTCCCCGAAGCCTGACCCTCAGCCGTCCCCTAATCCTAACCCGTACGCTGACACTAACCCGCGCCCTCACACGTACGCTCCCCCTAGAGCGTTGTCGTACCCTCACCTGGACCCTAAACCGTCCCCGTCCCCTAACCCTAACCCTAGCCCGAACCCTAACCCTAACCCTTCCCCGAAGCCTGACCCTCAGCCGTCCCCTAATCCTAACCCGTACGCTGACACTAACCCGCGCCCTCACATGTACGCTCCCCCTAGAGCGTTGTCGTACCCTCACCTGGACCCTGAACCGTCCCCGTCCCCTAACCATAACCCTAGGCCGAAGCCTAACCCTAACCCTTCCCCGAAGCCTGACCCTCAGCCGTCCCCTAATCCTAACCCGTACGCTGACACTAACCCGCGCCCTCACACGTACGCTCCCCCTAGAGCGTTGTCGTACCCTCACCTGGACCCTGAACCGTCCCCGTCCCCTAACCCTAACCCTAGGCCGAAGCCTAACCCTAACCCTTCCCCGAAGCCTGACCCTCAGCCGTCCCCTAATCCTAACCCGTACGCTGACACTAACCCGCGCCCTCACACGTACGCTCCCCCTAGAGCGTTGTCGTACCCTCACCTGGACCCTGAACCGTCCCCGTCCCCTAACCCTAACCCTAGCCCGAAGCCTAACCCTAACCCTTCCCCGAAGCCTGACCCTCAGCCGTCCCCTAATCCTAACCCGTACGCTGACACTAACCCGCGCCCTCACACGTACGCTCCCCCTAGAGCGTTGTCGTACCCTCACCTGGACCCTGAACCGTCCCCGTCCCCTAACCCTAACCCTAGCCCGAACCCTAACCCTAACCCTTCCCCGAAGCCTGACCCTCAGCCGTCCCGTAATCCTAACCCGTACGCTGACACTAACCCGCGCCCTCACACGTACGCTCCCCCTAGAGCGTTGTCTTACCCTCACCTGGACCCTGAACCGTCCCCGTCCCCTAACACTAACCCTAGCCCGAACCCTAACCCTAACCCTTCCCCGAAGCCTGACCCTCAGCCGTCCCCTAATCCTAACCCGTACGCTGAAACTAACCCGCGCCCTCACACGTACGCTCCCCCTAGAGCGTTGTCGTACCCTCACCTGGACCCTAAACCGTCCCCGTCCCCTAACCCTAACCCTAGCCCGAACCCTAACCCTAACCCTTCCCCGAAGCCTGACCCTCAGCCGTCCCCTAATCCTAACCCGTACGCTGACACTAACCCACGCCCTCACACGTACACTCCCCCTAGAGCGTTGTCGTACCCTCACCTGGACCCTGAACCGTCCCCGTCCCCTAACCCTAACCCTAGGCCGAAGCCTAACCCTAAGCCTTCCCCGAAGCCTGACCCTCAGCCGTCCCCTAATCCTAACCCGTACGGTGACACTAACCCGCGCCCTCACACGTACGCTCCCCCTAGAGCGTTGTCGTACCCTCACCTGGACCCTGAACCGTCCCCGTCCCCTAACCCTAACCCTAGGCCGAAGCCTAACCCTAACCCTTCCCCGAAGCCTGACCCTCAGCCGTCTCCTAATCCTAACCCGTACGCTGACACTAACCCGCGCCCTCACACGTACGCTCCCCCTAGAGCGTTGTCGTACCCTCACCTGGACCCTAAACCGTCCCCGTCCCCTAACCCTAACCCTAGCCCGAACCCTAACCCTAACCCTTCCCCGAAGCCTGACCCTCAGCCGTCCCCTAATCCTAACCCGTACGCTGACACTAACCCGCGCCCTCACACGTACGCTCCCCCTAGAGCGTTGTCGTACCCTCACCTGGACCCTGAACCGTCCCCGTCCCCTAACCATAACCCTAGGCCGAAGCCTAACCCTAACACTTCCCCGAAGCCTGACCCTCAGCCGTCCCCTAATCCTAACCCGTACGCTGACACTAACCCGCGCCCTCACACGTACGCTCCCCCTAGAGCGTTGTCGTACCCTCACCTGGACCCTGAACCGTCCCCGTCCCCTAACCCTAACCCTAGGCCGAAGCCTAACCCTAACCCTTCCCCGTAGCCTGACCCTCAGCCGTCCCCTAATCCTAACCCGTACGCTGACACTAACCCGCGCCCTCACACGTACGCTCCCCCTAGAGCGTTGTCGTACCCTCACCTGGACCCTGAACCGTCCCCGTCCCCTAACCCTAACCCTAGCCCGAAGCCTAACCCTAACCCTTCCCCGAAGCCTGACCCTCAGCCGTCCCCTAATCCTAACCCGTACGCTGACACTAACCCGCGCCCTCACACGTACGCTCCCCCTAGAGCGTTGTCGTACCCTCACCTGGACCCTGAACCGTCCCCGTCCCCTAACCCTAACCCTAGCCCGAACCCTAACCCTAACCCTTCCCCGAAGCCTGACCCTCAGCCGTCCCGTAATCCTAACCCGTACGCTGACACTAACCCGCGCCCTCACACGTACGCTCCCCCTAGAGCGTTGTCTTACCCTCACCTGGACCCTGAACCGTCCCCGTCCCCTAACAGTAACCCTAGCCCGAACCCTAACCCTAACCCTTCCCCGAAGCCTGACCCTCAGCCGTCCCCTAATCCTAACCCGTACGCTGAAACTAACCCGCGCCCTCACACGTACGCTCCCCCTAGAGCGTTGTCGTACCCTCACCTGGACCCTAAACCGTCCCCGTCCCCTAACCCTAACCCTAGCCCGAACCCTAACCCTAACACTTCCCCGAAGCCTGACCCTCAGCCGTCCCCTAATCCTAACCCGTACGCTGACACTAACCCACGCCCTTACACGTACGCTCCCCCTAGAGCGTTGTCGTACCCTCACCTGGACCCTAAACCGTCCCCGTCCCCTAACCCTAACCCTAGCCCGAACCCTAACCCTAACCCTTCCCCGAAGCCTGACCCTCAGCCGTCCCCTAATCCTAACCCGTACGCTGACACTAACCCGCGCCCTCACACGTACGCTCCCCCTAGAGCGTTTTCGTACCCTCACCTGGACCCTAAACCGTCCCCGTCCCCTAACCCTAACCATAGCCCGAACCCTAACCCTAACCCTTCCCCGAAGCCTGACCCTCAGCCGTCCCCTAATCCTAACCCGTACGCTGACACTAACCCGCGCCCTCACACGTACGCTCCCCCTAGAGCGTTGTCGTACCCTCACCTGGACCCTAAACCGTCCCCGTCCCCTAACCCTAACCCTAGCCCGAACCCTAACCCTAACCCTTCCCCGAAGCCTGACCCTCAGCCGTCCCCTAATCCTAACCCGTACGCTGACACTAACCCGCGCCCTCACACGTACGCTCCCCCTAGAGCGTTGTCGTACCCTCACCTGGACCCTAAACCGTCCCCGTCCCCTAACCCTAACCCTAGCCCGAACCCTAACCCTAACCCTTCCCCGAAGCCTGACCCTCAGCCGTCCCCTAATCCTAACCCGTACGCTGACACTAACCCACGCCCTCACACGTACGCTCCCCCTAGAGCGTTGTCGTACCCTCACCTGGACCCTAAACCGTCCCCGTCCCCTAACCCTAACCCTAGGCCGAACCCTAACCCTAACCCTTCCCCGAAGCCTGACCCTCAGCCGTCCCCTAATCCTAACCCGTACGCTGACACTAACCCACGCCCTCACACGTACGCTCCACCTAGAGCGTTGTCGTACCCTCACCTGGACCCTAAACCGTCCCCGTCCCCTAACCCTAACCCTAGCCCGAAACCTAACCCTAACCCTTCCCCGAAGCCTGACCCTCAGCCGTCCCCTAATCCTAACCCGTACGCTGACACTAACCCGCGCCCTCACACGTACGCTCCCCTTAGAGCGTTGTCGTACCCTCACCTGGACCCTGAACCGTCCCCGTCCCCTAACCCTAACCCTAGGCCGAAGCCTAACCCTAACCCTTCCCCGAAGCCTGACCCTCAGCCGTCCCCTAATCCTAACCCGTACGCTGACACTAACCCGCGCCCTCACACGTACGCTCCCCCTAGAGCGTTGTCGTACCCTCACCTGGACCCTAAACCGTCCCCGTCCCCTAACCCTAACCCTAGCCCGAACCCTAACCCTAACCCTTCCCCGAAGCCTGACCCTCAGCCGTCCCCTAATCCTAACCCGTACGCTGACACTAACCCGCGCCCTCACACGTACGCTCCCCCTAGAGCGTTTTCGTACCCTCACCTGGACCCTAAACCGTCCCCGTCCCCTAACCCTAACCATAGCCCGAACCCTAACCCTAACCCTTCCCCGAAGCCTGACCCTCAGCCGTCCCCTAATCCTAACCCGTACGCTGACACTAACCCGCGCCCTCACACGTACGCTCCCCCTAGAGCGTTGTCGTACCCTCACCTGGACCCTAAACCGTCCCCGTCCCCTAACCCTAACCCTAGCCCGAACCCTAACCCTAACCCTTCCCCGAAGCCTGACCCTCAGCCGTCCCCTAATCCTAACCCGTACGCTGACACTAACCCGCGCCCTCACACGTACGCTCCCCCTAGAGCGTTGTCGTACCCTCACCTGGACCCTAAACCGTCCCCGTCCCCTAACCCTAACCCTAGCCCGAACCCTAACCCTAACCCTTCCCCGAAGCCTGACCCTCAGCCGTCCCCTAATCCTAACCCGTACGCTGACACTAACCCACGCCCTCACACGTACGCTCCCCCTAGAGCGTTGTCGTACCCTCACCTGGACCCTAAACCGTCCCCGTCCCCTAACCCTAACCCTAGGCCGAACCCTAACCCTAACCCTTCCCCGAAGCCTGACCCTCAGCCGTCCCCTAATCCTAACCCGTACGCTGACACTAACCCACGCCCTCACACGTACGCTCCACCTAGAGCGTTGTCGTACCCTCACCTGGACCCTAAACCGTCCCCGTCCCCTAACCCTAACCCTAGCCCGAAACCTAACCCTAACCCTTCCCCGAAGCCTGACCCTCAGCCGTCCCCTAATCCTAACCCGTACGCTGACACTAACCCGCGCCCTCACACGTACGCTCCCCTTAGAGCGTTGTCGTACCCTCACCTGGACCCTGAACCGTCCCCGTCCCCTAACCCTAACCCTAGGCCGAAGCCTAACCCTAACCCTTCCCCGAAGCCTGACCCTCAGCCGTCCCCTAATCCTAACCCGTACGCTGACACTAACCCGCGCCCTCACACGTACGCTCCCCCTAGAGCGTTGTCGTACCCTCACCTGGACCCTGAACCGTCCCCGTCCCCTAACCCTAACCCTAGCCCGAAGCCTAACCCTAACCCTTCCCCGAAGCCTGACCCTCAGCCGTCCCCTAATCCTAACCCGTACGCTGACACTAACCCGCGCCCTCACACGTACGCTCCCCCTAGAGCGTTGTCGTACCCTCACCTGGACCCTGAACCGTCCCCGTCCCCTAACCCTAACCCTAGCCCGAACCCTAACCCTAACCCTTCCCCGAAGCCTGACCCTCAGCCGTCCCGTAATCCTAACCCGTACGCTGACACTAACCCGCGCCCTCACACGTACGCTCCCCCTAGAGCGTTGTCTTACCCTCACCTGGACCCTGAACCGTCCCCGTCCCCTAACACTAACCCTAGCCCGAACCCTAACCCTAACCCTTCCCCGAAGCCTGACCCTCAGCCGTCCCCTAATCCTAACCCGTACGCTGAAACTAACCCGCGCCCTCACACGTACGCTCCCCCTAGAGCGTTGTCGTACCCTCACCTGGACCCTAAACCGTCCCCGTCCCCTAACCCTAACCCTAGCCCGAACCCTAACCCTAACCCTTCCCCGAAGCCTGACCCTCAGCCGTCCCCTAATCCTAACCCGTACGCTGACACTAACCCACGCCCTCACACGTACACTCCCCCTAGAGCGTTGTCGTACCCTCACCTGGACCCTGAACCGTCCCCGTCCCCTAACCCTAACCCTAGGCCGAAGCCTAACCCTAAGCCTTCCCCGAAGCCTGACCCTCAGCCGTCCCCTAATCCTAACCCGTACGGTGACACTAACCCGCGCCCTCACACGTACGCTCCCCCTAGAGCGTTGTCGTACCCTCACCTGGACCCTGAACCGTCCCCGTCCCCTAACCCTAACCCTAGGCCGAAGCCTAACCCTAACCCTTCCCCGAAGCCTGACCCTCAGCCGTCTCCTAATCCTAACCCGTACGCTGACACTAACCCGCGCCCTCACACGTACGCTCCCCCTAGAGCGTTGTCGTACCCTCACCTGGACCCTAAACCGTCCCCGTCCCCTAACCCTAACCCTAGCCCGAACCCTAACCCTAACCCTTCCCCGAAGCCTGACCCTCAGCCGTCCCCTAATCCTAACCCGTACGCTGACACTAACCCGCGCCCTCACACGTACGCTCCCCCTAGAGCGTTGTCGTACCCTCACCTGGACCCTGAACCGTCCCCGTCCCCTAACCATAACCCTAGGCCGAAGCCTAACCCTAACACTTCCCCGAAGCCTGACCCTCAGCCGTCCCCTAATCCTAACCCGTACGCTGACACTAACCCGCGCCCTCACACGTACGCTCCCCCTAGAGCGTTGTCGTACCCTCACCTGGACCCTGAACCGTCCCCGTCCCCTAACCCTAACCCTAGGCCGAAGCCTAACCCTAACCCTTCCCCGTAGCCTGACCCTCAGCCGTCCCCTAATCCTAACCCGTACGCTGACACTAACCCGCGCCCTCACACGTACGCTCCCCCTAGAGCGTTGTCGTACCCTCACCTGGACCCTGAACCGTCCCCGTCCCCTAACCCTAACCCTAGCCCGAAGCCTAACCCTAACCCTTCCCCGAAGCCTGACCCTCAGCCGTCCCCTAATCCTAACCCGTACGCTGACACTAACCCGCGCCCTCACACGTACGCTCCCCCTAGAGCGTTGTCGTACCCTCACCTGGACCCTGAACCGTCCCCGTCCCCTAACCCTAACCCTAGCCCGAACCCTAACCCTAACCCTTCCCCGAAGCCTGACCCTCAGCCGTCCCGTAATCCTAACCCGTACGCTGACACTAACCCGCGCCCTCACACGTACGCTCCCCCTAGAGCGTTGTCTTACCCTCACCTGGACCCTGAACCGTCCCCGTCCCCTAACAGTAACCCTAGCCCGAACCCTAACCCTAACCCTTCCCCGAAGCCTGACCCTCAGCCGTCCCCTAATCCTAACCCGTACGCTGAAACTAACCCGCGCCCTCACACGTACGCTCCCCCTAGAGCGTTGTCGTACCCTCACCTGGACCCTAAACCGTCCCCGTCCCCTAACCCTAACCCTAGCCCGAACCCTAACCCTAACACTTCCCCGAAGCCTGACCCTCAGCCGTCCCCTAATCCTAACCCGTACGCTGACACTAACCCACGCCCTTACACGTACGCTCCCCCTAGAGCGTTGTCGTACCCTCACCTGGACCCTAAACCGTCCCCGTCCCCTAACCCTAACCCTAGCCCGAACCCTAACCCTAACCCTTCCCCGAAGCCTGACCCTCAGCCGTCCCCTAATCCTAACCCGTACGCTGACACTAACCCGCGCCCTCACACGTACGCTCCCCCTAGAGCGTTTTCGTACCCTCACCTGGACCCTAAACCGTCCCCGTCCCCTAACCCTAACCATAGCCCGAACCCTAACCCTAACCCTTCCCCGAAGCCTGACCCTCAGCCGTCCCCTAATCCTAACCCGTACGCTGACACTAACCCGCGCCCTCACACGTACGCTCCCCCTAGAGCGTTGTCGTACCCTCACCTGGACCCTAAACCGTCCCCGTCCCCTAACCCTAACCCTAGCCCGAACCCTAACCCTAACCCTTCCCCGAAGCCTGACCCTCAGCCGTCCCCTAATCCTAACCCGTACGCTGACACTAACCCGCGCCCTCACACGTACGCTCCCCCTAGAGCGTTGTCGTACCCTCACCTGGACCCTAAACCGTCCCCGTCCCCTAACCCTAACCCTAGCCCGAACCCTAACCCTAACCCTTCCCCGAAGCCTGACCCTCAGCCGTCCCCTAATCCTAACCCGTACGCTGACACTAACCCACGCCCTCACACGTACGCTCCCCCTAGAGCGTTGTCGTACCCTCACCTGGACCCTAAACCGTCCCCGTCCCCTAACCCTAACCCTAGGCCGAACCCTAACCCTAACCCTTCCCCGAAGCCTGACCCTCAGCCGTCCCCTAATCCTAACCCGTACGCTGACACTAACCCACGCCCTCACACGTACGCTCCACCTAGAGCGTTGTCGTACCCTCACCTGGACCCTAAACCGTCCCCGTCCCCTAACCCTAACCCTAGCCCGAAACCTAACCCTAACCCTTCCCCGAAGCCTGACCCTCAGCCGTCCCCTAATCCTAACCCGTACGCTGACACTAACCCGCGCCCTCACACGTACGCTCCCCTTAGAGCGTTGTCGTACCCTCACCTGGACCCTGAACCGTCCCCGTCCCCTAACCCTAACCCTAGGCCGAAGCCTAACCCTAACCCTTCCCCGAAGCCTGACCCTCAGCCGTCCCCTAATCCTAACCCGTACGCTGACACTAACCCGCGCCCTCACACGTACGCTCCCCCTAGAGCGTTGTCGTACCCTCACCTGGACCCTAAACCGTCCCCGTCCCCTAACCCTAACCCTAGCCCGAACTCTAACCCTGACCCTTCCCCGAAGCCTGACCCTCAGCCGTCCCCTAATCCTAACCCGTACGCTGACACTAACCCGCGCCCTCACACGTACGCTCCCCCTAGAGCGTTGTCGTACCCTCACCTGGACCCTGAACCGTCCCCGTCCCCTAACCATAACCCTAGGCCGAAGCCTAACCCTAACCCTTCCCCGAAGCCTGACCCTCAGCCGTCCCCTAATACTAACCCGTACGCTGACACTAACCCGCGCTCTCACACGTACGCTCCCCCTAGAGCGTTGTCGTACCCTCACCTGGACCCTGAACCGTCCCCGTCCCCTAACCCTAACCCTAGGCCGAAGCCTAACCCTAACCCTTCCCCGAAGCCTGACCCTCAGCCGTCCCCTAATCCTAACCCGTACGCTGACACTAACCCGCGCCCTCACACGTACGCTCCCCCTAGAGCGTTGTCGTACCCTCACCTGGACCCTAAACCGTCCACGTCCCCTAACCCTAACCCTAGCCCGAACCCTAACCCTAACCCTTCCCCGAAGCCTGACCCTCAGCCGTCCCCTAATCCTAACCCGTACGCTGACACTAACCCGCGCCCTCACACGTACGCTCCCCTAGAGCGTTGTCGTACCCTCACCTGGACCCTAACCGTCCCCGTCCCCTAACCCTAACCCTAGCCCGAACCCTAACCCTAACCCTTCCCCGAAGCCTGACCCTCAGCCGTCCCCTAATCCTAACCCGTACGCTGACACTAACCCGCGCCCTCACACGTACGCTCCCCCTAGAGCGTTGTCGTACCCTCACCTGGACCCTAAACCGTCCCCGTCCCCTACCCTAACCCTAGGCCGAACCCTAACCCTAACCCTTCCCCGAAGCCTGACCCTCAGCCGTCCCCTAATCCTAACCCGTACGCTGACACTAACCCACGCCCTCACACGTACGATCCACCTAGAGCGTTGTCGTACCCTCACCTGGACCCTAAACCGTCCCCGTCCCCTAACCCTAACCCTAGCCCGAAACCTAACCCTAACCCTTCCCCGAAGCCTGACCCTCAGCCGTCCCCTAATCCTAACCCGTACGCTGACACTAACCCGCGCCCTCACACGTACGCTCCCCTTAGAGCGTTGTCGTACCCTCACCTGGACCCTGAACCGTCCCCGTCCCCTAACCCTAACCCTAGGCCGAAGCCTAACCCTAACCCTTCCCCGAAGCCTGACCCTCAGCCGTCCCCTAATCCTAACCCGTACGCTGACACTAACCCGCGCCCTCACACGTACGCTCCCCTTAGAGCGTTGTCGTACCCTCACCTGGACCCTGAACCGTCCCCGTCCCCTAACCCTAACCCTAGGCCGAAGCCTAACCCTAACCCTTCCCCGAAGCCTGACCCTCAGCCGTCCCCTAATCCTAACCCGTACGCTGACACTAACCCGCGCCCTCACACGTACGCTCCCCCTAGAGCGTTGTCGTACCCTCACCTGGACCCTGAACCGTCCCCGTCCCCTAACCCTTACCCTAGGCCGAAGCCTAACCCTAACCCTTCCCCGAAGCCTTACCCTCAGCCGTCCCCTAATCCTAACCCGTACGCTGACACTAACCCGCGCCCTCACACGTACGCTCCCCCTAGAGCGTTGTCGTACCCTCACCTGGACCCTGAACCGTCCCCGTCCCCTAACCCTAACCCTAGGCCGAAGCCTAACCCTAACCCTTCCCCGAAGCCTGACCCTCAGCCGTCCCCTAATCCTAACCCGTACGCTGACACTAACCCGCGCCCTCACACGTACGCTCCCCCTAGAGCGTTGTCGTACCCTCACCTGGACCCTGAACCGTCCCCGTCCCCTAACCCTAACCCTAGCCCGAAGCCTAACCCTAACCCTTCCCCGAAGCCTGACCCTCAGCCGTCCCCTAATCCTAACCCGTACGCTGACACTAACCCGCGCCCTCACACGTACGCTCCCCCTAGAGCGTTGTCGTACCCTCACCTGGACCCTGAACCGTCCCCGTCCCCTAACCCTAACCCTAGCCCGAAGCCTAACCCTAACCCTTCCCCGAAGCCTGACCCTCAGCCGTCCCCTAATCCTAACCCGTACGCTGACACTAACCCGCGCCCTCACACGTACGCTCCCCCTAGAGCGTTGTCGTACCCTCACCTGGACCCTAAACCGTCCCCGTCCCCTAACACTAACCCTAGCCCGAACCCTAACCCTAACCCTTCCCCGAAGCCTGACCCTCAGCCGTCCCCTAATCCTAACCCGTACGCTGAAACTAACCCGCGCCCTCACACGTACGCTCCCCCTAGAGCGTTGTCGTACCCTCACCTGGACCCTAAACCGTCCCCGTCCCCTAACCCTAACCCTAGCCCGAACCCTAACCCTAACACTTCCCCGAAGCCTGACCCTCAGCCGTCCCCTAATCCTAACCCGTACGCTGACACTAACCCACGCCCTTACACGTACGCTCCCCCTAGAGCGTTGTCGTACCCTCACCTGGACCCTAAACCGTCCCCGTCCCCTAACCCTAACCCTAGCCCGAACCCTAACCCTAACCCTTCCCCGAAGCCTGACCCTCAGCCGTCCCCTAATCCTAACCCGTACGCTGACACTAACCCGCGCCCTCACACGTACGCTCCCCCTAGAGCGTTTTCGTACCCTCACCTGGACCCTAAACCGTCCCCGTCCCCTAACCCTAACCCTAGCCCGAACCCTAACCCTAACCCTTCCCCGAAGCCTGACCCTCAGCCGTCCCCTAATCCTAACCCGTACGCTGACACTAACCCGCGCACTCACACGTACGCTCCCCCTAGAGCGTTGTCGTACCCTCACCTGGACCCTAAACCGTCCCCGTCCCCTAACCCTAACCCTAGGCCGAAGCCTAACCCTAACCCTTCCCCGAAGCCTGACCCTCAGCCGTCCCCTAATCCTAACCCGTACGCTGACACTAACCCGCGCCCTCACACGTACGCTCCCCCTAGAGCGTTGTCGTACCCTCACCTGGACCCTAAACCGTCCCCGTCCCCTAACCCTAACCCTAGCCCGAACCCTAACCCTAACCCTTCCCCGAAGCCTGACCCTCAGCCGTCCCCTAATCCTAACCCGTACGCTGACACTAACCCGCGCCCTCACACGTACGCTCCCCCTAGAGCGTTGTCGTACCCTCACCTGGACCCTGAACCGTCCCCGTCCCCTAACCCTAACCCTAGGCCGAAGCCTAACCCTAACCCTTCCCCGAAGCCTGACCCTCAGCCGTCCCCTAATCCTAACCCGTACGCTGACACTAACCCGCGCCCTCACATGTACGCTCCCCCTAGAGCGTTGTCGTACCCTCACCTGGACCCTGAACCGTCCCCGTCCCCTAACCCTAACCCTAGCCCGAAGCCTAACCCTAACACTTCCCCGAAGCCTGACCCTCAGCCATCCCCTAATCCTAACCCGTACGCTGACACTAACCCGCGCCCTCACACGTACGCTCCCCCTAGAGTGTTGTCGTACCCTCACCTGGACCCTGAACCGTCCCCGTCCCCTAACCCTAACCCTAGCCCGAACCCTAACCCTAACCCTTCCCCGAAGCCTGACCCTCAGCCGTCCCCTAATCCTAACCCGTACGCTGACACTAACCCGCGCCCTCACACGTACGCTCCCCCTAGAGCGTTGTCTTACCCTCACCTGGACCCTGAACCGTCCCCGTCCCCTAACACTAACCCTAGCCCGAACCCTAACCCTAACCCTTCCCCGAAGCCTGACCCTCAGCCGTCCCCTAATCCTAACCCGTACGCTGAAACTAACCCGCGCCCTCACACGTACGCTCCCCCTAGAGCGTTGTCGTACCCTCACCTGGACCCTAAACCGTCCCCGTCCCCTAACCCTAACCCTAGCCCGAACCCTAACCCTAACACTTCCCCGAAGCCTGACCCTCAGCCGTCCCCTAATCCTAACCCGTACGCTGACACTAACCCACGCCCTTACACGTACGCTCCCCCTAGAGCGTTGTCGTACCCTCACCTGGACCCTAAACCGTCCCCGTCCCCTAACCCTAACCCTAGCCCGAACCCTAACCCTAACCCTTCCCCGAAGCCTGACCCTCAGCCGTCCCCTAATCCTAACCCGTACGCTGACACTAAACCGCGCCCTCACACGTACGCTCCCCCTAGAGCGTTTTCGTACCCTCACCTGGACCCTAAACCGTCCCCGTCCCCTAACCCTAACCCTAGCCCGAACCCTAACCCTAACCCTTCCCCGAAGCCTGACCCTCAGCCGTCCCCTAATCCTAACCCGTACGCTGACACTAACCCGCGCACTCACACGTACGCTCCCCCTAGAGCGTTGTCGTACCCTCACCTGGACCCTAAACCGTCCCCGTCCCCTAACCCTAACCCTAGCCCGAACCCTAACCCTAACACTTCCCCGAAGCCTGACCCTCAGCCGTCCCCTAATCCTAACCCGTACGCTGACACTAACCCACGCCCTTACACGTACGCTCCCCCTAGAGCGTTGTCGTACCCTCACCTGGACCCTAAACCGTCCCCGTCCCCTAACCCTAACCCTAGCCCGAACCCTAACCCTAACCCTTCCCCGAAGCCTGACCCTCAGCCGTCCCCTAATCCTAACCCGTACGCTGACACTAACCCGCGCCCTCACACGTACGCTCCCCCTAGAGCGTTTTCGTACCCTCACCTGGACCCTAAACCGTCCCCGTCCCCTAACCCTAACCCTAGCCCGAACCCTAACCCTAACCCTTCCCCGAAGCCTGACCCTCAGCCGTCCCCTAATCCTAACCCGTACGCTGACACTAACCCGCGCACTCACACGTACGCTCCCCCTAGAGCGTTGTCGTACCCTCACCTGGACCCTAAACCGTCCCCGTCCCCTAACCCTAACCCTAGGCCGAAGCCTAACCCTAACCCTTCCCCGAAGCCTGACCCTCAGCCGTCCCCTAATCCTAACCCGTACGCTGACACTAACCCGCGCCCTCACACGTACGCTCCCCCTAGAGCGTTGTCGTACCCTCACCTGGACCCTAAACCGTCCCCGTCCCCTAACCCTAACCCTAGCCCGAACCCTAACCCTAACACTTCCCCGAAGCCTGACCCTCAGCCGTCCCCTAATCCTAACCCGTACGCTGACACTAACCCGCGCCCTCACACGTACGCTCCCCCTAGAGCGTTGTCGTACCCTCACCTGGACCCTGAACCGTCCCCGTCCCCTAACCCTAACCCTAGCCCGAACCCTAACCCTAACCCTACCCCGAAGCCTGACCCTCAGCCGTCCCCTAATCCTAACCCGTACGCTGACACTAACCCGCGCCCTCACACGTACGCTCCCCCTAGAGCGTTGTCGTACCCTCACCTGGACCCTAAACCGTCCCCGGCCCCTAACCCTAACCCTAGCCCGAACCCTAACCCTAACCCTTCCCCGAAGCCTGACCCTCAGCCGTCCCCTAATCCTAACCCGTACGCTGACACTAACCCGCGCCCTCACACGTACGCTCCCCCTAGAGCGTTGTCGTACCCTCACCTGGACCCTGAACCGTCCCCGTCCCCTAACCCTAACCCTAGCCCGAAGCCTAACCCTAACCCTTCCCCGAAGCCTGACCCTCAGCCGTCCCCTAATCCTAACCCGTACGCTGACACTAACCCGCGCCCTCACACGTACGCTCCCCCTAGAGCGTTGTCGTACCCTCACCTGGACCCTGAACCGTCGCCGTCCCCTAACCCTAACCCTAGGCCGAAGCCTAACCCTAACCCTTCCCCGAAGCCTGACCCTCAGCCGTCCCCTAATCCTAACCCGTACGCTGACACTAACCCGCGCCCTCACACGTACGCTCCCCCTAGAGCGTTGTCGTACCCTCACCTGGACCCTGAACCGTCCCCGTCCCCTAACCCTAACCCTAGGCCGAAGCCTAAACGTAACACTTCCCCGAAGCCTGACCCTCAGCCGTCCCCTAATCCTAACCCGTACGCTGACACTAACCCGCGCCCTCACACGTATGCTCCCCCTAGAGCGTTGTCGTACCCTCACCTGGACCCTGAACCGTCCCCGTCCCCTAACCCTAACCCTATCCCGAAGCCTAACCCTAACCCTTCCCCGAAGCCTGACCCTCAGCCGTCCCTTAATCCTAACCCGTACGCTGACACTAACCCGCGCCCTCACACGTACGCTCCCCCTAGAGCGTTGTCGTACCCTCACCTGGACCCTGAACCGTCCCCGTCCCCTAACCCTAACCCTAGCCCGAACCCTAACCCTAACCCTTCCCCGAAGCCTGACCCTCAGCCGTCCCCTAATCCTAACCCGTACGCTGACACTAACCCGCGCCCTCACACGTACGCTCCCCCTAGAGCGTTGTCTTACCCTCACCTGGACCCTGAACCGTCCCCGTCCCCTAACACTAACCCTAGCCCGAACCCTAACCCTAACCCTTCCCCGAAGCCTGAAACTCAGCCGTCCCCTAATCCTAACCCGTACGCTGACACTAACCCGCGCCCTCACACGTACGCTCCCCCTAGAGTGTTGTCGTACCCTCACCTGGACCCTAAACCGTCCCCGTCCCCTAACCCTAACCCTAGCCCGAACCCTAACCCTAACACTTCCCCGAAGCCTGACCCTCAGCCGTCCCCTAATCCTAACCCGTACGCTGACACTAACCCGCGCCCTTACACGTACGCTCCCCCTAGAGCGTTGTCGTACCCTCACCTGGACCCTAAACCGTCCCCGTCCCCTAACCCTAACCCTAGCCCGAACCCTAACCCTAACCCTTCCCCGAAGCCTGACCCTCAGCCGTCCCCTAATCCTAACCCGTACGCTGACACTAACCCGCGCCGTCACACGTACGCTCCCCCTAGAGCGTTTTCGTACCCTCACCTGGACCCTAAACCGTCCCCGTCCCCTAACCCTAACCCTAGCCCGAACCCTAACCCTAACCCTTCCCCAAAGCCTGACCCTCAGCCGTCCCCTAATCCTAACCCGTACGCTGACACTAACCCGCGCACTCACACGTACGCTCCCCCTAGAGCGTTGTCGTACCCTCACCTGGACCCTAAACCGTCCCCGTCCCCTAACCCTAACCCTAGCCCGAACCCTAACCCTAACCCTTCCCCGAAGCCTGACCCTCAGCCGTCCCCTAATCCTAACCCGTACGCTGACACTAACCCGCGCCCTCACACGTACGCTCCCCCTAGAGCGTTGTCGTACCCTCACCTGGACCCTAAACCGTCCCCGTCCCCTAACCCTAACCCTAGCCCGAACCCTAACCCTAACCCTTCCCCGAAGCCTGACCCTCAGCCGTCCCCTAATCCTAACCCGTACGCTGACACTAACCCGCGCCCTCACACGTACGCTCCCCCTAGAGCGTTGTCGTACCCTCACCTGGACCCTAAACCGTCCCCGTCCCCTAACCCTAACCCTAGCCCGAACCCTAACCCTAACCCTTCCCCGAAGCCTGACCCTCAGCCGTCCCCTAATCCTAACCCGTACGCTGACACTAACCCGCGCCCTCACACGTACGCTCCCCCTAGAGCGTTGTCGTACCCTCACCTGGACCCTGAACCGTCCCCGTCCCCTAACCCTAACCCTAGGCCGAAGCCTAACCCTAACCCTTCCCCGAAGCCTGACCCTCAGCCGTCCCCTAATCCTAACCCGTACGCTGACACTAACCCGCGCCCTCACACGTACGCTCCCCCTAGAGCGTTGTCGTACCCTCACCTGGACCCTGAACCGTCCCCGTCCCCTAACCCTAACCCTAGGCCGAAGCCTAGCCCTAACCCTTCCCCGAAGCCTGACCCTCAGCCGTCCCCTAATCCTAACCCGTACGCTGACACTAACCCGCGCCCTCACACGTACGCTCCCCCTAGAGCGTTGTCGTACCCTCACCTGGACCCTAAACCGTCCCCGTCCCCTAACCCTAACCCTAGCCCGAACCCTAACCCTAACACTTCCCCGAAGCCTGACCCTCAGCCGTCCCCTAATCCTAACCCGTACGCTGACACTAACCCGCGCCCTCACACGTACGCTCCCCCTAGAGCGTTGTCGTACCCTCACCTGGACCCTGAACCGTCCCCGTCCCTTAACCCTAACCCTAGGCCGAAGCCTAACCCTAACCCTTCCCCGAAGCCTGACCCTCAGCCGTCCCCTAATCCTAACCCGTACGCTGACACTAACCCGCGCCCTCACACGTACGCTCCCCCTAGAGAGTTGTCGTACCCTCACCTGGACCCTGAACCGTCCCCGTCCCCTAACCCTAACCCTAGGCCGAAGCCTAATCCTAACCCTTCCCCGAAGCCTGACCCTCAGCCGTCCCCTAATCCTAACCCGTACGCTGACACTAACCCGCGCCCTCACACGTACGCTCCCCCTAGAGCGTTGTCGTACCCTCACCTGGACCCTGAACCGTCCCCGTCCCCTAACCCTAACCCTAGGCCGAAGCCTAACCCTAACCCTTCCCCGAAGCCTGACCCTCAGCCGTCCCCTAATCCTAACCCGTACGCTGACACTAACCCGCGCCCTCACACGTACGCTCCCCCTAGAGCGTTGTCGTACCCTCACCTGGACCCTGAACCGTCCCCGTCCCCTAACCCTAACCCTAGGCCGAAGCCTAACCCTAACCCTTCCCCGAAGCCTGACCCTCAGCCGTCCCCTAATCCTAACCCGTACGCTGACACTAACCCGCGCCCTCACACGTACGCTCCCCCTAGAGCGTTGTCGTACCCTCACCTGGACCCTGAACCGTCCCCGTCCCATAACCCTAACCCTAGCCCGAACCCTAACCGTAACCCTTCCCCGAAGCCTGACCCTCAGCCGTCCCCTAATCCTAACCCGTACGCTGACACTAACCCGCGCCCTCACACGTACGCTCCCCCTAGAGCGTTGTCGTACCCTCACCTGGACCCTAAACCGTCCCCGTCCCCAACCCTAACCCTAGCCTGAAGCCTAACCCTAACCCTTCCCCGAAGCCTGACCCTCAGCCGTCCCCTAATCCTAACCCGTACGCTGACACTAACCCGCGCCCTCACACGTACGCTCCCCCTAGAGCGTTGTCGTACCCTCACCTGGACCCTGAACCGTCCCCGTCCCCTAACCCTAACCCTAGGCCGAAGCCTAACCCTAACCCTTCCCCGAAGCCTGACCCTCAGCCGTCCCCTAATCCTAACCCGTACGCTGACACTAACCCGCGCCCTCACACGTACGCTCCCCCTAGAGCGTTGTCGTACCCTCACCTGGACCCTGAACCGTCCCCGTCCCCTAACCCTAACCCTAGGCCGAAGCCTAACCCTAACCCTTCCCCGAAGCCTGACCCTCAGCCGTCCCCTAATCCTAACCCGTACGCTGACACTAACCCGCGCCCTCACACGTACGCTCCCCCTAGAGCGTTGTCGTACCCTCACCTGGACCCTGAACCGTCCCCGTCCCATAACCCTAACCCTAGCCCGAACCCTAACCCTAACCCTTCCCCGAAGCCTGACCCTCAGCCGTCCCCTAATCCTAACCCGTACGCTGACACTAACCCGCGCCCTCACACGTACGCTCCCCCTAGAGCGTTGTCGTACCCTCACCTGGACCCTGAACCGTCCCCGTCCCCTAACCCTAACCCTAGGCCGAAGCCTAACCCTAACCCTTCCCCGAAGCCTGACCCTCAGCCGTCCCCTAATCCTAACCCGTACGCTGACACTAACCCGCGCCCTCACACGTACGCTCCCCCTAGAGCGTTGTCGTACCCTCACCTGGACCCTGAACCGTCCCCGTCCCCTAACCCTAACCCTAGGCCGAAGCCTAACCCTAACCCTTCCCCGAAGCCTGACCCTCAGCCGTCCCCTAATCCTAACCCGTACGCTGACACTAACCCGCGCCCTCACACGTACGCTCCCCCTAGAGCGTTGTCGTACCCTCACCTGGACCCTGAACCGTCCCCGTCCCATAACCCTAACCCTAGCCCGAACCCTAACCCTAACCCTTCCCCGAAGCCTGACCCTCAGCCGTCCCCTAATCCTAACCCGTACGCTGACACTAACCCGCGCCCTCACACGTACGCTCCCCCTAGAGCGTTGTCGTACCCTCACCTGGACCCTAAACCGTCCCCGTCCCCTAACCCTAACCCTAGCCCGAAGCCTAACCCTAACCCTTCCCCGAAGCCTGACCCTCAGCCGTCCCCTAATCCTAACCCGTACGCTGACACTAACCCGCGCCCTCACACGTACGCTCCCCCTAGAGCGTTGTCGTACCCTCACCTGGACCCTGAACCGTCCCCGTCCCCTAACCCTAACTCTAGGCCGAAGCCTAACCCTAACACTTCCCCGAAGCCTGACCCTCAGCCGTCCCCTAATCCTAACCCGTACGCTGACACTAACCCGCGCCCTCACACGTACGCTCCCCCTAGAGCGTTGTCGTACCCTCACCTGGACCCTGAACCGTCCCCGTCCCCTAACCCTAACCCTAGGCCGAAGCCTAACCCTAACCCTTCGCCGAAGCCTGACCCTCAGCCGTCCCCTAATCCTAACCCGTACGCTGACACTAACCCGCGCCCTCACATGTACGCTCCCCCTAGAGCGTTGTCGTACCCTCACCTGGACCCTGAACCGTCCCCGTCCCCTAACCCTAACCCTAGCCCGAACCCTAACCCTAACCCTTCCCCGAAGCCTGACCCTCAGCCGTCCCCTAATCCTAACCCGTACGCTGACACTAACCCGCGCCCTCACACGTACGCTCCCCCTAGAGCGTTGCCGTACCCTCACCTGGACCCTGAACCGTCCCCGTCCCCTAACCCTAACCCTAGCCCGAACCCAACCCTAACCCTTCCCCGAAGCCTGACCCTCAGCCGTCCCCTAATCCTAACCCGTACGCTGACACTAACCCGCGCCCTCACACGTACGCTCCCCCTAGAGCGTTGTCGTACCCTCACCTGGACCCTGAACCGTCCCCGTCCCCTAACCCTAACCCTAGGCCGAAGCCTAACCCTAACCCTTCCCCGAAGCCTGACCCTCAGCCGTCCCCTAATCCTAACCCGTACGCTGACACTAACCCGCGCCCTCACACGTACGCTCCCCCTAGAGCGTTGTCGTACCCTCACCTGGACCCTGAACCGTCCCCGTCCCCTAACCCTAACCCTAGCCCGAACCCTAACCCTAACCCTTCCCCGAAGCCTGACCCTCAGCCGTCCCCTAATCCTAACCCGTACGCTGACACTAACCCACGCCCTCACACGTACGCTCCCCCTAGAGCGTTGCCGTACCCTCACCTGGACCCTGAACCGTCCCCGTCCCCTAACCCTAACCCTAGCCCGAACCCTAACCCTAACCCTTCCCCGAAGCCTGACCCTCAGCCGTCCCCTAATCCTAACCCGTACGCTGACACTAACCCGCGCCCTCACACGTACGCTCCCCCTAGAGCGTTGTCGTACCCTCACCTGGACCCTGAACCGTCCCCGTCCCCTAACCCTAACCCTAGGCCGAAGCCTAGCCCTAACCCTTCCCCGAAGCCTGACCCTCAGCCGTCCCCTAATCCTAACCCGTACGCTGACACTAACCCGCGCCCTCACACGTACGCTCCCCCTAGAGCGTTGTCGTACCCTCACCTGGACCCTAAACCGTCCCCGTCCCCTAACCCTAACCCTAGCCCGAACCCTAACCCTAACACTTCCCCGAAGCCTGACCCTCAGCCGTCCCCTAATCCTAACCCGTACGCTGACACTAACCCGCGCCCTCACACGTACGCTCCCCCTAGAGCGTTGTCGTACCCTCACCTGGACCCTGAACCGTCCCCGTCCCTTAACCCTAACCCTAGGCCGAAGCCTAACCCTAACCCTTCCCCGAAGCCTGACCCTCAGCCGTCCCCTAATCCTAACCCGTACGCTGACACTAACCCGCGCCCTCACACGTACGCTCCCCCTAGAGCGTTGTCGTACCCTCACCTGGACCCTGAACCGTCCCCGTCCCCTAACCCTAACCCTAGGCCGAAGCCTAATCCTAACCCTTCCCCGAAGCCTGACCCTCAGCCGTCCCCTAATCCTAACCCGTACGCTGACACTAACCCGCGCCCTCACACGTACGCTCCCCCTAGAGCGTTGTCGTACCCTCACCTGGACCCTGAACCGTCCCCGTCCCCTAACCCTAACCCTAGGCCGAAGCCTAACCCTAACCCTTCCCCGAAGCCTGACCCTCAGCCGTCCCCTAATCCTAACCCGTACGCTGACACTAACCCGCGCCCTCACACGTACGCTCCCCCTAGAGCGTTGTCGTACCCTCACCTGGACCCTGAACCGTCCTCGTCCCCTAACCCTAACCCTAGGCCGAAGCCTAACCCTAACCCTTCCCCGAAGCCTGACCCTCAGCCGTCCCCTAATCCTAACCCGTACGCTGACACTAACCCGCGCCCTCACACGTACGCTCCCCCTAGAGCGTTGTCGTACCCTCACCTGGACCCTGAACCGTCCCCGTCCCATAACCCTAACCCTAGCCCGAACCCTAACCGTAACCCTTCCCCGAAGCCTGACCCTCAGCCGTCCCCTAATCCTAACCCGTACGCTGACACTAACCCGCGCCCTCACACGTACGCTCCCCCTAGAGCGTTGTCGTACCCTCACCTGGACCCTAAACCGTCCCCGTCCCCTAACCCTAACCCTAGCCCGAAGCCTAACCCTAACCCTTCCCCGAAGCCTGACCCTCAGCCGTCCCCTAATCCTAACCCGTACGCTGACACTAACCCGCGCCCTCACACGTACGCTCCCCCTAGAGCGTTGTCGTACCCTCACCTGGACCCTGAACCGTCCCCGTCCCCTAACCCTAACCCTAGGCCGAAGCCTAACCCTAACCCTTCCCCGAAGCCTGACCCTCAGCCGTCCCCTAATCCTAACCCGTACGCTGACACTAACCCGCGCCCTCACACGTACGCTCCCCCTAGAGCGTTGTCGTACCCTCACCTGGACCCTGAACCGTCCCCGTCCCCTAACCCTAACCCTAGGCCGAAGCCTAACCCTAACCCTTCCCCGAAGCCTGACCCTCAGCCGTCCCCTAATCCTAACCCGTACGCTGACACTAACCCGCGCCCTCACACGTACGCTCCCCCTAGAGCGTTGTCGTACCCTCACCTGGACCCTGAACCGTCCCCGTCCCATAACCCTAACCCTAGCCCGAACCCTAACCCTAACCCTTCCCCGAAGCCTGACCCTCAGCCGTCCCCTAATCCTAACCCGTACGCTGACACTATCCCGCGCCCTCACACGTACGCTCCCCCTAGAGCGTTGTCGTACCCTCACCTGGACCCTAAACCGTCCCCGTCCCCTAACCCTAACCCTAGCCCGAAGCCTAACCCTAACCCTTCCCCGAAGCCTGACCCTCAGCCGTCCCCTAATCCTAACCCGTACGCTGACACTAACCCGCGCCCTCACACGTACGCTCCCCCTAGAGCGTTGTCGTACCCTCACCTGGACCCTGAACCGTCCCCGTCCCCTAACCCTAACTCTAGGCCGAAGCCTAACCCTAACACTTCCCCGAAGCCTGACCCTCAGCCGTCCCCTAATCCTAACCCGTACGCTGACACTAACCCGCGCCCTCACACGTACGCTCCCCCTAGAGCGTTGTCGTACCCTCACCTGGACCCTGAACCGTCCCCGTCCCCTAACCCTAACCCTAGGCCGAAGCCTAACCCTAACCCTTCCCCGAAGCCTGACCCTCAGCCGTCCCCTAATCCTAACCCGTACGCTGACACTAACCCGCGCCCTCACACGTACGCTCCCCCTAGAGCGTTGTCGTACCCTCACCTGGACCCTGAACCGTCCCCGTCCCCTAACCCTAACCCTAGCCCGAACCCTAACCCTAACCCTTCCCCGAAGCCTGACCCTCAGCCGTCCCCTAATCCTAACCCGTACGCTGACACTAACCCGCGCCCTCACACGTACGCTCCCCCTAGAGCGTTGCCGTACCCTCACCTGGACCCTGAACCGTCCCCGTCCCCTAACCCTAACCCTAGCCCGAACCCAACCCTAACCCTTCCCCGAAGCCTGACCCTCAGCCGTCCCCTAATCCTAACCCGTACGCTGACACTAACCCGCGCCCTCACACGTACGCTCCCCCTAGAGCGTTGTCGTACCCTCACCTGGACCCTGAACCGTCCCCGTCCCCTAACCCTAACCCTAGGCCGAAGCCTAACCCTAACCCTTCCCCGAAGCCTGACCCTCAGCCGTCCCCTAATCCTAACCCGTACGCTGACACTAACCCGCGCCCTCACACGTACGCTCCCCCTAGAGCGTTGTCGTACCCTCACCTGGACCCTGAACCGTCCCCGTCCCCTAACCCTAACCCTAGCCCGAACCCTAACCCTAACCCTTCCCCGAAGCCTGACCCTCAGCCGTCCCCTAATCCTAACCCGTACGCTGACACTAACCCACGCCCTCACACTTACGCTCCCCCTAGAGCGTTGCCGTACCCTCACCTGGACCCTGAACCGTCCCCGTCCCCTAACCCTAACCCTAGCCCGAACCCTAACCCTAACCCTTCCCCGAAGCCTGACCCTCAGCCGTCCCCTAATCCTAACCCGTACGCTGACACTAACCCGCGCCCTCACACGTACGCTCCCCCTAGAGCGTTGTCGTACCCTCACCTGGACCCTGAACCGTCCCCGTCCCCTAACCCTAACCCTAGGCCGAAGCCTAACCCTAACCCTTCCCCGAAGCCTGACCCTCAGCCGTCCCCTAATCCTAACCCGTACGCTGACACTAACCCGCGCCCTCACACGTACGCTCCCCCTAGAGCGTTGTCGTACCCTCACCTGGACCCTGAACCGTCCCCGTCCCCTAACCCTAACCCTAGGCCGAAGCCTAACCCTAACCCTTCCCCGAAGCCTGACCCTCAGCCGTCCCCTAATCCTAACCCGTACGCTGACACTAACCCACGCCCTCACACGTACGCTCCCCCTAGAGCGTTGTCGTACCCTCACCTGGACCCTGAACCGTCCCCGTCCCATAACCCTAACCCTAGCCCGAACCCTAACCCTAACCCTTCCCCGAAGCCTGACCCTCAGCCGTCCCCTAATCCTAACCCGTACGCTGACACTAACCCGCGCCCTCACACGTACGCTCCCCCTAGAGCGTTGTCGTACCCTCACCTGGACCCTAAACCGTCCCCGTCCCCTAACCCTAACCCTAGCCCGAAGCCTAACCCTAACCCTTCCCCGAAGCCTGACCCTCAGCCGTCCCCTAATCCTAACCCGTACGCTGACACTAACCCGCGCCCTCACACGTACGCTCCCCCTAGAGCGTTGTCGTACCCTCACCTGGACCCTGAACCGTCCCCGTCCCCTAACCCTAACCCTAGGCCGAAGCCTAACCCTAACCCTTCCCCGAAGCCTGACCCTCAGCCGTCCCCTAATCCTAACCCGTACGCTGACACTAACCCGCGCCCTCACACGTACGCTCCCCCTAGAGCGTTGTCGTACCCTCACCTGGACCCTGAACCGTCCCCGTCCCCTAACCCTAACCCTAGGCCGAAGCCTAACCCTAACCCTTCCCCGAAGCCTGACCCTCAGCCGTCCCCTAATCCTAACCCGTACGCTGACACTAACCCGCGCCCTCACACGTACGCTCCCCCTAGAGCGTTGTCGTACCCTCACCTGGACCCTGAACCGTCCCCGTCCCATAACCCTAACCCTAGCCCGAACCCTAACCCTAACCCTTCCCCGAAGCCTGACCCTCAGCCGTCCCCTAATCCTAACCCGTACGCTGACACTAACCCGCGCCCTCACACGTACGCTCCCCCTAGAGCGTTGTCGTACCCTCACCTGGACCCTAAACAGTCCCCATCCCCTAACCCTAACCCTAGCCCGAAGCCTAACCCTAACCCTTCCCCGAAGCCTGACCCTCAGCCGTCCCCTAATCCTAACCCGTACGCTGACACTAACCCGCGCCCTCACACGTACGCTCCCCCTAGAGCGTTGTCGTACCCTCACCTGGACCCTGAACCGTCCCCGTCCCCTAACCCTAACTCTAGGCCGAAGCCTAACCCTAACACTTCCCCGAAGCCTGACCCTCAGCCGTCCCCTAATCCTAACCCGTACGCTGACACTAACCCGCGCCCTCACACGTACGCTCCCCCTAGAGCGTTGTCGTACCCTCACCTGGACCCTGAACCGTCCCCGTCCCCTAACCCTAACCCTAGGCCGAAGCCTAACCCTAACCCTTCCCCGAAGCCTGACCCTCAGCCGTCCCCTAATCCTAACCCGTACGCTGACACTAACCCGCGCCCTCACACGTACGCTCCCCCTAGAGCGTTGTCGTACCCTCACCTGGACCCTGAACCGTCCCCGTCCCCTAACCCTAACCCTAGCCCGAACCCTAACCCTAACCCTTCCCCGAAGCCTGACCCTCAGCCGTCCCCTAATCCTAACCCGTACGCTGACACTAACCCGCGCCCTCACACGTACGCTCCCCCTAGAGCGTTGCCGTACCCTCACCTGGACCCTGAACCGTCCCCGTCCCCTAACCCTAACCCTAGCCCGAACCCAACCCTAACCCTTCCCCGAAGCCTGACCCTCAGCCGTCCCCTAATCCTAACCCGTACGCTGACACTAACCCGCGCCCTCACACGTACGCTCCCCCTAGAGCGTTGTCGTACCCTCACCTGGACCCTAAACCGTCCCCGTCCCCTAACCCTAACCCTAGCCCGAACCCTAACCCTAACCCTTCCCCGAAGCCTGACCCTCAGCCGTCCCCTAATCCTAACCCGTACGCTGACACTAACCCGCGCCCTCACACGTACGCTCCCCCTAGAGCGTTGTCGTACCCTCACCTGGACCCTGAACCGTCCCCGTCCCCTAACCATAACCCTAGGCCGAAGCCTAACCCTAACCCTTCCCCGAAGCCTGACCCTCAGCCGTCCCCTAATCCTAACCCGTACGCTGACACTAACCCGCGCCCTCACACGTACGCTCCCCCTAGAGCGTTGTCGTACCCTCACCTGGACCCTGAACCGTCCCCGTCCCCTAACCCTAACCCTAGGCCGAAGCCTAACCCTAACCCTTCCCCGTAGCCTGACCCTCAGCCGTCCCCTAATCCTAACCCGTACGCTGACACTAACCCGCGCCCTCACACGTACGCTCCCCCTAGAGCGTTGTCGTACCCTCACCTGGACCCTGAACCGTCCCCGTCCCCTAACCCTAACCCTAGCCCGAAGCCTAACCCTAACCCTTCCCCGAAGCCTGACCCTCAGCCGTCCCCTAATCCTAACCCGTACGCTGACACTAACCCGCGCCCTCACACGTACGCTCCCCCTAGAGCGTTGTCGTACCCTCACCTGGACCCTGAACCGTCCCCGTCCCCTAACCCTAACCCTAGCCCGAACCCTAACCCTAACCCTTCCCCGAAGCCTGACCCTCAGCCGTCCCCTAATCCTAACCCGTACGCTGACACTAACCCGCGCCCTCACACGTACGCTCCCCCTAGAGCGTTGTCTTACCCTCACCTGGACCCTGAACCGTCCCCGTCCCCTAACAGTAACCCTAGCCCGAACCCTAACCCTAACCCTTCCCCGAAGCCTGACCCTCAGCCGTCCCCTAATCCTAACCCGTACGCTGAAACTAACCCGCGCCCTCACACGTACGCTCCCCCTAGAGCGTTGTCGTACCCTCACCTGGACCCTAAACCGTCCCCGTCCCCTAACCCTAACCCTAGCCCGAACCCTAACCCTAACACTTCCCCGAAGCCTGACCCTCAGCCGTCCCCTAATCCTAACCCGTACGCTGACACTAACCCACGCCCTTACACGTACGCTCCCCCTAGAGCGTTGTCGTACCCTCACCTGGACCCTAAACCGTCCCCGTCCCCTAACCCTAACCCTAGCCCGAACCCTAACCCTAACCCTTCCCCGAAGCCTGACCCTCAGCCGTCCCCTAATCCTAACCCGTACGCTGACACTAACCCGCGCCCTCACACGTACGCTCCCCCTAGAGCGTTTTCGTACCCTCACCTGGACCCTAAACCGTCCCCGTCCCCTAACCCTAACCCTAGCCCGAACCCTAACCCTAACCCTTCCCCGAAGCCTGACCCTCAGCCGTCCCCTAATCCTAACCCGTACGCTGACACTAACCCGCGCCCTCACACGTACGCTCCCCCTAGAGCGTTGTCGTACCCTCACCTGGACCCTAAACCGTCCCCGTCCCCTAACCCTAACCCTAGCCCGAACCCTAACCCTAACCCTTCCCCGAAGCCTGACCCTCAGCCGTCCCCTAATCCTAACCCGTACGCTGACACTAACCCGCGCCCTCACACGTACGCTCCCCCTAGAGCGTTGTCGTACCCTCACCTGGACCCTAAACCGTCCCCGTCCCCTAACCCTAACCCTAGCCCGAACCCTAACCCTAACCCTTCCCCGAAGCCTGACCCTCAGCCGTCCCCTAATCCTAACCCGTACGCTGACACTAACCCACGCCCTCACACGTACGCTCCCCCTAGAGCGTTGTCGTACCCTCACCTGGACCCTAAACCGTCCCCGTCCCCTAACCCTAACCGTAGGCCGAACCCTAACCCTAACCCTTCCCCGAAGCCTGACCCTCAGCCGTCCCCTAATCCTAACCCGTACGCTGACACTAACCCACGCCCTCACACGTACGCTCCACCTAGAGCGTTGTCGTACCCTCACCTGGACCCTAAACCGTCCCCGTCCCCTAACCCTAACCCTAGCCCGAAACCTAACCCTAACCCTTCCCCGAAGCCTGACCCTCAGCCGTCCCCTAATCCTAACCCGTACGCTGACACTAACCCGCGCCCTCACACGTACGCTCCCCTTAGAGCGTTGTCGTACCCTCACCTGGACCCTGAACCGTCCCCGTCCCCTAACCCTAACCCTAGGCTGAAGCCTAACCCTAACCCTTCCCCGAAGCCTGACCCTCAGCCGTCCCCTAATCCTAACCCGTACGCTGACACTAACCCGCGCCCTCACACGTACGCTCCCCCTAGAGCGTTGTCGTACCCTCACCTGGACCCTGAACCGTCCCCGTCCCCTAACCCTTACCCTAGGCCGAAGCCTAACCCTAACCCTTCCCCGAAGCCTGACCCTCAGCCGTCCCCTAATCCTAACACGTACGCTGACACTAACCCGCGCCCTCACACGTACGCTCCCCCTAGAGCGTTGTCGTACCCTCACCTGGACCCTAAACCGTCCCCGTCCCCTAACCCTAACCCTAGCCCGAACTCTAACCCTGACCCTTCCCCGAAGCCTGACCCTCAGCCGTCCCCTAATCCTAACCCGTACGCTGACACTAACCCGCGCCCTCACACGTACGCTCCCCCTAGAGCGTTGTCGTACCCTCACCTGGACCCTGAACCGTCCCCGTCCCCTAACCATAACCCTAGGCCGAAGCCTAACCCTAACCCTTCCCCGAAGCCTGACCCTCAGCCGTCCCCTAATACTAACCCGTACGCTGACACTAACCCGCGCTCTCACACGTACGCTCCCCCTAGAGCGTTGTCGTACCCTCACCTGGACCCTGAACCGTCCCCGTCCCCTAACCCTAACCCTAGGCCGAAGCCTAACCCTAACCCTTCCCCGAAGCCTGACCCTCAGCCGTCCCCTAATCCTAACCCGTACGCTGACACTAACCCGCGCCCTCACACGTACGCTCCCCCTAGAGCGTAGTCGTACCCTCACCTGGACCCTAAACCGTCCCCGTCCCCTAACCCTAACCCTAGCCCGAACCCTAACCCTAACCCTTCCCCGAAGCCTGACCCTCAGCCGTCCCCTAATCCTAACCCGTACGCTGACACTAACCCGCGCCCTCACACGTACGCTCCCCCTAGAGCGTTGTCGTACCCTCACCTGGACCCTAACCGTCCCCGTCCCCTAACCCTAACCCTAGCCCGAACCCTAACCCTAACCCTTCCCCGAAGCCTGACCCTCAGCCGTCCCCTAATCCTAACCCGTACGCTGACACTAACCCGCGCCCTCACACGTACGCTCCCCCTAGAGCGTTGTCGTACCCTCACCTGGACCCTAAACCGTCCCCGTCCCCTACCCTAACCCTAGGCCGAACCCTAACCCTAACCCTTCCCCGAAGCCTGACCCTCAGCCGTCCCCTAATCCTAACCCGTACGCTGACACTAACCCACGCCCTCACACGTACGATCCACCTAGAGCGTTGTCGTACCCTCACCTGGACCCTAAACCGTCCCCGTCCCCTAACCCTAACCCTAGCCCGAAACCTAACCCTAACCCTTCCCCGAAGCCTGACCCTCAGCCGTCCCCTAATCCTAACCCGTACGCTGACACTAACCCGCGCCCTCACACGTACGCTCCCCTTAGAGCGTTGTCGTACCCTCACCTGGACCCTGAACCGTCCCCGTCCCCTAACCCTAACCCTAGGCCGAAGCCTAACCCTAACCCTTCCCCGAAGCCTGACCCTCAGCCGTCCCCTAATCCTAACCCGTACGCTGACACTAACCCGCGCCCTCACACGTACGCTCCCCTTAGAGCGTTGTCGTACCCTCACCTGGACCCTGAACCGTCCCCGTCCCCTAAACCTAACCCTAGGCCGAAGCCTAACCCTAACCCTTCCCCGAAGCCTGACCCTCAGCCGTCCCCTAATCCTAACCCGTACGCTGACACTAACCCGCGCCCTCACACGTACGCTCCCCCTAGAGCGTTGTCGTACCCTCACCTGGACCCTGAACCGTCCCCGTCCCCTAACCCTTACCCTAGGCCGAAGCCTAACCCTAACCCTTCCCCGAAGCCTGACCCTCAGCCGTCCCCTAATCCTAACCCGTACGCTGACACTAACCCGCGCCCTCACACGTACGCTCCCCCTAGAGCGTTGTCGTACCCTCACCTGGACCCTGAACCGTCCCCGTCCCCTAACCCTAACCCTAGGCCGAAGCCTAACCCTAACCCTTCCCCGAAGCCTGACCCTCAGCCGTCCCCTAATCCTAACCCGTACGCTGACACTAACCCGCGCCCTCACACGTACGCTCCCCCTAGAGCGTTGTCGTACCCTCACCTGGACCCTGAACCGTCCCCGTCCCCTAACCCTAACCCTAGCCCGAAGCCTAACCCTAACCCTTCCCCGAAGCCTGACCCTCAGCCGTCCCCTAATCCTAACCCGTACGCTGACACTAACCCGCGCCCTCACACGTACGCTCCCCCTAGAGCGTTGTCGTACCCTCACCTGGACCCTGAACCGTCCCCGTCCCCTAACCCTAACCCTAGCCCGAAGCCTAACCCTAACCCTTCCCCGAAACCTGACCCTCAGCCGTCCCCTAATCCTAACCCGTACGCTGACACTAACCCGCGCCCTCACACGTACGCTCCCCCTAGAGCGTTGTCGTACCCTCACCTGGACCCTAAACCGTCCCCGTCCCCTAACACTAACCCTAGCCCGAACCCTAACCCTAACCCTTCCCCGAAGCCTGACCCTCAGCCGTCCCCTAATCCTAACCCGTACGCTGAAACTAACCCGCGCCCTCACACGTACGCTCCCCCTAGAGCGTTGTCGTACCCTCACCTGGACCCTAAACCGTCCCCGTCCCCTAACCCTAACCCTAGCCCGAACCCTAACCCTAACACTTCCCCGAAGCCTGACCCTCAGCCGTCCCCTAATCCTAACCCGTACGCTGACACTAACCCACGCCCTTACACGTACGCTCCCCCTAGAGCGTTGTCGTACCCTCACCTGGACCCTAAACCGTCCCCGTCCCCTAACCCTAACCCTAGCCCGAACCCTAACCCTAACCCTTCCCCGAAGCCTGACCCTCAGCCGTCCCCTAATCCTAACCCGTACGCTGACACTAACCCGCGCCCTCACACGTACGCTCCCCCTAGAGCGTTTTCGTACCCTCACCTGGACCCTAAACCGTCCCCGTCCCCTAACCCTAACCCTAGCCCGAACCCTAACCCTAACCCTTCCCCGAAGCCTGACCCTCAGCCGTCCCCTAATCCTAACCCGTACGCTGACACTAACCCGCGCACTCACACGTACGCTCCCCCTAGAGCGTTGTCGTACCCTCACCTGGACCCTAAACCGTCCCCGTCCCCTAACCCTAACCCTAGGCCGAAGCCTAACCCTAACCCTTCCCCGAAGCCTGACCCTCAGCCGTCCCCTAATCCTAACCCGTACGCTGACACTAACCCGCGCCCTCACACGTACGCTCCCCCTAGAGCGTTGTCGTACCCTCACCTGGACCCTAAACCGTCCCCGTCCCCTAACCCTAACCCTAGCCCGAACCCTAACCCTAACCCTTCCCCGAAGCCTGACCCTCAGCCGTCCCCTAATCCTAACCCGTACGCTGACACTAACCCGCGCCCTCACACGTACGCTCCCCCTAGAGCGTTGTCGTACCCTCACCTGGACCCTGAACCGTCCCCGTCCCCTAACCCTAACCCTAGGCCGAAGCCTAACCCTAACCCTTCCCCGAAGCCTGACCCTCAGCCGTCCCCTAATCCTAACCCGTACGCTGACACTAACCCGCGCCCTCACACGTACGCTCCCCCTAGAGCGTTGTCGTACCCTCACCTGGACCCTGAACCGTCCCCGTCCCCTAACCCTAACCCTAGCCCGAAGCCTAACCCTAACTCTTCCCCGAAGCCTGACCCTCAGCCATCCCCTAATCCTAACCCGTACGCTGACACTAACCCGCGCCCTCACACGTACGCTCCCCCTAGAGTGTTGTCGTACCCTCACCTGGACCCTGAACCGTCCCCGTCCCCTAACCCTAACCCTAGCCCGAACCCTAACCCTAACCCTTCCCCGAAGCCTGACCCTCAGCCGTCCCCTAATCCTAACCCGTACGCTGACACTAACCCGCGCCCTCACACGTACGCTCCCCCTAGAGCGTTGTCTTACCCTCACCTGGACCCTGAACCGTCCCCGTCCCCTAACACTAACCCTAGCCCGAACCCTAACCCTAACCCTTCCCCGAAGCCTGACCCTCAGCCGTCCCCTAATCCTAACCCGTACGCTGAAACTAACCCGCGCCCTCACACGTACGCTCCCCCTAGAGCGTTGTCGTACCCTCACCTGGACCCTAAACCGTCCCCGTCCCCTAACCCTAACCCTAGCCCGAACCCTAACCCTAACACTTCCCCGAAGCCTGACCCTCAGCCATCCCCTAATCCTAACCCGTACGCTGACACTAACCCACGCCCTTACACGTACGCTCCCCCTAGAGCGTTGTCGTACCCTCACCTGGACCCTAAACCGTCCCCGTCCCCTAACCCTAACCCTAGCCCGAACCCTAACCCTAACCCTTCCCCGAAGCCTGACCCTCAGCCGTCCCCTAATCCTAACCCGTACGCTGACACTAAACCGCGCCCTCACACGTACGCTCCCCCTAGAGCGTTTTCGTACCCTCACCTGGACCCTAAACCGTCCCCGTCCCCTAACCCTAACCCTAGCCCGAACCCTAACCCTAACCCTTCCCCGAAGCCTGACCCTCAGCCGTCCCCTAATCCTAACCCGTACGCTGACACTAACCCGCGCACTCACACGTACGCTCCCCCTAGAGCGTTGTCGTACCCTCACCTGGACCCTAAACCGTCCCCGTCCCCTAACCCTAACCCTAGCCCGAACCCTAACCCTAACACTTCCCCGAAGCCTGACCCTCAGCCGTCCCCTAATCCTAACCCGTACGCTGACACTAACCCACGCCCTTACACGTACGCTCCCCCTAGAGCGTTGTCGTACCCTCACCTGGACCCTAAACCGTCCCCGTCCCCTAACCCTAACCCTAGCCCGAACCCTAACCCTAACCCTTCCCCGAAGCCTGACCCTCAGCCGTCCCCTAATCCTAACCCGTACGCTGACACTAACCCGCGCCCTCACACGTACGCTCCCCCTAGAGCGTTTTCGTACCCTCACCTGGACCCTAAACCGTCCCCGTCCCCTAACCCTAACCCTAGCCCGAACCCTAACCCTAACCCTTCCCCGAAGCCTGACCCTCAGCCGTCCCCTAATCCTAACCCGTACGCTGACACTAACCCGCGCACTCACACGTACGCTCCCCCTAGAGCGTTGTCGTACCCTCACCTGGACCCTAAACCGTCCCCGTCCCCTAACCCTAACCCTAGGCCGAAGCCTAACCCTAACCCTTCCCCGAAGCCTGACCCTCAGCCGTCCCCTAATCCTAACCCGTACGCTGACACTAACCCGCGCCCTCACACGTACGCTCCCCCTAGAGCGTTGTCGTACCCTCACCTGGACCCTAAACCGTCCCCGTCCCCTAACCCTAACCCTAGCCCGAACCCTAACCCTAACACTTCCCCGAAGCCTGACCCTCAGCCGTCACCTAATCCTAACCCGTACGCTGACACTAACCCACGCCCTTACACGTACGCTCCCCCTAGAGCGTTGTCGTACCCTCACCTGGACCCTAAACCGTCCCCGTCCCCTAACCCTAACCCTAGCCCGAACCCTAACCCTAACCCTTCCCCGAAGCCTGACCCTCAGCCGTCCCCTAATCCTAACCCGTACGCTGACACTAACCCGCGCCCTCACACGTACGCTCCCCCTAGAGCGTTTTCGTACCCTCACCTGGACCCTAAACCGTCCCCGTCCCCTAACCCTAACCCTAGCCCGAACCCTAACCCTAACCCTTCCCCGAAGCCTGACCCTCAGCCGTCCCCTAATCCTAACCCGTACGCTGACACTAACCCGCGCACTCACACGTACGCTCCCCCTAGAGCGTTGTCGTACCCTCACCTGGACCCTAAACCGTCCCCGTCCCCTAACCCTAACCCTAGCCCGAACCCTAACCCTAACCCTTCCCCGAAGCCTGACCCTCAGCCGTCCCCTAATCCTAACCCGTACGCTGACACTAACCCGCGCCCTCACACGTACGCTCCCCCTAGAGCGTTGTCGTACCCTCACCTGGACCCTGAACCGTCCCCGTCCCCTAACCCTAACCCTAGCCCGAACCCTAACCCTAACCCTTCCCCGAAGCCTGACCCTCAGCCGTCCCCTAATCCTAACCCGTACGCTGACACTAACCCGCGCCCTCACACGTACGCTCCCCCTAGAGCGTTGTCGTACCCTCACCTGGACCCTAAACCGTCCCCGGCCCCTAACCCTAACCCTAGCCCGAACCCTAACCCTAACCCTTCCCCGAAGCCTGACCCTCAGCCGTCCCCTAATCCTAACCCGTACGCTGACACTAACCCGCGCCCTCACACGTACGCTCCCCCTAGAGCGTTGTCGTACCCTCACCTGGACCCTGAACCGTCCCCGTCCCCTAACCCTAACCCTAGCCCGAAGCCTAACCCTAACCCTTCCCCGAAGCCTGACCCTCAGCCGTCCCCTAATCCTAACCCGTACGCTGACACTAACCCGCGCCCTCACACGTACGCTCCCCCTAGAGCGTTGTCGTACCCTCACCTGGACCCTGAACCGTCGCCGTCCCCTAACCCTAACCCTAGGCCGAAGCCTAACCCTAACCCTTCCCCGAAGCCTGACCCTCAGCCGTCCCCTAATCCTAACCCGTACGCTGACACTAACCCGCGCCCTCACACGTACGCTCCCCCTAGAGCGTTGTCGTACCCTCACCTGGACCCTGAACCGTCCCCGTCCCCTAACCCTAACCCTAGGCCGAAGCCTAAACGTAACACTTCCCCGAAGCCTGACCCTCAGCCGTCCCCTAATCCTAACCCGTACGCTGACACTAACCCGCGCCCTCACACGTATGCTCCCCCTAGAGCGTTGTCGTACCCTCACCTGGACCCTGAACCGTCCCCGTCCCCTAACCCTAACCCTATCCCGAAGCCTAACCCTAACCCTTCCCCGAAGCCTGACCCTCAGCCGTCCCTTAATCCTAACCCGTACGCTGACACTAACCCGCGCCCTCACACGTACGCTCCCCCTAGAGCGTTGTCGTACCCTCACCTGGACCCTAAACCGTCCCCGGCCCCTAACCCTAACCCTAGCCCGAACCCTAACCCTAACCCTTCCCCGAAGCCTGACCCTCAGCCGTCCCCTAATCCTAACCCGTACGCTGACACTAACCCGCGCCCTCACACGTACGCTCCCCCTAGAGCGTTGTCGTACCCTCACCTGGACCCTGAACCGTCCCCGTCCCCTAACCCTAACCCTAGCCCGAAGCCTAACCCTAACCCTTCCCCGAAGCCTGACCCTCAGCCGTCCCCTAATCCTAACCCGTACGCTGACACTAACCCGCGCCCTCACACGTACGCTCCCCCTAGAGCGTTGTCGTAACCTCACCTGGACCCTGAACCGTCGCCGTCCCCTAACCCTAACCCTAGGCCGAAGCCTAACCCTAACCCTTCCCCGAAGCCTGACCCTCAGCCGTCCCCTAATCCTAACCCGTACGCTGACACTAACCCGCGCCCTCACACGTACGCTCCCCCTAGAGCGTTGTCGTACCCTCACCTGGACCCTGAACCGTCCCCGTCCCCTAACCCTAACCCTAGGCCGAAGCCTAAACGTAACACTTCCCCGAAGCCTGACCCTCAGCCGTCCCCTAATCCTAACCCGTACGCTGACACTAACCCGCGCCCTCACACGTATGCTCCCCCTAGAGCGTTGTCGTACCCTCACCTGGACCCTGAACCGTCCCCGTCCCCTAACCCTAACCCTATCCCGAAGCCTAACCCTAACCCTTCCCCGAAGCCTGACCCTCAGCCGTCCCTTAATCCTAACCCGTACGCTGACACTAACCCGCGCCCTCACACGTACGCTCCCCCTAGAGCGTTGTCGTACCCTCACCTGGACCCTGAACCGTCCCCGTCCCCTAACCCTAACCCTAGGCCGAAGCCTAACCCTAACCCTTCCCCGAAGCCTGACCCTCAGCCGTCCCCTAATCCTAACCCGTACGCTGACACTAACCCGCGCCCTCACACGTACGCTCCCCCTAGAGCGTTGTCGTACCCTCACCTGGACCCTGAACCGTCCCCGTCCCCTAACCCTAACCCTAGGCCGAAGCCTAGCCCTAACCCTTCCCCGAAGCCTGACCCTCAGCCGTCCCCTAATCCTAACCCGTACGCTGACACTAACCCGCGCCCTCACACGTACGCTCCCCCTAGAGCGTTGTCGTACCCTCACCTGGACCCTAAACCGTCCCCGTCCCCTAACCCTAACCCTAGCCCGAACCCTAACCCTAACACTTCCCCGAAGCCTGACCCTCAGCCGTCCCCTAATCCTAACCCGTACGCTGACACTAACCCGCGCCCTCACACGTACGCTCCCCCTAGAGCGTTGTCGTACCCTCACCTGGACCCTGAACCGTCCCCGTCCCTTAACCCTAACCCTAGGCCGAAGCCTAACCCTAACCCTTCCCCGAAGCCTGACCCTCAGCCGTCCCCTAATCCTAACCCGTACGCTGACACTAACCCGCGCCCTCACACGTACGCTCCCCCTAGAGAGTTGTCGTACCCTCACCTGGACCCTGAACCGTCCCCGTCCCCTAACCCTAACCCTAGGCCGAAGCCTAATCCTAACCCTTCCCCGAAGCCTGACCCTCAGCCGTCCCCTAATCCTAACCCGTACGCTGACACTAACCCGCGCCCTCACACGTACGCTCCCCCTAGAGCGTTGTCGTACCCTCACCTGGACCCTGAACCGTCCCCGTCCCCTAACCCTAACCCTAGGCCGAAGCCTAACCCTAACCCTTCCCCGAAGCCTGACCCTCAGCCGTCCCCTAATCCTAACCCGTACGCTGACACTAACCCGCGCCCTCACACGTACGCTCCCCCTAGAGCGTTGTCGTACCCTCACCTGGACCCTGAACCGTCCCCGTCCCCTAACCCTAACCCTAGGCCGAAGCCTAACCCTAACCCTTCCCCGAAGCCTGACCCTCAGCCGTCCCCTAATCCTAACCCGTACGCTGACACTAACCCGCGCCCTCACACGTACGCTCCCCCTAGAGCGTTGTCGTACCCTCACCTGGACCCTGAACCGTCCCCGTCCCATAACCCTAACCCTAGCCCGAACCCTAACCGTAACCCTTCCCCGAAGCCTGACCCTCAGCCGTCCCCTAATCCTAACCCGTACGCTGACACTAACCCGCGCCCTCACACGTACGCTCCCCCTAGAGCGTTGTCGTACCCTCACCTGGACCCTAAACCGTCCCCGTCCCCTAACCCTAACCCTAGCCTGAAGCCTAACCCTAACCCTTCCCCGAAGCCTGACCCTCAGCCGTCCCCTAATCCTAACCCGTACGCTGACACTAACCCGCGCCCTCACACGTACGCTCCCCCTAGAGCGTTGTCGTACCCTCACCTGGACCCTGAACCGTCCCCGTCCCCTAACCCTAACCCTAGGCCGAAGCCTAACCCTAACCCTTCCCCGAAGCCTGACCCTCAGCCGTCCCCTAATCCTAACCCGTACGCTGACACTAACCCGCGCCCTCACACGTACGCTCCCCCTAGAGCGTTGTCGTACCCTCACCTGGACCCTGAACCGTCCCCGTCCCCTAACCCTAACCCTAGGCCGAAGCCTAACCCTAACCCTTCCCCGAAGCCTGACCCTCAGCCGTCCCCTAATCCTAACCCGTACGCTGACACTAACCCGCGCCCTCACACGTACGCTCCCCCTAGAGCGTTGTCGTACCCTCACCTGGACCCTGAACCGTCCCCGTCCCATAACCCTAACCCTAGCCCGAACCCTAACCCTAACCCTTCCCCGAAGCCTGACCCTCAGCCGTCCCCTAATCCTAACCCGTACGCTGACACTAACCCGCGCCCTCACACGTACGCTCCCCCTAGAGCGTTGTCGTACCCTCACCTGGACCCTGAACCGTCCCCGTCCCCTAACCCTAACCCTAGGCCGAAGCCTAACCCTAACCCTTCCCCGAAGCCTGACCCTCAGCCGTCCCCTAATCCTAACCCGTACGCTGACACTAACCCGCGCCCTCACACGTACGCTCCCCCTAGAGCGTTGTCGTACCCTCACCTGGACCCTGAACCGTCCCCGTCCCCTAACCCTAACCCTAGGCCGAAGCCTAACCCTAACCCTTCCCCGAAGCCTGACCCTCAGCCGTCCCCTAATCCTAACCCGTACGCTGACACTAACCCGCGCCCTCACACGTACGCTCCCCCTAGAGCGTTGTCGTACCCTCACCTGGACCCTGAACCGTCCCCGTCCCATAACCCTAACCCTAGCCCGAACCCTAACCCTAACCCTTCCCCGAAGCCTGACCCTCAGCCGTCCCCTAATCCTAACCCGTACGCTGACACTAACCCGCGCCCTCACACGTACGCTCCCCCTAGAGCGTTGTCGTACCCTCACCTGGACCCTAAACCGTCCCCGTCCCCTAACCCTAACCCTAGCCCGAAGCCTAACCCTAACCCTTCCCCGAAGCCTGACCCTCAGCCGTCCCCTAATCCTAACCCGTACGCTGACACTAACCCGCGCCCTCACACGTACGCTCCCCCTAGAGCGTTGTCGTACCCTCACCTGGACCCTGAACCGTCCCCGTCCCCTAACCCTAACTCTAGGCCGAAGCCTAACCCTAACACTTCCCCGAAGCCTGACCCTCAGCCGTCCCCTAATCCTAACCCGTACGCTGACACTAACCCGCGCCCTCACACGTACGCTCCCCCTAGAGCGTTGTCGTACCCTCACCTGGACCCTGAACCGTCCCCGTCCCCTAACCCTAACCATAGGCCGAAGCCTAACCCTAACCCTTCCCCGAAGCCTGACCCTCAGCCGTCCCCTAATCCTAACCCGTACGCTGACACTAACCCGCGCCCTCACATGTACGCTCCCCCTAGAGCGTTGTCGTACCCTCACCTGGACCCTGAACCGTCCCCGTCCCCTAACCCTAACCCTAGCCCGAACCCTAACCCTAACCCTTCCCCGAAGCCTGACCCTCAGCCGTCCCCTAATCCTAACCCGTACGCTGACACTAACCCGCGCCCTCACACGTACGCTCCCCCTAGAGCGTTGCCGTACCCTCACCTGGACCCTGAACCGTCCCCGTCCCCTAACCCTAACCCTAGCCCGAACCCAACCCTAACCCTTCCCCGAAGCCTGACCCTCAGCCGTCCCCTAATCCTAACCCGTACGCTGACACTAACCCGCGCCCTCACACGTACGCTCCCCCTAGAGCGTTGTCGTACCCTCACCTGGACCCTGAACCGTCCCCGTCCCCTAACCCTAACCCTAGGCCGAAGCCTAGCCCTAACCCTTCCCCGAAGCCTGACCCTCAGCCGTCCCCTAATCCTAACCCGTACGCTGACACTAACCCGCGCCCTCACACGTACGCTCCCCCTAGAGCGTTGTCGTACCCTCACCTGGACCCTAAACCGTCCCCGTCCCCTAACCCTAACCCTAGCCCGAACCCTAACCCTAACACTTCCCCGAAACCTGACCCTCAGCCGTCCCCTAATCCTAACCCGTACGCTGACACTAACCCGCGCCCTCACACGTACGCTCCCCCTAGAGCGTTGTCGTACCCTCACCTGGACCCTGAACCGTCCCCGTCCCTTAACCCTAACCCTAGGCCGAAGCCTAACCCTAACCCTTCCCCGAAGCCTGACCCTCAGCCGTCCCCTAATCCTAACCCGTACGCTGACACTAACCCGCGCCCTCACACGTACGCTCCCCCTAGAGCGTTGTCGTACCCTCACCTGGACCCTGAACCGTCACCGTCCCCTAACCCTAACCCTAGGCCGAAGCCTAATCCTAACCCTTCCCCGAAGCCTGACCCTCAGCCGTCCCCTAATCCTAACCCGTACGCTGACACTAACCCGCGCCCTCACACGTACGCTCCCCCTAGAGCGTTGTCGTACCCTCACCTGGACCCTGAACCGTCCCCGTCCCCTAACCCTAACCCTAGGCCGAAGCCTAACCCTAACCCTTCCCCGAAGCCTGACCCTCAGCCGTCCCCTAATCCTAACCCGTACGCTGACACTAACCCGCGCCCTCACACGTACGCTCCCCCTAGAGCGTTGTCGTACCCTCACCTGGACCCTGAACCGTCCCCGTCCCCTAACCCTAACCCTAGGCCGAAGCCTAACCCTAACCCTTCCCCGAAGCCTGACCCTCAGCCGTCCCCTAATCCTAACCCGTACGCTGACACTAACCCGCGCACTCACACGTACGCTCCCCCTAGAGCGTTGTCGTACCCTCACCTGGACCCTGAACCGTCCCCGTCCCATAACCCTAACCCTAGCCCGAACCCTAACCGTAACCCTTCCCCGAAGCCTGACCCTCAGCCGTCCCCTAATCCTAACCCGTACGCTGACACTAACCCGCGCCCTCACACGTACGCTCCCCCTAGAGCGTTGTCGTACCCTCACCTGGACCCTAAACCGTCCCCGTCCCCTAACCCTAACCCTAGCCCGAAGCCTAACCCTAACCCTTCCCCGAAGCCTGACCCTCAGCCGTCCCCTAATCCTAACCCGTACGCTGACACTAACCCGCGCCCTCACACGTACGCTCCCCCTAGAGCGTTGTCGTACCCTCACCTGGACCCTGAACCGTCCCCGTCCCCTAACCCTAACCCTAGGCCGAAGCCTAACCCTAACCCTTCCCCGAAGCCTGACCCTCAGCCGTCCCCTAATCCTAACCCGTACGCTGACACTAACCCGCGCCCTCACACGTACGCTCCCCCTAGAGCGTTGTCGTACCCTCACCTGGACCCTGAACCGTCCCCGTCCCCTAACCCTAACCCTAGGCCGAAGCCTAACCCTAACCCTTCCCCGAAGCCTGACCCTCAGCCGTCCCCTAATCCTAACCCGTACGCTGACACTAACCCGCGCCCTCACACGTACGCTCCCCCTAGAGCGTTGTCGTACCCTCACCTGGACCCTGAACCGTCCCCGTCCCATAACCCTAACCCTAGCCCGAACCCTAACCCTAACCCTTCCCCGAAGCCTGACCCTCAGCCGTCCCCTAATCCTAACCCGTACGCTGACACTATCCCGCGCCCTCACACGTACGCTCCCCCTAGAGCGTTGTCGTACCCTCACCTGGACCCTAAACCGTCCCCGTCCCCTAACCCTAACCCTAGCCCGAAGCCTAACCCTAACCCTTCCCCGAAGCCTGACCCTCAGCCGTCCCCTAATCCTAACCCGTACGCTGACACTAACCCGCGCCCTCACACGTACGCTCCCCCTAGAGCGTTGTCGTACCCTCACCTGGACCCTGAACCGTCCCCGTCCCCTAACCCTAACTCTAGGCCGAAGCCTAACCCTAACACTTCCCCGAAGCCTGACCCTCAGCCGTCCCCTAATCCTAACCCGTACGCTGACACTAACCCGCGCCCTCACACGTACGCTCCCCCTAGAGCGTTGTCGTACCCTCACCTGGACCCTGAACCGTCCCCGTCCCCTAACCCTAACCCTAGGCCGAAGCCTAACCCTAACCCTTCCCCGAAGCCTGACCCTCAGCCGTCCCCTAATCCTAACCCGTACGCTGACACTAACCCGCGCCCTCACACGTACGCTCCCCCTAGAGCGTTGTCGTACCCTCACCTGGACCCTGAACCGTCCCCGTCCCCTAACCCTAACCCTAGCCCGAACCCTAACCCTAACCCTTCCCCGAAGCCTGACCCTCAGCCGTCCCCTAATCCTAACCCGTACGCTGACACTAACCCGCGCCCTCACACGTACGCTCCCCCTAGAGCGTTGCCGTACCCTCACCTGGACCCTGAACCGTCCCCGTCCCCTAACCCTAACCCTAGCCCGAACCCAACCCTAACCCTTCCCCGAAGCCTGACCCTCAGCCGTCCCCTAATCCTAACCCGTACGCTGACACTAACCCGCGCCCTCACACGTACGCTCCCCCTAGAGCGTTGTCGTACCCTCACCTGGACCCTGAACCGTCCCCGTCCCCTAACCCTAACCCTAGGCCGAAGCCTAACCCTAACCCTTCCCCGAAGCCTGACCCTCAGCCGTCCCCTAATCCTAACCCGTACGCTGACACTAACCCGCGCCCTCACACGTACGCTCCCCCTAGAGCGTTGTCGTACCCTCACCTGGACCCTGAACCGTCCCCGTCCCCTAACCCTAACCCTAGCCCGAACCCTAACCCTAACCCTTCCCCGAAGCCTGACCCTCAGCCGTCCCCTAATCCTAACCCGTACGCTGACACTAACCCACGCCCTCACACGTACGCTCCCCCTAGAGCGTTGCCGTACCCTCACCTGGACCCTGAACCGTCCCCGTCCCCTAACCCTAACCCTAGCCCGAACCCTAACCCTAACCCTTCCCCGAAGCCTGACCCTCAGCCGTCCCCTAATCCTAACCCGTACGCTGACACTAACCCGCGCCCTCACACGTACGCTCCCCCTAGAGCGTTGTCGTACCCTCACCTGGACCCTGAACCGTCCCCGTCCCCTAACCCTAACCCTAGGCCGAAGCCTAACCCTAACCCTTCCCCGAAGCCTGACCCTCAGCCGTCCCCTAATCCTAACCCGTACGCTGACACTAACCCGCGCCCTCACACGTACGCTCCCCCTAGAGCGTTGTCGTACCCTCACCTGGACCCTGAACCGTCCCCGTCCCCTAACCCTAACCCTAGGCCGAAGCCTAACCCTAACCCTTCCCCGAAGCCTGACCCTCAGCCGTCCCCTAATCCTAACCCATACGCTGACACTAACCCACGCCCTCACACGTACGCTCCCCCTAGAGCGTTGTCGTACCCTCACCTGGACCCTGAACCGTCCCCGTCCCATAACCCTAACCCTAGCCCGAACCCTAACCCTAACCCTTCCCCGAAGCCTGACCCTCAGCCGTCCCCTAATCCTAACCCGTACGCTGACACTAACCCGCGCCCTCACACGTACGCTCCCCCTAGAGCGTTGTCGTACCCTCACCTGGACCCTAAACCGTCCCCGTCCCCTAACCCTAACCCTAGCCCGAAGCCTAACCCTAACCCTTCCCCGAAGCCTGACCCTCAGCCGTCCCCTAATCCTAACCCGTACGCTGACACTAACCCGCGCCCTCACACGTACGCTCCCCCTAGAGCGTTGTCGTACCCTCACCTGGACCCTGAACCGTCCCCGTCCCCTAACCCTAAACCTAGGCCGAAGCCTAACCCTAACCCTTCCCCGAAGCCTGACCCTCAGCCGTCCCCTAATCCTAACCCGTACGCTGACACTAACCCGCGCCCTCACACGTACGCTCCCCCTAGAGCGTTGTCGTACCCTCACCTGGACCCTGAACGGTCCCCGTCCCCTAACCCTAACCCTAGGCCGAAGCCTAACCCTAACCCTTCCCCGAAGCCTGACCCTCAGCCGTCCCCTAATCCTAACCCGTACGCTGACACTAACCCGCGCCCTCACACGTACGCTCCCCCTAGAGCGTTGTCGTACCCTCACCTGGACCCTGAACCGTCCCCGTCCCATAACCCTAACCCTAGCCCGAACCCTAACCCTAACCCTTCCCCGAAGCCTGACCCTCAGCCGTCCCCTAATCCTAACCCGTACGCTGACACTAACCCGCGCCCTCACACGTACGCTCCCCCTAGAGCGTTGTCGTACCCTCACCTGGACCCTAAACAGTCCCCATCCCCTAACCCTAACCCTAGCCCGAAGCCTAACCCTAACCCTTCCCCGAAGCCTGACCCTCAGCCGTCCCCTAATCCTAACCCGTACGCTGACACTAACCCGCGCCCTCACACGTACGCTCCCCCTAGAGCGTTGTCGTACCCTCACCTGGACCCTGAACCGTCCCCGTCCCCTAACCCTAACTCTAGGCCGAAGCCTAACCCTAACACTTCCCCGAAGCCTGACCCTCAGCCGTCCCCTAATCCTAACCCGTACGCTGACACTAACCCGCGCCCTCACACGTACGCTCCCCCTAGAGCGTTGTCGTACCCTCACCTGGACCCTGAACCGTCCCCGTCCCCTAACCCTAACCCTAGGCCGAAGCCTAACCCTAACCCTTCCCCGAAGCCTGACCCTCAGCCGTCCCCTAATCCTAACCCGTACGCTGACACTAACCCGCGCCCTCACACGTACGCTCCCCCTAGAGCGTTGTCGTACCCTCACCTGGACCCTGAACCGTCCCCGTCCCCTAACCCTAACCCTAGCCCGAACCCTAACCCTAACCCTTCCCCGAAGCCTGACCCTCAGCCGTCCCCTAATCCTAACCCGTACGCTGACACTAACCCGCGCCCTCACACGTACGCTCCCCCTAGAGCGTTGCCGTACCCTCACCTGGACCCTGAACCGTCCCCGTCCCCTAACCCTAACCCTAGCCCGAACCCAACCCTAACCCTTCCCCGAAGCCTGACCCTCAGCCGTCCCCTAATCCTAACCCGTACGCTGACACTAACCCGCGCCCTCACACGTACGCTCCCCCTAGAGCGTTGTCGTACCCTCACCTGGACCCTGAACCGTCCCCGTCCCCTAACCCTAACCCTAGGCCGAAGCCTAACCCTAACCCTTCCCCGAAGCCTGACCCTCAGCCGTCCCCTAATCCTAACCCGTACGCTGACACTAACCCGCGCCCTCACACGTACGCTCCCCCTAGAGCGTTGTCGTACCCTCACCTGGACCCTGAACCGTCCCCGTCCCCTAACCCTAACCCTAGCCCGAACCCTAACCCTAACCCTTCCCCGAAGCCTGACCCTCAGCCGTCCCCTAATCCTAACCCGTACGCTGACACTAACCCACGCCCTCACACGTACGCTCCCCCTAGAGCGTTGCCGTACCCTCACCTGGACCCTGAACCGTCCCCGTCCCCTAACCCTAACCCTAGCCCGAACCCTAACCCTAACCCTTCCCCGAAGCCTGACCCTCAGCCGTCCCCTAATCCTAACCCGTACGCTGACACTAACCCGCGCCCTCACACGTACGCTCCCCCTAGAGCGTTGTCGTACCCTCACCTGGACCCTGAACCGTCCCCGTCCCCTAACCCTAACCCGAGGCCGAAGCCTAACCCTAACCCTTCCCCGAAGCCTGACCCTCAGCCGTCCCCTAATCCTAACCCGTACGCTGACACTAACCCGCGCCCTCACACGTACGCTCCCCCTAGAGCGTTGTCGTACCCTCACCTGGACCCTGAACCGTCCCCGTCCCCTAACCCTAACCCTAGGCCGAAGCCTAACCCTAACCCTTCCCCGAAGCCTGACCCTCAGCCGTCCCCTAATCCTAACCCGTACGCTGACACTAACCCACGCCCTCACACGTACGCTCCCCCTAGAGCGTTGTCGTACCCTCACCTGGACCCTGAACCGTCCCCGTCCCATAACCCTAACCCTAGCCCGAACCCTAACCCTAACCCTTCCCCGAAGCCTGACCCTCAGCCGTCCCCTAATCCTAACCTGTACGCTGACACTAACCCGCGCCCTCACACGTACGCTCCCCCTAGAGCGTTGTCGTACCCTCACCTGGACCCTAAACCGTCCCCGTCCCCTAACCCTAACCCTAGCCCGAAGCCTAACCCTAACCCTTCCCCGAAGCCTGACCCTCAGCCGTCCCCTAATCCTAACCCGTACGCTGACACTAACCCGCGCCCTCACACGTACGCTCCCCCTAGAGCGTTGTCGTACCCTCACCTGGACCCTGAACCGTCCCCGTCCCCTAACCCTAACCCTAGGCCGAAGCCTAACCCTAACCCTTCCCCGAAGCCTGACCCTCAGCCGTCCCCTAATCCTAACCCGTACGCTGACACTAACCCGCGCCCTCACACGTACGCTCCCCCTAGAGCGTTGTCGTACCCTCACCTGGACCCTGAACCGTCCCCGTCCCCTAACCCTAACCCTAGGCCGAAGCCTAACCCTAACCCTTCCCCGAAGCCTGACCCTCAGCCGTCCCCTAATCCTAACCCGTACGCTGACACTAACCCGCGCCCTCACACGTACGCTCCCCCTAGAGCGTTGTCGTACCCTCACCTGGACCCTGAACCGTCCCCGTCCCATAACCCTAACCCTAGCCCGAACCCTAACCCTAACCCTTCCCCGAAGCCTGACCCTCAGCCGTCCCCTAATCCTAACCCGTACGCTGACACTAACCCGCGCCCTCACACGTACGCTCCCCCTAGAGCGTTGTCGTACCCTCACCTGGACCCTAAACAGTCCCCGTCCCCTAACCCTAACCCTAGCCCGAAGCCTAACCCTAACCCTTCCCCGAAGCCTGACCCTCAGCCGTCCCCTAATCCTAACCCGTACGCTGACACTAACCCGCGCCCTCACACGTACGCTCCCCCTAGAGCGTTGTCGTACCCTCACCTGGACCCTGAACCGTCCCCGTCCCCTAACCCTAACTCTAGGCCGAAGCCTAACCCTAACACTTCCCCGAAGCCTGACCCTCAGCCGTCCCCTAATCCTAACCCGTACGCTGACACTAACCCGCGCCCTCACACGTACGCTCCCCCTAGAGCGTTGTCGTACCCTCACCTGGACCCTGAACCGTCCCCGTCCCCTAACCCTAACTCTAGGCCGAAGCCTAACCCTAACCCTTCCCCGAAGCCTGACCCTCAGCCGTCCCCTAATCCTAACCCGTACGCTGACACTAACCCGCGCCCTCACACGTACGCTCCCCCTAGAGCGTTGTCGTACCCTCACCTGGACCCTGAACCGTCCCCGTCCCCTAACCCTAACCCTAGCCCGAACCCTAACCCTAACCCTTCCCCGAAGCCTGACCCTCAGCCGTCCCCTAATCCTAACCCGTACGCTGACACTAACCCGCGCCCTCACACGTACGCTCCCCCTAGAGCGTTGCCGTACCCTCACCTGGACCCTGAACCGTCCCCGTCCCCTAACCCTAACCCTAGCCCGAACCCAACCCTAACCCTTCCCCGAAGCCTGACCCTCAGCCGTCCCCTAATCCTAACCCGTACGCTGACACTAACCCGCGCCCTCACACGTAAGCTCCCCCTAGAGCGTTGTCGTACCCTCACCTGGACCCTGAACCGTCCCCGTCCCCTAACCCTAACCCTAGGCCGAAGCCTAACCCTAACCCTTCCCCGAAGCCTGACCCTCAGCCGTCCCCTAATCCTAACCCGTACGCTGACACTAACCCGCGCCCTCACACGTACGCTCCCCCTAGAGCGTTGTCGTACCCTCACCTGGACCCTGAACCGTCCCCGTCCCCTAACCCTAACCCTAGCCCGAACCCTAACCCTAACCCTTCCCCGAAGCCTGACCCTCAGCCGTCCCCTAATCCTAACCCGTACGCTGACACTAACCCACGCCCTCACACGTACGCTCCCCCTAGAGCGTTGCCGTACCCTCACCTGGACCCTGAACCGTCCCCGTCCCCTAACCCTAACCCTAGCCCGAACCCTAACCCTAACCCTTCCCCGAAGCCTGACCCTCAGCCGTCCCCTAATCCTAACCCGTACGCTGACACTAACCCGCGCCCTCACACGTACGCTCCCCCTAGAGCGTTGTCGTACCCTCACCTGGACCCTGAACCGTCCCCGTCCCCTAACCCTAACCCTAGGCCGAAGCCTAACCCTAACACTTCCCCGAAGCCTGACCCTCAGCCGTCCCCTAATCCTAACCCGTACGCTGACACTAACCCGCGCCCTCACACGTACGCTCCCCCTAGAGCGTTGTCGTACCCTCACCTGGACCCTGAACCGTCCCCGTCCCCTAACCCTAACCCTAGGCCGAAGCCTAACCCTAACCCTTCCCCGAAGCCTGACCCTCAGCCGTCCCCTAATCCTAACCCGTACGCTGACACTAACCCACGCCCTCACACGTACGCTCCCCCTAGAGCGTTGTAGTACCCTCACCTGGACCCTGAACCGTCCCCGTCCCCTAACCCTAACCCTAGCCCGAAGCCTAACCCTAACCCTTCCCCTAAGCCTGACCCTCAGCCGTCCCCTAATCCTAACCCGTACGCTGACACTAACCCGCCCCCTCACACGTACGCTCCCCCTAGAGCGTTGCCGTACCCTCACCTGGACCCTGAACCGTCCCCGTCCCCTAACCCTAACCCTAGCCCGAACCCTAACCCTAACCCTTCCCCGAAGCCTGACCCTCAGCCGTCCCCTAATCCTAACCCGTACGCTGACACTAACCCGCGCCCTCACACATACGCTCCCCCTAGAGCGTTGCCGTACCCTCACCTGGACCCTGAACCGTCCCCGTCCCCTAACCCTAACCCTAGCCCGAACCCAACCCTAACCCTTCCCCGAAGCCTGACCCTCAGCCGTCCCCTAATCCTAACCCGTACGCTGACACTAACCCGCGCCCTCACACGTACGCTCCCCCTAGAGCGTTGTCGTACCCTCACCTGGACCCTGAACCGTCCCCGTCCCCTAACCCTAACCCTAGGCCGAAGCCTAACCCTAACACTTCCCCGAAGCCTGACCCTCAGCCGTCCCCTAATCCTAACCCGTACGCTGACACTAACCCGCGCCCTCACACGTACGCTCCCCCTAGAGCGTTGTCGTACCCTCACCTGGACCCTGAACCGTCCCCGTCCCCTAACCCTAACCCTAGGCCGAAGCCTAACCCTAACCCTTCCCCGAAGCCTGACCCTCAGCCGTCCCCTAATCCTAACCCGTACGCTGACACTAACCCACGCCCTCACACGTACGCTCCCCCTAGAGCGTTGTAGTACCCTCACCTGGACCCTGAACCGTCCCCGTCCCCTAACCCTAACCCTAGCCCGAAGCCTAACCCTAACCCTTCCCCTAAGCCTGACCCTCAGCCGTCCCCTAATCCTAACCCGTACGCTGACACTAACCCGCCCCCTCACACGTACGCTCCCCCTAGAGCGTTGCCGTACCCTCACCTGGACCCTGAACCGTCCCCGTCCCCTAACCCTAACCCTAGCCCGAACCCTAACCCTAACCCTTCCCCGAAGCCTGACCCTCAGCCGTCCCCTAATCCTAACCCGTACGCTGACACTAACCCGCGCCCTCACACATACGCTCCCCCTAGAGCGTTGCCGTACCCTCACCTGGACCCTGAACCGTCCCCGTCCCCTAACCCTAACCCTAGCCCGAACCCAACCCTAACCCTTCCCCGAAGCCTGACCCTCAGCCGTCCCCTAATCCTAACCCGTACGCTGACACTAACCCGCGCCCTCACACGTACGCTCCCCCTAGAGCGTTGTCGTACCCTCACCTGGACCCTGAACCGTCCCCGTCCCCTAACCCTAACCCTAGGCCGAAGCCTAACCCTAACCCTTCCCCGAAGCCTGACCCTCAGCCGTCCCCTAATCCTAACCCGTACGCTGACACTAACCCGCGCCCTCACACGTACGCTCCCCCTAGAGCGTTGTCGTACCCTCACCTGGACCCTGAACCGTCCCCGTCCCCTAACCCTAACCCTAGCCCGAACCCTAACCCTAACCCTTCCCCGAAGCCTGACCCTCAGCCGTCCCCTAATCCTAACCCGTACGCTGACACTAACCCACGCCCTCACACGTACGCTCCCCCTAGAGCGTTGCCGTACCCTCACCTGGACCCTGAACCGTCCCCGTCCCCTAACCCTAACCCTAGCCCGAACCCTAACCCTAACCCTTCCCCGAAGCCTGACCCTCAGCCGTCCCCTAATCCTAACCCGTACGCTGACACTAACCCGCGCCCTCACACGTACGCTCCCCCTAGAGCGTTGTCGTACCCTCACCTGGACCCTGAACCGTCCCCGTCCCGTAACCCTAACCCTAGGCCGAAGCCTAACCCTAACCCTTCCCCGAAGCCTGACCCTCAGCCGTCCCCTAATCCTAACCCGTACGCTGACACTAACCCGCGCCCTCACACGTACGCTCCCCCTAGAGCGTTGTCGTACCCTCACCTGGACCCTGAACCGTCCCCGTCCCCTAACCCTAACCCTAGGCCGAAGCCTAACCCTAACCCTTCCCCGAAGCCTGACCCTCAGCCGTCCCCTAATCCTAACCCGTACGCTGACACTAACCCACGCCCTCACACGTACGCTCCCCCTAGAGCGTTGTCGTACCCTCACCTGGACCCTGAACCGTCCCCGTCCCCTAACCCTAACCCTAGCCCGAACCCTAACCCTAACCCTTCCCCTAAGCCTGACCCTCAGCCGTCCCCTAATCCTAACCCGTACGCTGACACTAACCCGCGCCCTCACACGTACGCTCCCCCTAGAGCGTTGCCGTACCCTCACCTGGACCCTGAACCGTCCCCGTCCCCTAACCCTAACCCTAGCCCGAACCCTAACCCTAACCCTTCCCCGAAGCCTGACCCTCAGCCGTCCCCTAATCCTAACCCGTACGCTGACACTAACCCGCGCCCTCACACGTACGCTCCCCCTAGAGCGTTGTCGTACCCTCACCTGGACCCTAAACCGTCCCCGTCCCCTAACCCTAACCCTAGCCCGAACCCTAACCCTAACCCTTCCCAGAAGCCTGACCCTCAGCCGTCCCCTAATCCTAACCCGTACGCTGACACTAACCCGCGCCCTCACACGTACGCTCCCCCTAGAGCGTTGTCGTACCCTCACCTGGACCCTGAACCGTCCCCGTCCCCTAACCCTAACCCTAGGCCGAAGCCTAACCCTAACCCTTCCCCGAAGCCTGACCCTCAGCCGTCCCCTAATCCTAACCCGTACGCTGACACTAACCCGCGCCCTCACACGTACGCTCCCCCTAGAGCGTTGTCGTACCCTCACCTGGACCCTGAACCGTCCCCGTCCCCTAACCCTAACCCTAGCCCGAACCCTAACCCTAACCCTTCCCCGAAGCCTGACCCTCAGCCGTCCCCTAATCCTAACCCGTACGCTGACACTAACCCGCGCCCTCACACGTACGCTCCCCCTAGAGCGTTGTCGTACCCTCACCTGGACCCTAAACCGTCCCCGTCCCCTAACCCTAACCCTAGCCCGAAGCCTAACCCTAACCCTTCCCCGAAGCCTGACCCTCAGCAGTCCCCTAATCCTAACCCGTACGCTGACACTAACCCGCGCCCTCACACGTACGCTCCCCCTAGAGCGTTGTCGTACCCTCACCTGGACCCTGAACCGTCCCCGTCCCCTAACCCTAACCCTAGGCCGAAGCCTAACCCTAACCCTTTCCCGAAGCCTGACCCTCAGCCGTCCCCTAATCCTAACCCGTACGCTGACACTAACCCGCGCCCTCACACGTACGCTCCCCCTAGAGCGTTGTCGTACCCTCACCTGGACCCTGAACCGTCCCCGTCCCCTAACCCTAACCCTAGGCCGAAGCCTAACCCTAACCCTTCCCCGAAGCCTGACCCTCAGCCGTCCCCTAATCCTAACCCGTACGCTGACACTAACCCGCGCCCTCACACGTACGCTCCCCCTAGAGCGTTGTCGTACCCTCACCTGGACCCTGAACCGTCCCCGTCCCCTAACCCTAACCCTAGCCCGAACCCTAACCCTAACCCTTCCCCGAAGCCTGACCCTCAGCCGTCCCCTAATCCTAACCCGTACGCTGTCACTAACCCGCGCCCTCACACGTACGCTCCCCCTAGAGCGTTGCCGTACCCTCACCTGGACCCTGAACCGTCCCCGTCCCCTAACCCTAACCCTAGCCCGAACCCTAACCCTAACCCTTCCCCGAAGCCTGACCCTCAGCCGTCCCCTAATCCTAACCCGTACGCTGACACTAACCCGCGCCCTCACACGTACGCTCCCCCTAGAGCGTTGTCGTCCCCTCACCTGGACCCTGAACCGTCCCCGTCCCCTAACCCTAACCCTAGGCCGAAGCCTAACCCTAACCCTTCCCCGAAGCCTGACCCTCAGCCGTCCCCTAATCCTAACCCGTACGCTGACACTAACCCGCGCCCTCACTCGTACGCTCCCCCTAGAGCGTTGTCGTACCCTCACCTGGACCCTGAACCGTCCCCGTCCCCTAACCCTAACCCTAGCCCGAACCCTAACCCTAACCCTTCCCCGAAGCCTGACCCTCAGCCGTCCCCTAATCCTAACCCGTACGCTGACACTAACCCACGCCCTCACACGTACGCTCCCCCTAGAGCGTTGCCGTACCCTCACCTGGACCCTGAACCGTCCCCGTCCCCTAACCCTAACCCTAGCCCGAACCCTAACCCTAACCCTTCCCCGAAGCCTGACCCTCAGCCGTCCCCTAATCCTAACCCGTACGCTGACACTAACCCGCGCCCTCACACGTACGCTCCCCCTAGAGCGTTGTCGTACCCTCACCTGGACCCTGAACCGTCCCCGTCCCCTAACCCTAACCCTAGGCCGAAGCCTAACCCTAACCCTTCCCCGAAGCCTGACCCTCAGCCGTCCCCTAATCCTAACCCGTACGCTGACACTAACCCGCGCCCTCACACGTACGCTCCCCCTAGAGCGTTGTCGTACCCTCACCTGGACCCTGAACCGTCCCCGTCCCCTAACCCTAACCCTAGGCCGAAGCCTAACCCTAACCCTTCCCCGAAGCCTGACCCTCAGCCGTCCCCTAATCCTAACCCGTACGCTGACACTAACCCGCGCCCTCACACGTACGCTCCCCCTAGAGCGTTGTCGTACCCTCACCTGGACCCTGAACCGTCCCCGTCCCCTAACCCTAACCCTAGCCCGAAGCCTAACCCTAACCCTTCCCCGAAGCCTGACCCTCAGCCGTCCCCTAATCCTAACCCGTACGCTGACACTAACCCGCGCCCTCACACGTACGCTCCCCCTAGAGCGTTGCCGTACCCTCACCTGGACCCTGAACCGTCCCCGTCCCCTAACCCTAACCCTAGCCCGAACCCTAACCCTAACCCTTCCCCGAAGCCTGACCCTCAGCCGTCCCCTAATCCTAACCCGTACGCTGACACTAACCCGCGCCCTCACACGTACGCTCCCCCTAGAGCGTTGTCGTACCCTCACCTGGACCCTAAACCGTCCCCGTCCCCTAACCCTAACCCTAGCCCGAACCCTAACCCTAACACTTCCCCGAAGCCTGACCCTCAGCCGTCCCCTAATCCTAACCCGTACGCTGACACTAACCCGCGCCCTCACACGTACGCTCCCCCTAGAGCGTTGTCGTACCCTCACCTGGACCCTAAACAGTCCCCATCCCCTAACCCTAACCCTAGGCCGAAGCCTAACCCTAACCCTTCCCCGAAGCCTGACCCTCAGCCGTCCCCTAATCCTAACCCGTACGCTGACACTAACCCGCGCCCTCACACATACGCTCCCCCTAGAGCGCTATCGTACCCTCACCTGGACCCTAAACCGTCCCCGTCCCCTAACCCTAACCCTAGCCCGAACCCTAACCCTAACCCTTCCCCGAAGCCTGACCCTCAGCCGTCCCCTAATCCTAACCCGTACGCTGACACTAACCCGCGCCCTCACACGTACGCTCCCCCTAGAGCGTTGTCGTACCCTCACCTGGACCCTAAACCGTCCCCGTCCCCTAACCCTAACCCTAGCCCGAACCCTAACCCTAACCCTTCCCCGAAGCCTGACCCTCAGCCGTCGCCTAATCCTAACCCGTACGCTGACACTAACCCGCGACCTCACACGTACGCTCCCCCTAGAGCGTTGTCGTACCCTCACCTGGACCCTAAACCGTCCCCGTCCCCTAACCCTAACCCTAGCCCGAACCCTAACCCTAACCCTTCCACGAAGCCTGACCCTCAGCCGTCCCCTAATCCTAACCCGTACGCTGACACTAACCCGCGCCCTCACACATACGCTCCCCCTAGAGCGTTGTCGTACCCTCACCTGGACCCTAAACCGTCCCCGTCCCCTAACCCTAACCCTAGCCCGAAGCCTAACCCTAACCCTTCCCCGAAGCCTGACCCTCAGCCGTCCCCTAATCCTAACCCGTACGCTGACACTAAACCGCGCCCTCACACGTACGCTCCCCCTAGAGCGTTGTCGTACCCTCACCTGGACCCTGAACCGTCCCCGTCCCCTAACCCTAACCCTAGGCCGAAGCCTAACCCTAACCCTTCCCCGAAGCCTGACCCTCAGCCGTCCCCTAATCCTAACCCGTACGCTGACACTAACCCGCGCCCTCACACGTACGCTCCCCTTAGAGCGTTGTCGCACCCTCACCTGGACCCTGAACCGTCCCCGTCCCCTAACCCTAACCCTAGCCCGAACCCTAACCCTAACCCTTCCCCGAAGCCTGACCCTCAGCCGTCCCCTAATCCTAACCCGTACGCTGACACTAACCCGCGCCCTCACACGTACGCTCCCCCTAGAGCGTTGTCGTACCCTCACCTGGACCCTGAACCGTCCCCGTCCCGTAACCCTAACCCTAGGCCGAAGCCTAACCCTAACCCTTCCCCGAAGCCTGACCCTCAGCCGTCCCCTAATCCTAACCCGTACGCTGACACTAACCCGCGCCCTCACACGTACACTCCCCCTAGAGCGTTGTCGTACCCTCACCTGGACCCTGAACCGTCCCCGTCCCCTAACCCTAACCCTAGGCCGAAGCCTAACCCTAACCCTTCCCCGAAGCCTGACCCTCAGCCGTCCCCTAATCCTAACCCGTACGCTGACACTAACCCACGCCCTCACACGTACGCTCCCCCTAGAGCGTTGTCGTACCCTCACCTGGACCCTGAACCGTCCCCGTCCCCTAACCCTAACCCTAGCCCGAACCCTAACCCTAACCCTTCCCCTAAGCCTGACCCTCAGCCGTCCCCTAATCCTAACCCGTACGCTGACACTAACCCGCGCCCTCACACGTACGCTCCCCCTAGAGCGTTGCCGTACCCTCACCTGGACCCTGAACCGTCCCCGTCCCCTAACCCTAACCCTAGCCCGAACCCTAACCCTAACCCTTCCCCGAAGCCTGACCCTCAGCCGTCCCCTAATCCTAACCCGTACGCTGACACTAACCCGCGCCCTCACACGTACGCTCCCCCTAGAGCGTTGTCGTACCCTCACCTGGACCCTAAACCGTCCCCGTCCCCTAACCCTAACCCTAGCCCGAACCCTAACCCTAACCCTTCCCAGAAGCCTGACCCTCAGCCGTCCCCTAATCCTAACCCGTACGCTGACACTAACCCGCGCCCTCACACGTACGCTCCCCCTAGAGCGTTGTCGTACCCTCACCTGGACCCTGAACCGTCCCCGTCCCCTAACCCTAACCCTAGGCCGAAGCCTAACCCTAACCCTTCCCCGAAGCCTGACCCTCAGCCGTCCCCTAATCCTAACCCGTACGCTGACACTAACCCGCGCCCTCACACGTACGCTCCCCCTAGAGCGTTGTCGTACCCTCACCTGGACCCTGAACCGTCCCCGTCCCCTAACCCTAACCCTAGCCCGAACCCTAACCCTAACCCTTCCCCGAAGCCTGACCCTCAGCCGTCCCCTAATCCTAACCCGTACGCTGACACTAACCCGCGCCCTCACACGTACGCTCCCCCTAGAGCGTTGTCGTACCCTCACCTGGACCCTAAACCGTCCCCGTCCCCTAACCCTAACCCTAGCCCGAAGCCTAACCCTAACCCTTCCCCGAAGCCTGACCCTCAGCAGTCCCCTAATCCTAACCCGTACGCTGACACTAACCCGCGCCCTCACACGTACGCTCCCCCTAGAGCGTTGTCGTACCCTCACCTGGACCCTGAACCGTCCCCGTCCCCTAACCCTAACCCTAGGCCGAAGCCTAACCCTAACCCTTCCCCGAAGCCTGACCCTCAGCCGTCCCCTAATCCTAACCCGTACGCTGACACTAACCCGCGCCCTCACACGTACGCTCCCCCTAGAGCGTTGTCGTACCCTCACCTGGACCCTGAACCGTCCCCGTCCCCTAACCCTAACCCTAGGCCGAAGCCTAACCCTAACCCTTCCCCGAAGCCTGACCCTCAGCCGTCCCCTAATCCTAACCCGTACGCTGACACTAACCCGCGCCCTCACACGTACGCTCCCCCTAGAGCGTTGTCGTACCCTCACCTGGACCCTGAACCGTCCCCGTCCCCTAACCCTAACCCTAGCCCGAACCCTAACCCTAACCCTTCCCCGAAGCCTGACCCTCAGCCGTCCCCTAATCCTAACCCGTACGCTGTCACTAACCCGCGCCCTCACACGTACGCTCCCCCTAGAGCGTTGCCGTACCCTCACCTGGACCCTGAACCGTCCCCGTCCCCTAACCCTAACCCTAGCCCGAACCCTAACCCTAACCCTTCCCCGAAGCCTGACCCTCAGCCGTCCCCTAATCCTAACCCGTACGCTGACACTAACCCGCGCCCTCACACGTACGCTCCCCCTAGAGCGTTGTCGTCCCCTCACCTGGACCCTGAACCGTCCCCGTCCCCTAACCCTAACCCTAGGCCGAAGCCTAACCCTAACCCTTCCCCGAAGCCTGACCCTCAGCCGTCCCCTAATCCTAACCCGTACGCTGACACTAACCCGCGCCCTCACTCGTACGCTCCCCCTAGAGCGTTGTCGTACCCTCACCTGGACCCTGAACCGTCCCCGTCCCCTAACCCTAACCCTAGCCCGAACCCTAACCCTAACCCTTCCCCGAAGCCTGACCCTCAGCCGTCCCCTAATCCTAACCCGTACGCTGACACTAACCCACGCCCTCACACGTACGCTCCCCCTAGAGCGTTGCCGTACCCTCACCTGGACCCTGAACCGTCCCCGTCCCCTAACCCTAACCCTAGCCCGAACCCTAACCCTAACCCTTCCCCGAAGCCTGACCCTCAGCCGTCCCCTAATCCTAACCCGTACGCTGACACTAACCCGCGCCCTCACACGTACGCTCCCCCTAGAGCGTTGTCGTACCCTCACCTGGACCCTGAACCGTCCCCGTCCCCTAACCCTAACCCTAGGCCGAAGCCTAACCCTAACCCTTCCCCGAAGCCTGACCCTCAGCCGTCCCCTAATCCTAACCCGTACGCTGACACTAACCCGCGCCCTCACACGTACGCTCCCCCTAGAGCGTTGTCGTACCCTCACCTGGACCCTGAACCGTCCCCGTCCCCTAACCCTAACCCTAGGCCGAAGCCTAACCCTAACCCTTCCCCGAAGCCTGACCCTCAGCCGTCCCCTAATCCTAACCCGTACGCTGACACTAACCCGCGCCCTCACACGTACGCTCCCCCTAGAGCGTTGTCGTACCCTCACCTGGACCCTGAACCGTCCCCGTCCCCTAACCCTAACCCTAGCCCGAAGCCTAACCCTAACCCTTCCCCGAAGCCTGACCCTCAGCCGTCCCCTAATCCTAACCCGTACGCTGACACTAACCCGCGCCCTCACACGTACGCTCCCCCTAGAGCGTTGCCGTACCCTCACCTGGACCCTGAACCGTCCCCGTCCCCTAACCCTAACCCTAGCCCGAACCCTAACCCTAACCCTTCCCCGAAGCCTGACCCTCAGCCGTCCCCTAATCCTAACCCGTACGCTGACACTAACCCGCGCCCTCACACGTACGCTCCCCCTAGAGCGTTGTCGTACCCTCACCTGGACCCTAAACCGTCCCCGTCCCCTAACCCTAACCCTAGCCCGAACCCTAACCCTAACACTTCCCCGAAGCCTGACCCTCAGCCGTCCCCTAATCCTAACCCGTACGCTGACACTAACCCGCGCCCTCACACGTACGCTCCCCCTAGAGCGTTGTCGTACCCTCACCTGGACCCTAAACAGTCCCCATCCCCTAACCCTAACCCTAGGCCGAAGCCTAACCCTAACCCTTCCCCGAAGCCTGACCCTCAGCCGTCCCCTAATCCTAACCCGTACGCTGACACTAACCCGCGCCCTCACACATACGCTCCCCCTAGAGCGCTATCGTACCCTCACCTGGACCCTAAACCGTCCCCGTCCCCTAACCCTAACCCTAGCCCGAACCCTAACCCTAACCCTTCCCCGAAGCCTGACCCTCAGCCGTCCCCTAATCCTAACCCGTACGCTGACACTAACCCGCGCCCTCACACGTACGCTCCCCCTAGAGCGTTGTCGTACCCTCACCTGGACCCTAAACCGTCCCCGTCCCCTAACCCTAACCCTAGCCCGAACCCTAACCCTAACCCTTCCCCGAAGCCTGACCCTCAGCCGTCGCCTAATCCTAACCCGTACGCTGACACTAACCCGCGACCTCACACGTACGCTCCCCCTAGAGCGTTGTCGTACCCTCACCTGGACCCTAAACCGTCCCCGTCCCCTAACCCTAACCCTAGCCCGAACCCTAACCCTAACCCTTCCACGAAGCCTGACCCTCAGCCGTCCCCTAATCCTAACCCGTACGCTGACACTAACCCGCGCCCTCACACATACGCTCCCCCTAGAGCGTTGTCGTACCCTCACCTGGACCCTAAACCGTCCCCGTCCCCTAACCCTAACCCTAGCCCGAAGCCTAACCCTAACCCTTCCCCGAAGCCTGACCCTCAGCCGTCCCCTAATCCTAACCCGTACGCTGACACTAAACCGCGCCCTCACACGTACGCTCCCCCTAGAGCGTTGTCGTACCCTCACCTGGACCCTGAACCGTCCCCGTCCCCTAACCCTAACCCTAGGCCGAAGCCTAACCCTAACCCTTCCCCGAAGCCTGACCCTCAGCCGTCCCCTAATCCTAACCCGTACGCTGACACTAACCCGCGCCCTCACACGTACGCTCCCCTTAGAGCGTTGTCGCACCCTCACCTGGACCCTGAACCGTCCCCGTCCCCTAACCCTAACCCTAGCCCGAACCCTAACCCTAACCCTTCCCCGAAGCCTGACCCTCAGCCGTCCCCTAATCCTAACCCGTACGCTGACACTAACCCGCGCCCTCACACGTACGCTCCCCCTAGAGCGTTGTCGTACCCTCACCTGGACCCTGAACCGTCCCCGTCCCCTAACCCTAACCCTAGGCCGAAGCCTAACCCTAAACCTTCCCCGAAGCCTGACCCTCAGCCGTCCCCTAATCCTAACCCGTACGCTGACACTAACCCGCGCCCTCACACATACGCTCCCCCTAGAGCGCTATCGTACCCTCACCTGGACCCTAAACCGTCCCCGTCCCCTAACCCTAACCCTAGCCCGAACCCTAACCCTAACCCTTCCCCGAAGCCTGACCCTCAGCCGTCGCCTAATCCTAACCCGTACGCTGACACTAACCCGCGCCCTCACACGTACGCTCCCCCTAGAGCGTTGTCGTACCCTCACCTGGACCCTGAACCGTCCCCGTCCCATAACCCTAACCCTAGCCCGAACCCTAACCCTAACCCTTCCCCGAAGCCTGACCCTCAGCCGTCCCCTAATCCTAACCCGTACGCTGACACTATCCCGCGCCCTCACACGTACGCTCCCCCTAGAGCGTTGTCGTACCCTCACCTGGACCCTAAACCGTCCCCGTCCCCTAACCCTAACCCTAGCCCGAAGCCTAACCCTAACCCTTCCCCGAAGCCTGACCCTCAGCCGTCCCCTAATCCTAACCCGTACGCTGACACTAACCCGCGCCCTCACACGTACGCTCCCCCTAGAGCGTTGTCGTACCCTCACCTGGACCCTGAACCGTCCCCGTCCCCTAACCCTAACTCTAGGCCGAAGCCTAACCCTAACACTTCCCCGAAGCCTGACCCTCAGCCGTCCCCTAATCCTAACCCGTACGCTGACACTAACCCGCGCCCTCACACGTACGCTCCCCCTAGAGCGTTGTCGTACCCTCACCTGGACCCTGAACCGTCCCCGTCCCCTAACCCTAACCCTAGGCCGAAGCCTAACCCTAACCCTTCCCCGAAGCCTGACCCTCAGCCGTCCCCTAATCCTAACCCGTACGCTGACACTAACCCGCGCCCTCACACGTACGCTCCCCCTAGAGCGTTGTCGTACCCTCACCTGGACCCTGAACCGTCCCCGTCCCCTAACCCTAACCCTAGCCCGAACCCTAACCCTAACCCTTCCCCGAAGCCTGACCCTCAGCCGTCCCCTAATCCTAACCCGTACGCTGACACTAACCCGCGCCCTCACACGTACGCTCCCCCTAGAGCGTTGCCGTACCCTCACCTGGACCCTGAACCGTCCCCGTCCCCTAACCCTAACCCTAGCCCGAACCCAACCCTAACCCTTCCCCGAAGCCTGACCCTCAGCCGTCCCCTAATCCTAACCCGTACGCTGACACTAACCCGCGCCCTCACACGTACGCTCCCCCTAGAGCGTTGTCGTACCCTCACCTGGACCCTGAACCGTCCCCGTCCCCTAACCCTAACCCTAGGCCGAAGCCTAACCCTAACCCTTCCCCGAAGCCTGACCCTCAGCCGTCCCCTAATCCTAACCCGTACGCTGACACTAACCCGCGCCCTCACACGTACGCTCCCCCTAGAGCGTTGTCGTACCCTCACCTGGACCCTGAACCGTCCCCGTCCCCTAACCCTAACCCTAGCCCGAACCCTAACCCTAACCCTTCCCCGAAGCCTGACCCTCAGCCGTCCCCTAATCCTAACCCGTACGCTGACACTAACCCACGCCCTCACACGTACGCTCCCCCTAGAGCGTTGCCGTACCCTCACCTGGACCCTGAACCGTCCCCGTCCCCTAACCCTAACCCTAGCCCGAACCCTAACCCTAACCCTTCCCCGAAGCCTGACCCTCAGCCGTCCCCTAATCCTAACCCGTACGCTGACACTAACCCGCGCCCTCACACGTACGCTCCCCCTAGAGCGTTGTCGTACCCTCACCTGGACCCTGAACCGTCCCCGTCCCCTAACCCTAACCCTAGGCCGAAGCCTAACCCTAACCCTTCCCCGAAGCCTGACCCTCAGCCGTCCCCTAATCCTAACCCGTACGCTGACACTAACCCGCGCCCTCACACGTACGCTCCCCCTAGAGCGTTGTCGTACCCTCACCTGGACCCTGAACCGTCCCCGTCCCCTAACCCTAACCCTAGGCCGAAGCCTAACCCTAACCCTTCCCCGAAGCCTGACCCTCAGCCGTCCCCTAATCCTAACCCGTACGCTGACACTAACCCACGCCCTCACACGTACGCTCCCCCTAGAGCGTTGTCGTACCCTCACCTGGACCCTGAACCGTCCCCGTCCCCTAACCCTAACCCTAGCCCGAACCCTAACCCTAACCCTTCCCCGAAGCCTGACCCTCAGCCGTCCCCTAATCCTAACCCGTACGCTGACACTAACCCGCGCCCTCACACGTACGCTCCCCCTAGAGCGTTGTCGTACCCTCACCTGGACCCTAAACCGTCCCCGTCCCCTAACCCTAACCCTAGCCCGAAGCCTAACCCTAACCCTTCCCCGAAGCCTGACCCTCAGCCGTCCCCTAATCCTAACCCGTACGCTGACACTAACCCGCGCCCTCACACGTACGCTCCCCCTAGAGCGTTGTCGTACCCTCACCTGGACCCTGAACCGTCCCCGTCCCCTAACCCTAACCCTAGGCCGAAGCCTAACCCTAACCCTTCCCCGAAGCCTGACCCTCAGCCGTCCCCTAATCCTAACCCGTACGCTGACACTAACCCGCGCCCTCACACGTACGCTCCCCCTAGAGCGTTGTCGTACCCTCACCTGGACCCTGAACCGTCCCCGTCCCCTAACCCTAACCCTAGGCCGAAGCCTAACCCTAACCCTTCCCCGAAGCCTGACCCTCAGCCGTCCCCTAATCCTAACCCGTACGCTGACACTAACCCGCACCCTCACACGTACGCTCCCCCTAGAGCGTTGTCGTACCCTCACCTGGACCCTGAACCGTCCCCGTCCCATAACCCTAACCCTAGCCCGAACCCTAACCCTAACCCTTCCCCGAAGCCTGACCCTCAGCCGTCCCCTAATCCTAACCCGTACGCTGACACTAACCCGCGCCCTCACACGTACGCTCCCCCTAGAGCGTTGTCGTACCCTCACCTGGACCCTAAACAGTCCCCATCCCCTAACCCTAACCCTAGCCCGAAGCCTAACCCTAACCCTTCCCCGAAGCCTGACCCTCAGCCGTCCCCTAATCCTAACCCGTACGCTGACACTAACCCGCGCCCTCACACGTACGCTCCCCCTAGAGCGTTGTCGTACCCTCACCTGGACCCTGAACCGTCCCCGTCCCCTAACCCTAACTCTAGGCCGAAGCCTAACCCTAACACTTCCCCGAAGCCTGACCCTCAGCCGTCCCCTAATCCTAACCCGTACGCTGACACTAACCCGCGCCCTCACACGTACGCTCCCCCTAGAGCGTTGTCGTACCCTCACCTGGACCCTGAACCGTCCCCGTCCCCTAACCCTAACCCTAGGCCGAAGCCTAACCCTAACCCTTCCCCGAAGCCTGACCCTCAGCCGTCCCCTAATCCTAACCCGTACGCTGACACTAACCCGCGCCCTCACACGTACGCTCCCCCTAGAGCGTTGTCGTACCCTCACCTGGACCCTGAACCGTCCCCGTCCCCTAACCCTAACCCTAGCCCGAACCCTAACCCTAACCCTTCCCCGAAGCCTGAGCCTCAGCCGTCCCCTAATCCTAACCCGTACGCTGACACTAACCCGCGCCCTCACACGTACGCTCCCCCTAGAGCATTGCCGTACCCTCACCTGGACCCTGAACCGTCCCCGTCCCCTAACCCTAACCCTAGCCCGAACCCAACCCTAACCCTTCCCCGAAGCCTGACCCTCAGCCGTCCCCTAATCCTAACCCGTACGCTGACACTAACCCGCGCCCTCACACGTACGCTCCCCCTAGAGCGTTGTCGTACCCTCACCTGGACCCTAAACCGTCCCCGTCCCCTAACCCTAACCCTAGCCCGAACCCTAACCCTAACCCTTCCCCGAAGCCTGACCCTCAGCCGTCCCCTAATCCTAACCCGTACGCTGACACTAACCCGCGCCCTCACACGTACGCTCCCCCTAGAGCGTTGTCGTACCCTCACCTGGACCCTGAACCGTCCCCGTCCCCTAACCATAACCCTAGGCCGAAGCCTAACCCTAACCCTTCCCCGAAGCCTGACCCTCAGCCGTCCCCTAATCCTAACCCGTACGCTGACACTAACCCGCGCCCTCACACGTACGCTCCCCCTAGAGCGTTGTCGTACCCTCACCTGGACCCTGAACCGTCCCCGTCCCCTAACCCTAACCCTAGGCCGAAGCCTAACCCTAACCCTTCCCCGTAGCCTGACCCTCAGCCGTCCCCTAATCCTAACCCGTACGCTGACACTAACCCGCGCCCTCACACGTACGCTCCCCCTAGAGCGTTGTCGTACCCTCACCTGGACCCTGAACCGTCCCCGTCCCCTAACCCTAACCCTAGCCCGAAGCCTAACCCTAACCCTTCCCCGAAGCCTGACCCTCAGCCGTCCCCTAATCCTAACCCGTACGCTGACACTAACCCGCGCCCTCACACGTACGCTCCCCCTAGAGCGTTGTCGTACCCTCACCTGGACCCTGAACCGTCCCCGTCCCCTAACCCTAACCCTAGCCCGAACCCTAACCCTAACCCTTCCCCGAAGCCTGACCCTCAGCCGTCCCGTAATCCTAACCCGTACGCTGACACTAACCCGCGCCCTCACACGTACGCTCCCCCTAGAGCGTTGTCTTACCCTCACCTGGACCCTGAACCGTCCCCGTCCCCTAACAGTAACCCTAGCCCGAACCCTAACCCTAACCCTTCCCCGAAGCCTGACCCTCAGCCGTCCCCTAATCCTAACCCGTACGCTGAAACTAACCCGCGCCCTCACACGTACGCTCCCCCTAGAGCGTTGTCGTACCCTCACCTGGACCCTAAACCGTCCCCGTCCCCTAACCCTAACCCTAGCCCGAACCCTAACCCTAACACTTCCCCGAAGCCTGACCCTCAGCCGTCCCCTAATCCTAACCCGTACGCTGACACTAACCCACGCCCTTACACGTACGCTCCCCCTAGAGCGTTGTCGTACCCTCACCTGGACCCTAAACTGTCCCCGTCCCCTAACCCTAACCCTAGCCCGAACCCTAACCCTAACCCTTCCCCGAAGCCTGACCCTCAGCCGTCCCCTAATCCTAACCCGTACGCTGACACTAACCCGCGCCCTCACACGTACGCTCCCCCTAGAGCGTTTTCGTACCCTCACCTGGACCCTAAACCGTCCCCGTCCCCTAACCCTAACCCTAGCCCGAACCCTAACCCTAACCCTTCCCCGAAGCCTGACCCTCAGCCGTCCCCTAATCCTAACCCGTACGCTGACACTAACCCGCGCCCTCACACGTACGCTCCCCCTAGAGCGTTGTCGTACCCTCACCTGGACCCTAAACCGTCCCCGTCCCCTAACCCTAACCCTAGCCCGAACCCTAACCCTAACCCTTCCCCGAAGCCTGACCCTCAGCCGTCCCCTAATCCTAACCCGTACGCTGACACTAACCCGCGCCCTCACACGTACGCTCCCCCTAGAGCGTTGTCGTACCCTCACCTGGACCCTAAACCGTCCCCGTCCCCTAACCCTAACCCTAGCCCGAACCCTAACCCTAACCCTTCCCCGAAGCCTGACCCTCAGCCGTCCCCTAATCCTAACCCGTACGCTGACACTAACCCACGCCCTCACACGTACGCTCCCCCTAGAGCGTTGTCGTACCCTCACCTGGACCCTAAACCGTCCCCGTCCCCTAACCCTAACCCTAGGCCGAACCCTAACCCTAACCCTTCCCCGAAGCCTGACCCTCAGCCGTCCCCTAATCCTAACCCGTACGCTGACACTAACCCACGCCCTCACACGTACGCTCCACCTAGAGCGTTGTCGTACCCTCACCTGGACCCTAAACCGTCCCCGTCCCCTAACCCTAACCCTAGCCCGAAACCTAACCCTAACCCTTCCCCGAAGCCTGACCCTCAGCCGTCCCCTAATCCTAACCCGTACGCTGACACTAACCCGCGCCCTCACACGTACGCTCCCCTTAGAGCGTTGTCGTACCCTCACCTGGACCCTGAACCGTCCCCGTCCCCTAACCCTAACCCTAGGCCGAAGCCTAACCCTAACCCTTCCCCGAAGCCTGACCCTCAGCCGTCCCCTAATCCTAACCCGTACGCTGACACTAACCCGCGCCCTCACACGTACGCTCCCCCTAGAGCGTTGTCGTACCCTCACCTGGACCCTGAACCGTCCCCGTCCCCTAACCCTTACCCTAGGCCGAAGCCTAACCCTAACCCTTCCCCGAAGCCTGACCCTCAGCCGTCCCCTAATCCTAACACGTACGCTGACACTAACCCGCGCCCTCACACGTACGCTCCCCCTAGAGCGTTGTCGTACCCTCACCTGGACCCTAAACCGTCCCCGTCCCCTAACCCTAACCCTAGCCCGAACTCTAACCCTGACCCTTCCCCGAAGCCTGACCCTCAGCCGTCCCCTAATCCTAACCCGTACGCTGACACTAACCCGCGCCCTCACACGTACGCTCCCCCTAGAGCGTTGTCGTACCCTCACCTGGACCCTGAACCGTCCCCGTCCCCTAACCATAACCCTAGGCCGAAGCCTAACCCTAACCCTTCCCCGAAGCCTGACCCTCAGCCGTCCCCTAATACTAACCCGTACGCTGACACTAACCCGCGCTCTCACACGTACGCTCCCCCTAGAGCGTTGTCGTACCCTCACCTGGACCCTGAACCGTCCCCGTCCCCTAACCCTAACCCTAGGCCGAAGCCTAACCCTAACCCTTCCCCGAAGCCTGACCCTCAGCCGTCCCCTAATCCTAACCCGTACGCTGACACTAACCCGCGCCCTCACACGTACGCTCCCCCTAGAGCGTTGTCGTACCCTCACCTGGACCCTAAACCGTCCCCGTCCCCTAACCCTAACCCTAGCCCGAACCCTAACCCTAACCCTTCCCCGAACCCTGACCCTCAGCCGTCCCCTAATCCTAACCCGTACGCTGACACTAACCCGCGCCCTCACACGTACGCTCCCCCTAGAGCGTTGTCGTACCCTCACCTGGACCCTAACCGTCCCCGTCCCCTAACCCTAACCCTAGCCCGAACCCTAACCCTAACCCTTCCCCGAAGCCTGACCCTCAGCCGTCCCCTAATCCTAACCCGTACGCTGACACTAACCCGCGCCCTCACACGTACGCTCCCCCTAGAGCGTTGTCGTACCCTCACCTGGACCCTAAACCGTCCCCGACCCCTACCCTAACCCTAGGCCGAACCCTAACCCTAACCCTTCCCCGAAGCCTGACCCTCAGCCGTCCCCTAATCCTAACCCGTACGCTGACACTAACCCACGCCCTCACACGTACGATCCACCTAGAGCGTTGTCGTACCCTCACCTGGACCCTAAACAGTCCCCGTCCCCTAACCCTAACCCTAGCCCGAAACCTAACCCTAACCCTTCCCCGAAGCCTGACCCTCAGCCGTCCCCTAATCCTAACCCGTACGCTGACACTAACCCGCGCCCTCACACGTACGCTCCCCTTAGAGCGTTGTCGTACCCTCACCTGGACCCTGAACCGTCCCCGTCCCCTAACCCTAACCCTAGGCCGAAGCCTAACCCTAACCCTTCCCCGAAGCCTGACCCTCAGCCGTCCCCTAATCCTAACCCGTACGCTGACACTAACCCGCGCCCTCACACGTACACTCCCCTTAGAGCGTTGTCGTACCCTCACCTGGACCCTGAACCGTCCCCGTCCCCTAACCCTAACCCTAGGCCGAAGCCTAACCCTAACCCTTCCCCGAAGCCTGACCCTCAGCCGTCCCCTAATCCTAACCCGTACGCTGACACTAACCCGCGCCCTCACACGTACGCTCCCCCTAGAGCGTTGTCGTACCCTCACCTGGACCCTGAACCGTCCCCGTCCCCTAACCCTTACCCTAGGCCGAAGCCTAACCCTAACCCTTCCCCGAAGCCTGACCCTCAGCCGTCCCCTAATCCTAACCCGTACGCTGACACTAACCCGCGCCCTCACACGTACGCTCCCCCTAGAGCGTTGTCGTACCCTCACCTGGACCCTGAACCGTCCCCGTCCCCTAACCCTAACCCTAGGCCGAAGCCTAACCCTAACCCTTCCCCGAAGCCTGACACTCAGCCGTCCCCTAATCCTAACCCGTACGCTGACACTAACCCGCGCCCTCACACGTACGCTCCCCCTAGAGCGTTGTCGTACCCTCACCTGGACCCTGAACCGTCCCCGTCCCCTAACCCTAACCCTAGCCCGAAGCCTAACCCTAACCCTTCCCCGAAGCCTGACCCTCAGCCGTCCCCTAATCCTAACCCGTACGCTGACACTAACCCGCGCCCTCACACGTACGCTCCCCCTAGAGCGTTGTCGTACCCTCACCTGGACCCTGAACCGTCCCCGTCCCCTAACCCTAACCCTAGCCCGAAGCCTAACCCTAACCCTTCCCCGAAGCCTGACCCTCAGCCGTCCCCTAATCCTAACCCGTACGCTGACACTAACCCGCGCCCTCACACGTACGCTCCCCCTAGAGCGTTGTCGTACCCTCACCTGGACCCTAAACCGTCCCCGTCCCCTAACACTAACCCTAGCCCGAACCCTAACCCTAACCCTTCCCCGAAGCCTGACCCTCAGCCGTCCCCTAATCCTAACCCGTACGCTGAAACTAACCCGCGCCCTCACACGTACGCTCCCCCTAGAGCGTTGTCGTACCCTCACCTGGACCCTAAACCGTCCCCGTCCCCTAACCCTAACCCTAGCCCGAACCCTAACCCTAACACTTCCCCGAAGCCTGACCCTCAGCCGTCCCCTAATCCTAACCCGTACGCTGACACTAACCCACGCCCTTACACGTACGCTCCCCCTAGAGCGTTGTCGTACCCTCACCTGGACCCTAAACCGTCCCCGTCCCCTAACCCTAACCCTAGCCCGAACCCTAACCCTAACCCTTCCCCGAAGCCTGACCCTCAGCCGTCCCCTAATCCTAACCCGTACGCTGACACTAACCCGCGCCCTCACACGTACGCTCCCCCTAGAGCGTTTTCGTACCCTCACCTGGACCCTAAACCGTCCCCGTCCCCTAACCCTAACCCTAGCCCGAACCCTAACCCTAACCCTTCCCCGAAGCCTGACCCTCAGCCGTCCCCTAATCCTAACCCGTACGCTGACACTAACCCGCGCACTCACACGTACGCTCCCCCTAGAGCGTTGTCGTACCCTCACCTGGACCCTAAACCGTCCCCGTCCCCTAACCCTAACCCTAGGCCGAAGCCTAACCCTAACCCTTCCCCGAAGCCTGACCCTCAGCCGTCCCCTAATCCTAACCCGTACGCTGACACTAACCCGCGCCCTCACACGTACGCTCCCCCTAGAGCGTTGTCGTACCCTCACCTGGACCCTAAACCGTCCCCGTCCCCTAACCCTAACCCTAGCCCGAACCCTAACCCTAACCCTTCCCCGAAGCCTGACCCTCAGCCGTCCCCTAATCCTAACCCGTACGCTGACACTAACCCGCGCCCTCACACGTACGCTCCCCCTAGAGCGTTGTCGTACCCTCACCTGGACCCTGAACCGTCCCCGTCCCCTAACCCTAACCCTAGGCCGAAGCCTAACCCTAACCCTTCCCCGAAGCCTGACCCTCAGCCGTCCCCTAATCCTAACCCGTACGCTGACACTAACCCGCGCCCTCACACGTACGCTCCCCCTAGAGCGTTGTCGTACCCTCACCTGGACCCTGAACCGTCCCCGTCCCCTAACCCTAACCCTAGCCCGAAGCCTAACCCTAACCCTTCCCCGAAGCCTGACCCTCAGCCATCCCCTAATCCTAACCCGTACGCTGACACTAACCCGCGCCCTCACACGTACGCTCCCCCTAGAGTGTTGTCGTACCCTCACCTGGACCCTGAACCGTCCCCGTCCCCTAACCCTAACCCTAGCCCGAACCCTAACCCTAACCCTTCCCCGAAGCCTGACCCTCAGCCGTCCCCTAATCCTAACCCGTACGCTGACACTAACCCGCGCCCTCACACGTACGCTCCCCCTAGAGCGTTGTCTTACCCTCACCTGGACCCTGAACCGTCCCCGTCCCCTAACACTAACCCTAGCCCGAACCCTAACCCTAACCCTTCCCCGAAGCCTGACCCTCAGCCGTCCCCTAATCCTAACCCGTACGCTGAAACTAACCCGCGCCCTCACACGTACGCTCCCCCTAGAGCGTTGTCGTACCCTCACCTGGACCCTAAACCGTCCCCGTCCCCTAACCCTAACCCTAGCCCGAACCCTAACCCTAACACTTCCCCGAAGCCTGACCCTCAGCCGTCCCCTAATCCTAACCCGTACGCTGACACTAACCCACGCCCTTACACGTACGCTCCCCCTAGAGCGTTGTCGTACCCTCACCTGGACCCTAAACCGTCCCCGTCCCCTAACCCTAACCCTAGCCCGAACCCTAACCCTAACCCTTCCCCGAAGCCTGACCCTCAGCCGTCCCCTAATCCTAACCCGTACGCTGACACTAAACCGCGCCCTCACACGTACGCTCCCCCTAGAGCGTTTTCGTACCCTCACCTGGACCCTAAACCGTCCCCGTCCCCTAACCCTAACCCTAGCCCGAACCCTAACCCTAACCCTTCCCCGAAGCCTGACCCTCAGCCGTCCCCTAATCCTAACCCGTACGCTGACACTAACCCGCGCACTCACACGTACGCTCCCCCTAGAGCGTTGTCGTACCCTCACCTGGACCCTAAACCGTCCCCGTCCCCTAACCCTAACCCTAGCCCGAACCCTAACCCTAACACTTCCCCGAAGCCTGACCCTCAGCCGTCCCCTAATCCTAACCCGTACGCTGACACTAACCCGCGCCCTCACACGTACGCTCCCCCTAGAGCGTTTTCGTACCCTCACCTGGACCCTAAACCGTCCCCGTCCCCTAACCCTAACCCTAGCCCGAACCCTAACCCTAACCCTTCCCCGAAGCCTGACCCTCAGCCGTCCCCTAATCCTAACCCGTACGCTGACACTAACCCGCGCACTCACACGTACGCTCCCCCTAGAGCGTTGTCGTACCCTCACCTGGACCCTAAACCGTCCCCGTCCCCTAACCCTAACCCTAGGCCGAAGCCTAACCCTAACCCTTCCCCGAAGCCTGACCCTCAGCCGTCCCCTAATCCTAACCCGTACGCTGACACTAACCCGCGCCCTCACACGTACGCTCCCCCTAGAGCGTTGTCGTACCCTCACCTGGACCCTAAACCGTCCCCGTCCCCTAACCCTAACCCTAGCCCGAACCCTAACCCTAACACTTCCCCGAAGCCTGACCCTCAGCCGTCCCCTAATCCTAACCCGTACGCTGACACTAACCCACGCCCTTACACGTACGCTCCCCCTAGAGCGTTGTCGTACCCTCACCTGGACCCTAAACCGTCCCCGTCCCCTAACCCTAACCCTAGCCCGAACCCTAACCCTAACCCTTCCCCGAAGCCTGACCCTCAGCCGTCCCCTAATCCTAACCCGTACGCTGACACTAACCCGCGCCCTCACACGTACGCTCCCCCTAGAGCGTTTTCGTACCCTCACCTGGACCCTAAACCGTCCCCGTCCCCTAACCCTAACCCTAGCCCGAACCCTAACCCTAACCCTTCCCCGAAGCCTGACCCTCAGCCGTCCCCTAATCCTAACCCGTACGCTGACACTAACCCGCGCACTCACACGTACGCTCCCCCTAGAGCGTTGTCGTACCCTCACCTGGACCCTAAACCGTCCCCGTCCCCTAACCCTAACCCTAGCCCGAACCCTAACCCTAACCCTTCCCCGAAGCCTGACCCTCAGCCGTCCCCTAATCCTAACCCGTACGCTGACACTAACCCGCGCCCTCACACGTACGCTCCCCCTAGAGCGTTGTCGTACCCTCACCTGGACCCTGAACCGTCCCCGTCCCCTAACCCTAACCCTAGCCCGAACCCTAACCCTAACCCTTCCCCGAAGCCTGACCCTCAGCCGTCCCCTAATCCTAACCCGTACGCTGACACTAACCCGCGCCCTCACACGTACGCTCCCCCTAGAGCGTTGTCGTACCCTCACCTGGACCCTAAACCGTCCCCGGCCCCTAACCCTAACCCTAGCCCGAACCCTAACCCTAACCCTTCCCCGAAGCCTGACCCTCAGCCGTCCCCTAATCCTAACCCGTACGCTGACACTAACCCGCGCCCTCACACGTACGCTCCCCCTAGAGCGTTGTCGTACCCTCACCTGGACCCTGAACCGTCCCCGTCCCCTAACCCTAACCCTAGCCCGAAGCCTAACCCTAACCCTTCCCCGAAGCCTGACCCTCAGCCGTCCCCTAATCCTAACCCGTACGCTGACACTAACCCGCGCCCTCACACGTACGCTCCCCCTAGAGCGTTGTCGTACCCTCACCTGGACCCTGAACCGTCGCCGTCCCCTAACCCTAACCCTAGGCCGAAGCCTAACCCTAACCCTTCCCCGAAGCCTGACCCTCAGCCGTCCCCTAATCCTAACCCGTACGCTGACACTAACCCGCGCCCTCACACGTACGCTCCCCCTAGAGCGTTGTCGTACCCTCACCTGGACCCTGAACCGTCCCCGTCCCCTAACCCTAACCCTAGGCCGAAGCCTAAACGTAACACTTCCCCGAAGCCTGACCCTCAGCCGTCCCCTAATCCTAACCCGTACGCTGACACTAACCCGCGCCCTCACACGTATGCTCCCCCTAGAGCGTTGTCGTACCCTCACCTGGACCCTGAACCGTCCCCGTCCCCTAACCCTAACCCTATCCCGAAGCCTAACCCTAACCCTTCCCCGAAGCCTGACCCTCAGCCGTCCCTTAATCCTAACCCGTACGCTGACACTAACCCGCGCCCTCACACGTACGCTCCCCCTAGAGCGTTGTCGTACCCTCACCTGGACCCTGAACCGTCCACGTCCCCTAACCCTAACCCTAGCCCGAACCCTAACCCTAACCCTTCCCCGAAGCCTGACCCTCAGCCGTCCCCTAATCCTAACCCGTACGCTGACACTAACCCGCGCCCTCACACGTACGCTCCCCCTAGAGCGTTGTCTTACCCTCACCTGGACCCTGAACCGTCCCCGTCCCCTAACACTAACCCTAGCCCGAACCCTAACCCTAACCCTTCCCCGAAGCCTGACACTCAGCCGTCCCCTAATCCTAACCCGTACGCTGACACTAACCCGCGCCCTCACACGTACGCTCCCCCTAGAGTGTTGTCGTACCCTCACCTGGACCCTAAACCGTCCCCGTCCCCTAACCCTAACCCTAGCCCGAACCCTAACCCTAACACTTCCCCGAAGCCTGACCCTCAGCCGTCCCCTAATCCTAACCCGTACGCTGACACTAACCCGCGCCCTTACACGTACGCTCCCCCTAGAGCGTTGTCGTACCCTCACCTGGACCCTAAACCGTCCCCGTCCCCTAACCCTAACCCTAGCCCGAACCCTAACCCTAACCCTTCCCCGAAGCCTGACCCTCAGCCGTCCCCTAATCCTAACCCGTACGCTGACACTAACCCGCGCCGTCACACGTACGCTCCCCCTAGAGCGTTTTCGTACCCTCACCTGGACCCTAAACCGTCCCCGTCCCCTAACCCTAACCCTAGCCCGAACCCTAATCCTAACCCTTCCCCAAAGCCTGACCCTCAGCCGTCCCCTAATCCTAACCCGTACGCTGACACTAACCCGCGCACTCACACGTACGCTCCCCCTAGAGCGTTGTCGTACCCTCACCTGGACCCTAAACCGTCCCCGTCCCCTAACCCTAACCCTAGCCCGAACCCTAACCCTAACCCTTCCCCGAAGCCTGACCCTCAGCCGTCCCCTAATCCTAACCCGTACGCTGACACTAACCCGCGCCCTCACACGTACGCTCCCCCTAGAGCGTTGTCGTACCCTCACCTGGACCCTAAACCGTCCCCGTCCCCTAACCCTAACCCTAGCCCGAACCCTAACCCTAACCCTTCCCCGAAGCCTGACCCTCAGCCGTCCCCTAATCCTAACCCGTACGCTGACACTAACCCGCGCCCTCACACGTACGCTCCCCCTAGAGCGTTGTCGTACCCTCACCTGGACCCTAAACCGTCCCCGTCCCCTAACCCTAACCCTAGCCCGAACCCTAACCCTAACCCTTCCCCGAAGCCTGACCCTCAGCCGTCCCCTAATCCTAACCCGTACGCTGACACTAACCCGCGCCCTCACACGTACGCTCCCCCTAGAGCGTTGTCGTACCCTCACCTGGACCCTGAACCGTCCCCGTCCCCTAACCCTAACCCTAGGCCGAAGCCTAACCCTAACCCTTCCCCGAAGCCTGACCCTCAGCCGTCCCCTAATCCTAACCCGTACGCTGACACTAACCCGCGCCCTCACACGTACGCTCCCCCTAGAGCGTTGTCGTACCCTCACCTGGACCCTGAACCGTCCCCGTCCCCTAACCCTAACCCTAGGCCGAAGCCTAGCCCTAACCCTTCCCCGAAGCCTGACCCTCAGCCGTCCCCTAATCCTAACCCGTACGCTGACACTAACCCGCGCCCTCACACGTACGCTCCCCCTAGAGCGTTGTCGTACCCTCACCTGGACCCTAAACCGTCCCCGTCCCCTAACCCTAACCCTAGCCCGAACCCTAACCCTAACACTTCCCCGAAGCCTGACCCTCAGCCGTCCCCTAATCCTAACCCGTACGCTGACACTAACCCGCGCCCTCACACGTACGCTCCCCCTAGAGCGTTGTCGTACCCTCACCTGGACCCTGAACCGTCCCCGTCCCTTAACCCTAACCCTAGGCCGAAGCCTAACCCTAACCCTTCCCCGAAGCCTGACCCTCAGCCGTCCCCTAATCCTAACCCGTACGCTGACACTAACCCGCGCCCTCACACGTACGCTCCCCCTAGAGAGTTGTCGTACCCTCACCTGGACCCTGAACCGTCCCCGTCCCCTAACCCTAACCCTAGGCCGAAGCCTAATCCTAACCCTTCCCCGAAGCCTGACCCTCAGCCGTCCCCTAATCCTAACCCGTACGCTGACACTAACCCGCGCCCTCACACGTACGCTCCCCCTAGAGCGTTGTCGTACCCTCACCTGGACCCTGAACCGTCCCCGTCCCCTAACCCTAACCCTAGGCCGAAGCCTAACCCTAACCCTTCCCCGAAGCCTGACCCTCAGCCGTCCCCTAATCCTAACCCGTACGCTGACACTAACCCGCGCCCTCACACGTACGCTCCCCCTAGAGCGTTGTCGTACCCTCACCTGGACCCTGAACCGTCCCCGTCCCCTAACCCTAACCCTAGGCCGAAGCCTAACCCTAACCCTTCCCCGAAGCCTGACCCTCAGCCGTCCCCTAATCCTAACCCGTACGCTGACACTAACCCGCGCCCTCACACGTACGCTCCCCCTAGAGCGTTGTCGTACCCTCACCTGGACCCTGAACCGTCCCCGTCCCATAACCCTAACCCTAGCCCGAACCCTAACCGTAACCCTTCCCCGAAGCCTGACCCTCAGCCGTCCCCTAATCCTAACCCGTACGCTGACACTAACCCGCGCCCTCACACGTACGCTCCCCCTAGAGCGTTGTCGTACCCTCACCTGGACCCTAAACCGTCCCCGTCCCCTAACCCTAACCCTAGCCTGAAGCCTAACCCTAACCCTTCCCCGAAGCCTGACCCTCAGCCGTCCCCTAATCCTAACCCGTACGCTGACACTAACCCGCGCCCTCACACGTACGCTCCCCCTAGAGCGTTGTCGTACCCTCACCTGGACCCTGAACCGTCCCCGTCCCCTAACCCTAACCCTAGCCCGAAGCCTAACCCTAACCCTTCCCCGAAGCCTGACCCTCAGCCATCCCCTAATCCTAACCCGTACGCTGACACTAACCCGCGCCCTCACACGTACGCTCCCCCTAGAGTGTTGTCGTACCCTCACCTGGACCCTGAACCGTCCCCGTCCCCTAACCCTAACCCTAGCCCGAACCCTAACCCTAACCCTTCCCCGAAGCCTGACCCTCAGCCGTCCCCTAATCCTAACCCGTACGCTGACACTAACCCGCGCCCTCACACGTACGCTCCCCCTAGAGCGTTGTCTTACCCTCACCTGGACCCTGAACCGTCCCCGTCCCCTAACACTAACCCTAGCCCGAACCCTAACCCTAACCCTTCCCCGAAGCCTGACCCTCAGCCGTCCCCTAATCCTAACCCGTACGCTGAAACTAACCCGCGCCCTCACACGTACGCTCCCCCTAGAGCGTTGTCGTACCCTCACCTGGACCCTAAACCGTCCCCGTCCCCTAACCCTAACCCTAGCCCGAACCCTAACCCTAACACTTCCCCGAAGCCTGACCCTCAGCCGTCCCCTAATCCTAACCCGTACGCTGACACTAACCCACGCCCTTACACGTACGCTCCCCCTAGAGCGTTGTCGTACCCTCACCTGGACCCTAAACCGTCCCCGTCCCCTAACCCTAACCCTAGCCCGAACCCTAACCCTAACCCTTCCCCGAAGCCTGACCCTCAGCCGTCCCCTAATCCTAACCCGTACGCTGACACTAAACCGCGCCCTCACACGTACGCTCCCCCTAGAGCGTTTTCGTACCCTCACCTGGACCCTAAACCGTCCCCGTCCCCTAACCCTAACCCTAGCCCGAACCCTAACCCTAACCCTTCCCCGAAGCCTGACCCTCAGCCGTCCCCTAATCCTAACCCGTACGCTGACACTAACCCGCGCACTCACACGTACGCTCCCCCTAGAGCGTTGTCGTACCCTCACCTGGACCCTAAACCGTCCCCGTCCCCTAACCCTAACCCTAGCCCGAACCCTAACCCTAACACTTCCCCGAAGCCTGACCCTCAGCCGTCCCCTAATCCTAACCCGTACGCTGACACTAACCCGCGCCCTCACACGTACGCTCCCCCTAGAGCGTTTTCGTGCCCTCACCTGGACCCTAAACCGTCCCCGTCCCCTAACCCTAACCCTAGCCCGAACCCTAACCCTAACCCTTCCCCGAAGCCTGACCCTCAGCCGTCCCCTAATCCTAACCCGTACGCTGACACTAACCCGCGCACTCACACGTACGCTCCCCCTAGAGCGTTGTCGTACCCTCACCTGGACCCTAAACCGTCCCCGTCCCCTAACCCTAACCCTAGGCCGAAGCCTAACCCTAACCCTTCCCCGAAGCCTGACCCTCAGCCGTCCCCTAATCCTAATCCGTACGCTGACACTAACCCGCGCCCTCACACGTACGCTCCCCCTAGAGCGTTGTCGTACCCTCACCTGGACCCTAAACCGTCCCCGTCCCCTAACCCTAACCCTAGCCCGAACCCTAACCCTAACACTTCCCCGAAGCCTGACCCTCAGCCGTCCCCTAATCCTAACCCGTACGCTGACACTAACCCACGCCCTTACACGTACGCTCCCCCTAGAGCGTTGTCGTACCCTCACCTGGACCCTAAACCGTCCCCGTCCCCTAACCCTAACCCTAGCCCGAACCCTAACCCTAACCCTTCCCCGAAGCCTGACCCTCAGCCGTCCCCTAATCCTAACCCGTACGCTGACACTAACCCGCGCCCTCACACGTACGCTCCCCCTAGAGCGTTTTCGTACCCTCACCTGGACCCTAAACCGTCCCCGTCCCCTAACCCTAACCCTAGCCCGAACCCTAACCCTAACCCTTCCCCGAAGCCTGACCCTCAGCCGTCCCCTAATCCTAACCCGTACGCTGACACTAACCCGCGCACTCACACGTACGCTCCCCCTAGAGCGTTGTCGTACCCTCACCTGGACCCTAAACCGTCCCCGTCCCCTAACCCTAACCCTAGCCCGAAGCCTAACCCTAACCCTTCCCCGAAGCCTGACCCTCAGCCGTCCCCTAATCCTAACCCGTACGCTGACACTAACCCGCGCCCTCACACGTACGCTCCCCCTAGAGCGTTGTCGTACCCTCACCTGGACCCTGAACCGTCCCCGTCCCCTAACCCTAACCCTAGGCCGAAGCCTAAACGTAACACTTCCCCGAAGCCTGACCCTCAGCCGTCCCCTAATCCTAACCCGTACGCTGACACTAACCCGCGCCCTCACACGTATGCTCCCCCTAGAGCGTTGTCGTACCCTCACCTGGACCCTGAACCGTCCCCGTCCCCTAATCCTAACCCTATCCCGAAGCCTAACCCTAACCCTTCCCCGAAGCCTGACCCTCAGCCGTCCCTTAATCCTAACCCGTACGCTGACACTAACCCGCGCCCTCACACGTACGCTCCCCCTAGAGCGTTGTCGTACCCTCACCTGGACCCTGAACCGTCCCCGTCCCCTAACCCTAACCCTAGCCCGAACCCTAACCCTAACCCTTCCCCGAAGCCTGACCCTCAGCCGTCCCCTAATCCTAACCCGTACGCTGACACTAACCCGCGCCCTCACACGTACGCTCCCCCTAGAGCGTTGTCTTACCCTCACCTGGACCTTGAACCGTCCCCGTCCCCTAACACTAACCCTAGCCCGAACCCTAACCCTAACCCTTCCCCGAAGCCTGACACTCAGCCGTCCCCTAATCCTAACCCGTACGCTGACACTAACCCGCGCCCTCACACGTACGCTCCCCCTAGAGTGTTGTCGTACCCTCACCTGGACCCTAAACCGTCCCCGTCCCCTAACCCTAACCCTAGCCCGAACCCTAACCCTAACACTTCCCCGAAGCCTGACCCTCAGCCGTCCCCTAATCCTAACCCGTACGCTGACACTAACCCGCGCCCTTACACGTACGCTCCCCCTAGAGCGTTGTCGTACCCTCACCTGGACCCTAAACCGTCCCCGTCCCCTAACCCTAACCCTAGCCCGAACCCTAACCCTAACCCTTCCCCGAAGCCTGACCCTCAGCCGTCCCCTAATCCTAACCCGTACGCTGACACTAACCCGCGCCGTCACACGTACGCTCCCCCTAGAGCGTTTTCGTACCCTCACCTGGACCCTAAACCGTCCCCGTCCCCTAACCCTAACCCTAGCCCGAACCCTAATCCTAACCCTTCCCCAAAGCCTGACCCTCAGCCGTCCCCTAATCCTAACCCGTACGCTGACACTAACCCGCGCACTCACACGTACGCTCCCCCTAGAGCGTTGTCGTACCCTCACCTGGACCCTAAACCGTCCCCGTCCCCTAACCCTAACCCTAGCCCGAACCCTAACCCTAACCCTTCCCCGAAGCCTGACCCTCAGCCGTCCCCTAATCCTAACCCGTACGCTGACACTAACCCGCGCCCTCACACGTACGCTCCCCCTAGAGCGTTGTCGTACCCTCACCTGGACCCTAAACCGTCCCCGTCCCCTAACCCTAACCCTAGCCCGAACCCTAACCCTAACCCTTCCCCGAAGCCTGACCCTCAGCCGTCCCCTAATCCTAACCCGTACGCTGACACTAACCCGCGCCCTCACACGTACGCTCCCCCTAGAGCGTTGTCGTACCCTCACCTGGACCCTAAACCGTCCCCGTCCCCTAACCCTAACCCTAGCCCGAACCCTAACCCTAACCCTTCCCCGAAGCCTGACCCTCAGCCGTCCCCTAATCCTAACCCGTACGCTGACACTAACCCGCGCCCTCACACGTACGCTCCCCCTAGAGCGTTGTCGTACCCTCACCTGGACCCTGAACCGTCCCCGTCCCCTAACCCTAACCCTAGGCCGAAGCCTAACCCTAACCCTTCCCCGAAGCCTGACCCTCAGCCGTCCCCTAATCCTAACCCGTACGCTGACACTAACCCGCGCCCTCACACGTACGCTCCCCCTAGAGCGTTGTCGTACCCTCACCTGGACCCTGAACCGTCCCCGTCCCCTAACCCTAACCCTAGGCCGAAGCCTAGCCCTAACCCTTCCCCGAAGCCTGACCCTCAGCCGTCCCCTAATCCTAACCCGTACGCTGACACTAACCCGCGCCCTCACACGTACGCTCCCCCTAGAGCGTTGTCGTACCCTCACCTGGACCCTAAACCGTCCCCGTCCCCTAACCCTAACCCTAGCCCGAACCCTAACCCTAACACTTCCCCGAAGCCTGACCCTCAGCCGTCCCCTAATCCTAACCCGTACGCTGACACTAACCCGCGCCCTCACACGTACGCTCCCCCTAGAGCGTTGTCGTACCCTCACCTGGACCCTGAACCGTCCCCGTCCCTTAACCCTAACCCTAGGCCGAAGCCTAACCCTAACCCTTCCCCGAAGCCTGACCCTCAGCCGTCCCCTAATCCTAACCCGTACGCTGACACTAACCCGCGCCCTCACACGTACGCTCCCCCTAGAGAGTTGTCGTACCCTCACCTGGACCCTGAACCGTCCCCGTCCCCTAACCCTAACCCTAGGCCGAAGCCTAATCCTAACCCTTCCCCGAAGCCTGACCCTCAGCCGTCCCCTAATCCTAACCCGTACGCTGACACTAACCCGCGCCCTCACACGTACGCTCCCCCTAGAGCGTTGTCGTACCCTCACCTGGACCCTGAACCGTCCCCGTCCCCTAACCCTAACCCTAGGCCGAAGCCTAACCCTAACCCTTCCCCGAAGCCTGACCCTCAGCCGTCCCCTAATCCTAACCCGTACGCTGACACTAACCCGCGCCCTCACACGTACGCTCCCCCTAGAGCGTTGTCGTACCCTCACCTGGACCCTGAACCGTCCCCGTCCCCTAACCCTAACCCTAGGCCGAAGCCTAACCCTAACCCTTCCCCGAAGCCTGACCCTCAGCCGTCCCCTAATCCTAACCCGTACGCTGACACTAACCCGCGCCCTCACACGTACGCTCCCCCTAGAGCGTTGTCGTACCCTCACCTGGACCCTGAACCGTCCCCGTCCCATAACCCTAACCCTAGCCCGAACCCTAACCGTAACCCTTCCCCGAAGCCTGACCCTCAGCCGTCCCCTAATCCTAACCCGTACGCTGACACTAACCCGCGCCCTCACACGTACGCTCCCCCTAGAGCGTTGTCGTACCCTCACCTGGACCCTAAACCGTCCCCGTCCCCTAACCCTAACCCTAGCCTGAAGCCTAACCCTAACCCTTCCCCGAAGCCTGACCCTCAGCCGTCCCCTAATCCTAACCCGTACGCTGACACTAACCCGCGCCCTCACACGTACGCTCCCCCTAGAGCGTTGTCGTACCCTCACCTGGACCCTGAACCGTCCCCGTCCCCTAACCCTAACCCTAGGCCGAAGCCTAACCCTAACCCTTCCCCGAAGCCTGACCCTCAGCCGTCCCCTAATCCTAACCCGTACGCTGACACTAACCCGCGCCCTCACACGTACGCTCCCCCTAGAGCGTTGTCGTACCCTCACCTGGACCCTGAACCGTCCCCGTCCCCTAACCCTAACCCTAGGCCGAAGCCTAACCCTAACCCTTCCCCGAAGCCTGACCCTCAGCCGTCCCCTAATCCTAACCCGTACGCTGACACTAACCCGCGCCCTCACACGTACGCTCCCCCTAGAGCGTTGTCGTACCCTCACCTGGACCCTGAACCGTCCCCGTCCCATAACCCTAACCCTAGCCCGAACCCTAACCCTAACCCTTCCCCGAAGCCTGACCCTCAGCCGTCCCCTAATCCTAACCCGTACGCTGACACTAACCCGCGCCCTCACACGTACGCTCCCCCTAGAGCGTTGTCGTACCCTCACCTGGACCCTAAACCGTCCCCGTCCCCTAACCCTAACCCTAGCCTGAAGCCTAACCCTAACCCTTCCCCGAAGCCTGACCCTCAGCCGTCCCCTAATCCTAACCCGTACGCTGACACTAACCCGCGCCCTCACACGTACGCTCCCCCTAGAGCGTTGTCGTACCCTCACCTGGACCCTGAACCGTCCCCGTCCCCTAACCCTAACCCTAGGCCGAAGCCTAACCCTAACCCTTCCCCGAAGCCTGACCCTCAGCCGTCCCCTAATCCTAACCCGTACGCTGACACTAACCCGCGCCCTCACACGTACGCTCCCCCTAGAGCGTTGTCGTACCCTCACCTGGACCCTGAACCGTCCCCGTCCCCTAACCCTAACCCTAGGCCGAAGCCTAACCCTAACCCTTCCCCGAAGCCTGACCCTCAGCCGTCCCCTAATCCTAACCCGTACGCTGACACTAACCCGCGCCCTCACACGTACGCTCCCCCTAGAGCGTTGTCGTACCCTCACCTGGACCCTGAACCGTCCCCGTCCCATAACCCTAACCCTAGCCCGAACCCTAACCCTAACCCTTCCCCGAAGCCTGACCCTCAGCCGTCCCCTAATCCTAACCCGTACGCTGACACTAACCCGCGCCCTCACACGTACGCTCCCCCTAGAGCGTTGTCGTACCCTCACCTGGACCCTGAACCGTCCCCGTCCCCTAACCCTAACCCTAGGCCGAAGCCTAACCCTAACCCTTCCCCGAAGCCTGACCCTCAGCCGTCCCCTAATCCTAACCCGTACGCTGACACTAACCCGCGCCCTCACACGTACGCTCCCCCTAGAGCGTTGTCGTACCCTCACCTGGACCCTGAACCGTCCCCGTCCCCTAACCCTAACCCTAGGCCGAAGCCTAACCCTAACCCTTCCCCGAAGCCTGACCCTCAGCCGTCCCCTAATCCTAACCCGTACGCTGACACTAACCCGCGCCCTCACACGTACGCTCCCCCTAGAGCGTTGTCGTACCCTCACCTGGACCCTGAACCGTCCCCGTCCCCTAACCCTAACCCTAGGCCGAAGCCTAACCCTAACCCTTCCCCGAAGCCTGACCCTCAGCCGTCCCCTAATCCTAACCCGTACGCTGACACTAACCCGCGCCCTCACACGTACGCTCCCCCTAGAGCGTTGTCGTACCCTCACCTGGACCCTGAACCGTCCCCGTCCCCTAACCCTAACCCTAGGCCGAAGCCTAACCCTAACCCTTCCCCGAAGCCTGACCCTCAGCCGTCCCCTAATCCTAACCCGTACGCTGACACTAACCCGCGCCCTCACACGTACGCTCCCCCTAGAGCGTTGTCGTACCCTCACCTGGACCCTGAACCGTCCCCGTCCCATAACCCTAACCCTAGCCCGAACCCTAACCCTAACCCTTCCCCGAAGCCTGACCCTCAGCCGTCCCCTAATCCTAACCCGTACGCTGACACTAACCCGCGCCCTCACACGTACGCTCCCCCTAGAGCGTTGTCGTACCCTCACCTGGACCCTGAACCGTCCCCGTCCCCTAACCCTAACCCTAGGCCGAAGCCTAACCCTAACCCTTCCCCGAAGCCTGACCCTCAGCCGTCCCCTAATCCTAACCCGTACGCTGACACTAACCCGCGCCCTCACACGTACGCTCCCCCTAGAGCGTTGTCGTACCCTCACCTGGACCCTGAACCGTCCCCGTCCCCTAACCCTAACCCTAGGCCGAAGCCTAACCCTAACCCTTCCCCGAAGCCTGACCCTCAGCCGTCCCCTAATCCTAACCCGTACGCTGACACTAACCCGCGCCCTCACACGTACGCTCCCCCTAGAGCGTTGTCGTACCCTCACCTGGACCCTGAACCGTCCCCGTCCCATAACCCTAACCCTAGCCCGAACCCTAACCCTAACCCTTCCCCGAAGCCTGACCCTCAGCCGTCCCCTAATCCTAACCCGTACGCTGACACTAACCCGCGCCCTCACACGTACGCTCCCCCTAGAGCGTTGTCGTACCCTCACCTGGACCCTAAACCGTCCCCGTCCCCTAACCCTAACCCTAGCCCGAAGCCTAACCCTAACCCTTCCCCGAAGCCTGACCCTCAGCCGTCCCCTAATCCTAACCCGTACGCTGACACTAACCCGCGCCCTCACACGTACGCTCCCCCTAGAGCGTTGTCGTACCCTCACCTGGACCCTGAACCGTCCCCGTCCCCTAACCCTAACTCTAGGCCGAAGCCTAACCCTAACACTTCCCCGAAGCCTGACCCTCAGCCGTCCCCTAATCCTAACCCGTACGCTGACACTAACCCGCGCCCTCACACGTACGCTCCCCCTAGAGCGTTGTCGTACCCTCACCTGGACCCTGAACCGTCCCCGTCCCCTAACCCTAACCATAGGCCGAAGCCTAACCCTAACCCTTCCCCGAAGCCTGACCCTCAGCCGTCCCCTAATCCTAACCCGTACGCTGACACTAACCCGCGCCCTCACATGTACGCTCCCCCTAGAGCGTTGTCGTACCCTCACCTGGACCCTGAACCGTCCCCGTCCCCTAACCCTAACCCTAGCCCGAACCCTAACCCTAACCCTTCCCCGAAGCCTGACCCTCAGCCGTCCCCTAATCCTAACCCGTACGCTGACACTAACCCGCGCCCTCACACGTACGCTCCCCCTAGAGCGTTGCTGTACCCTCACCTGGACCCTGAACCGTCCCCGTCCCCTAACCCTAACCCTAGCCCGAACCCAACCCTAACCCTTCCCCGAAGCCTGACCCTCAGCCGTCCCCTAATCCTAACCCGTACGCTGACACTAACCCGCGCCCTCACACGTACGCTCCCCCTAGAGCGTTGTCGTACCCTCACCTGGACCCTGAACCGTCCCCGTCCCCTAACCCTAACCCTAGGCCGAAGCCTAACCCTAACCCTTCCCCGAAGCCTGACCCTCAGCCGTCCCCTAATCCTAACCCGTACGCTGACACTAACCCGCGCCCTCACACGTACGCTCCCCCTAGAGCGTTGTCGTACCCTCACCTGGACCCTGAACCGTCCCCGTCCCCTAACCCTAACCCTAGCCCGAACCCTAACCCTAACCCTTCCCCGAAGCCTGACCCTCAGCCGTCCCCTAATCCTAACCCGTACGCTGACACTAACCCACGCCCTCACACGTACGCTCCCCCTAGAGCGTTGCCGTACCCTCACCTGGACCCTGAACCGTCCCCGTCCCCTAACCCTAACCCTAGCCCGAACCCTAACCCTAACCCTTCCCCGAAGCCTGACCCTCAGCCGTCCCCTAATCCTAACCCGTACGCTGACACTAACCCGCGCCCTCACACGTACGCTCCCCCTAGAGCGTTGTCGTACCCTCACCTGGACCCTGAACCGTCCCCGTCCCCTAACCCTAACCCTAGGCCGAAGCCTAGCCCTAACCCTTCCCCGAAGCCTGACCCTCAGCCGTCCCCTAATCCTAACCCGTACGCTGACACTAACCCGCGCCCTCACACGTACGCTCCCCCTAGAGCGTTGTCGTACCCTCACCTGGACCCTAAACCGTCCCCGTCCCCTAACCCTAACCCTAGCCCGAACCCTAACCCTAACACTTCCCCGAAGCCTGACCCTCAGCCGTCCCCTAATCCTAACCCGTACGCTGACACTAACCCGCGCCCTCACACGTACGCTCCCCCTAGAGCGTTGTCGTACCCTCACCTGGACCCTGAACCGTCCCTGTCCCTTAACCCTAACCCTAGGCCGAAGCCTAACCCTAACCCTTCCCCGAAGCCTGACCCTCAGCCGTCCCCTAATCCTAACCCGTACGCTGACACTAACCCGCGCCCTCACACGTACGCTCCCCCTAGAGCGTTGTCGTACCCTCACCTGGACCCTGAACCGTCACCGTCCCCTAACCCTAACCCTAGGCCGAAGCCTAATCCTAACCCTTCCCCGAAGCCTGACCCTCAGCCGTCCCCTAATCCTAACCCGTACGCTGACACTAACCCGCGCCCTCACACGTACGCTCCCCCTAGAGCGTTGTCGTACCCTCACCTGGACCCTGAACCGTCCCCGTCCCCTAACCCTAACCCTAGGCCGAAGCCTAACCCTAACCCTTCCCCGAAGCCTGACCCTCAGCCGTCCCCTAATCCTAACCCGTACGCTGACACTAACCCGCGCCCTCACACGTACGCTCCCCCTAGAGCGTTGTCGTACCCTCACCTGGACCCTGAACCGTCCCCGTCCCCTAACCCTAACCCTAGGCCGAAGCCTAACCCTAACCCTTCCCCGAAGCCTGACCCTCAGCCGTCCCCTAATCCTAACCCGTACGCTGACACTAACCCGCGCCCTCACACGTACGCTCCCCCTAGAGCGTTGTCGTACCCTCAACTGGACCCTGAACCGTCCCCGTCCCATAACCCTAACCCTAGCCCGAACCCTAACCGTAACCCTTCCCCGAAGCCTGACCCTCAGCCGTCCCCTAATCCTAACCCGTACGCTGACACTAACCCGCGCCCTCACACGTACGCTCCCCCTAGAGCGTTGTCGTACCCTCACCTGGACCCTAAACCGTCCCCGTCCCCTAACCCTAACCCTAGCCCGAAGCCTAACCCTAACCCTTCCCCGAAGCCTGACCCTCAGCCGTCCCCTAATCCTAACCCGTACGCTGACACTAACCCGCGCCCTCACACGTACGCTCCCCCTAGAGCGTTGTCGTACCCTCACCTGGACCCTGAACCGTCCCCGTCCCCTAACCCTAACCCTAGGCCGAAGCCTAACCCTAACCCTTCCCCGAAGCCTGACCCTCAGCCGTCCCCTAATCCTAACCCGTACGCTGACACTAACCCGCGCCCTCACACGTACGCTCCCCCTAGAGCGTTGTCGTACCCTCACCTGGACCCTGAACCGTCCCCGTCCCCTAACCCTAACCCTAGGCCGAAGCCTAACCCTAACCCTTCCCCGAAGCCTGACCCTCAGCCGTCCCCTAATCCTAACCCGTACGCTGACACTAACCCGCGCCCTCACACGTACGCTCCCCCTAGAGCGTTGTCGTACCCTCACCTGGACCCTGAACCGTCCCCGTCCCATAACCCTAACCCTAGCCCGAACCCTAACCCTAAACCTTCCCCGAAGCCTGACCCTCAGCCGTCCCCTAATCCTAACCCGTACGCTGACACTATCCCGCGCCCTCACACGTACGCTCCCCCTAGAGCGTTGTCGTACCCTCACCTGGACCCTAAACCGTCCCCGTCCCCTAACCCTAACCCTAGCCCGAAGCCTAACCCTAACCCTTCCCCGAAGCCTGACCCTCAGCCGTCCCCTAATCCTAACCCGTACGCTGACACTAACCCGCGCCCTCACACGTACGCTCCCCCTAGAGCGTTGTCGTACCCTCACCTGGACCCTGAACCGTCCCCGTCCCCTAACCCTAACTCTAGGCCGAAGCCTAACCCTAACACTTCCCCGAAGCCTGACCCTCAGCCGTCCCCTAATCCTAACCCGTACGCTGACACTAACCCGCGCCCTCACACGTACGCTCCCCCTAGAGCGTTGTCGTACCCTCACCTGGACCCTGAACCGTCCCCGTCCCCTAACCCTAACCCTAGGCCGAAGCCTAACCCTAACCCTTCCCCGAAGCCTGACCCTCAGCCGTCCCCTAATCCTAACCCGTACGCTGACACTAACCCGCGCCCTCACACGTACGCTCCCCCTAGAGCGTTGTCGTACCCTCACCTGGACCCTGAACCGTCCCCGTCCCCTAACCCTAACCCTAGCCCGAACCCTAACCCTAACCCTTCCCCGAAGCCTGACCCTCAGCCGTCCCCTAATCCTAACCCGTACGCTGACACTAACCCGCGCCCTCACACGTACGCTCCCCCTAGAGCGTTGCCGTACCCTCACCTGGACCCTGAACCGTCCCCGTCCCCTAACCCTAACCCTAGCCCGAACCCAACCCTAACCCTTCCCCGAAGCCTGACCCTCAGCCGTCCCCTAATCCTAACCCGTACGCTGACACTAACCCGCGCCCTCACACGTACGCTCCCCCTAGAGCGTTGTCGTACCCTCACCTGGACCCTGAACCGTCCCCGTCCCCTAACCCTAACCCTAGGCCGAAGCCTAACCCTAACCCTTCCCCGAAGCCTGACCCTCAGCCGTCCCCTAATCCTAACCCGTACGCTGACACTAACCCGCGCCCTCACACGTACGCTCCCCCTAGAGCGTTGTCGTACCCTCACCTGGACCCTGAACCGTCCCCGTCCCCTAACCCTAACCCTAGCCCGAACCCTAACCCTAACCCTTCCCCGAAGCCTGACCCTCAGCCGTCCCCTAATCCTAACCCGTACGCTGACACTAACCCACGCCCTCACACGTACGCTCCCCCTAGAGCGTTGCCGTACCCTCACCTGGACCCTGAACCGTCCCCGTCCCCTAACCCTAACCCTAGCCCGAACCCTAACCCTAACCCTTCCCCGAAGCCTGACCCTCAGCCGTCCCCTAATCCTAACCCGTACGCTGACACTAACCCGCGCCCTCACACGTACGCTCCCCCTAGAGCGTTGTCGTACCCTCACCTGGACCCTGAACCGTCCCCGTCCCCTAACCCTAACCCTAGGCCGAAGCCTAACCCTAACCCTTCCCCGAAGCCTGACCCTCAGCCGTCCCCTAATCCTAACCCGTACGCTGACACTAACCCGCGCCCTCACACGTACGCTCCCCCTAGAGCGTTGTCGTACCCTCACCTGGACCCTGAACCGTCCCCGTCCCCTAACCCTAACCCTAGGCCGAAGCCTAACCCTAACCCTTCCCCGAAGCCTGACCCTCAGCCGTCCCCTAATCCTAACCCGTACGCTGACACTAACCCACGCCCTCACACGTACGCTCCCCCTAGAGCGTTGTCGTACCCTCACCTGGACCCTGAACCGTCCCCGTCCCATAACCCTAACCCTAGCCCGAACCCTAACCCTAACCCTTCCCCGAAGCCTGACCCTCAGCCGTCCCCTAATCCTAACCCGTACGCTGACACTAACCCGCGCCCTCACACGTACGCTCCCCCTAGAGCGTTGTCGTACCCTCACCTGGACCCTAAACCGTCCCCGTCCCCTAACCCTAACCCTAGCCCGAAGCCTAACCCTAACCCTTCCCCGAAGCCTGACCCTCAGCCGTCCCCTAATCCTAACCCGTACGCTGACACTAACCCGCGCCCTCACACGTACGCTCCCCCTAGAGCGTTGTCGTACCCTCACCTGGACCCTGAACCGTCCCCGTCCCCTAACCCTAACCCTAGGCCGAAGCCTAACCCTAACCCTTCCCCGAAGCCTGACCCTCAGCCGTCCCCTAATCCTAACCCGTACGCTGACACTAACCCGCGCCCTCACACGTACGCTCCCCCTAGAGCGTTGTCGTACCCTCACCTGGACCCTGAACCGTCCCCGTCCCCTAACCCTAACCCTAGGCCGAAGCCTAACCCTAACCCTTCCCCGAAGCCTGACCCTCAGCCGTCCCCTAATCCTAACCCGTACGCTGACACTAACCCGCGCCCTCACACGTACGCTCCCCCTAGAGCGTTGTCGTACCCTCACCTGGACCCTGAACCGTCCCCGTCCCATAACCCTAACCCTAGCCCGAACCCTAACCCTAACCCTTCCCCGAAGCCTGACCCTCAGCCGTCCCCTAATCCTAACCCGTACGCTGACACTAACCCGCGCCCTCACACGTACGCTCCCCCTAGAGCGTTGTCGTACCCTCACCTGGACCCTAAACAGTCCCCATCCCCTAACCCTAACCCTAGCCCGAAGCCTAACCCTAACCCTTCCCCGAAGCCTGACCCTCAGCCGTCCCCTAATCCTAACCCGTACGCTGACACTAACCCGCGCCCTCACACGTACGCTCCCCCTAGAGCGTTGTCGTACCCTCACCTGGACCCTGAACCGTCCCCGTCCCCTAACCCTAACTCTAGGCCGAAGCCTAACCCTAACACTTCCCCGAAGCCTGACCCTCAGCCGTCCCCTAATCCTAACCCGTACGCTGACACTAACCCGCGCCCTCACACGTACGCTCCCCCTAGAGCGTTGTCGTACCCTCACCTGGACCCTGAACCGTCCCCGTCCCCTAACCCTAACCCTAGGCCGAAGCCTAACCCTAACCCTTCCCCGAAGCCTGACCCTCAGCCGTCCCCTAATCCTAACCCGTACGCTGACACTAACCCGCGCCCTCACACGTACGCTCCCCCTAGAGCGTTGTCGTACCCTCACCTGGACCCTGAACCGTCCCCGTCCCCTAACCCTAACCCTAGCCCGAACCCTAACCCTAACCCTTCCCCGAAGCCTGACCCTCAGCCGTCCCCTAATCCTAACCCGTACGCTGACACTAACCCGCGCCCTCACACGTACGCTCCCCCTAGAGCGTTGCCGTACCCTCACCTGGACCCTGAACCGTCCCCGTCCCCTAACCCTAACCCTAGCCCGAACCCAACCCTAACCCTTCCCCGAAGCCTGACCCTCAGCCGTCCCCTAATCCTAACCCGTACGCTGACACTAACCCGCGCCCTCACACGTACGCTCCCCCTAGAGCGTTGTCGTACCCTCACCTGGACCCTGAACCGTCCCCGTCCCCTAACCCTAACCCTAGGCCGAAGCCTAACCCTAACCCTTCCCCGAAGCCTGACCCTCAGCCGTCCCCTAATCCTAACCCGTACGCTGACACTAACCCGCGCCCTCACACGTACGCTCCCCCTAGAGCGTTGTCGTACCCTCACCTGGACCCTGAACCGTCCCCGTCCCCTAACCCTAACCCTAGCCCGAACCCTAACCCTAACCCTTCCCCGAAGCCTGACCCTCAGCCGTCCCCTAATCCTAACCCGTACGCTGACACTAACCCACGCCCTCACACGTACGCTCCCCCTAGAGCGTTGCCGTACCCTCACCTGGACCCTGAACCGTCCCCGTCCCCTAACCCTAACCCTAGCCCGAACCCTAACCCTAACCCTTCCCCGAAGCCTGACCCTCAGCCGTCCCCTAATCCTAACCCGTACGCTGACACTAACCCGCGCCCTCACACGTACGCTCCCCCTAGAGCGTTGTCGTACCCTCACCTGGACCCTGAACCGTCCCCGTCCCCTAACCCTAACCCTAGGCCGAAGCCTAACCCTAACCCTTCCCCGAAGCCTGACCCTCAGCCGTCCCCTAATCCTAACCCGTACGCTGACACTAACCCGCGCCCTCACACGTACGCTCCCCCTAGAGCGTTGTCGTACCCTCACCTGGACCCTGAACCGTCCCCGTCCCCTAACCCTAACCCTAGGCCGAAGCCTAACCCTAACCCTTCCCCGAAGCCTGACCCTCAGCCGTCCCCTAATCCTAACCCGTACGCTGACACTAACCCACGCCCTCACACGTACGCTCCCCCTAGAGCGTTGTCGTACCCTCACCTGGACCCTGAACCGTCCCCGTCCCATAACCCTAACCCTAGCCCGAACCCTAACCCTAACCCTTCCCCGAAGCCTGACCCTCAGCCGTCCCCTAATCCTAACCCGTACGCTGACACTAACCCGCGCCCTCACACGTACGCTCCCCCTAGAGCGTTGTCGTACCCTCACCTGGACCCTAAACCGTCCCCGTCCCCTAACCCTAACCCTAGCCCGAAGCCTAACCCTAACCCTTCCCCGAAGCCTGACCCTCAGCCGTCCCCTAATCCTAACCCGTACGCTGACACTAACCCGCGCCCTCACACGTACGCTCCCCCTAGAGCGTTGTCGTACCCTCACCTGGACCCTGAACCGTCCCCGTCCCCTAACCCTAACCCTAGGCCGAAGCCTAACCCTAACCCTTCCCCGAAGCCTGACCCTCAGCCGTCCCCTAATCCTAACCCGTACGCTGACACTAACCCGCGCCCTCACACGTACGCTCCCCCTAGAGCGTTGTCGTACCCTCACCTGGACCCTGAACCGTCCCCGTCCCCTAACCCTAACCCTAGGCCGAAGCCTAACCCTAACCCTTCCCCGAAGCCTGACCCTCAGCCGTCCCCTAATCCTAACCCGTACGCTGACACTAACCCGCGCCCTCACACGTACGCTCCCCCTAGAGCGTTGTCGTACCCTCACCTGGACCCTGAACCGTCCCCGTCCCATAACCCTAACCCTAGCCCGAACCCTAACCCTAACCCTTCCCCGAAGCCTGACCCTCAGCCGTCCCCTAATCCTAACCCGTACGCTGACACTAACCCGCGCCCTCACACGTACGCTCCCCCTAGAGCGTTGTCGTACCCTCACCTGGACCCTAAACAGTCCCCGTCCCCTAACCCTAACCCTAGCCCGAAGCCTAACCCTAACCCTTCCCCGAAGCCTGACCCTCAGCCGTCCCCTAATCCTAACCCGTACGCTGACACTAACCCGCGCCCTCACACGTACGCTCCCCCTAGAGCGTTGTCGTACCCTCACCTGGACCCTGAACCGTCCCCGTCCCCTAACCCTAACTCTAGGCCGAAGCCTAACCCTAACACTTCCCCGAAGCCTGACCCTCAGCCGTCCCCTAATCCTAACCCGTACGCTGACACTAACCCGCGCCCTCACACGTACGCTCCCCCTAGAGCGTTGTCGTACCCTCACCTGGACCCTGAACCGTCCCCGTCCCCTAACCCTAACTCTAGGCCGAAGCCTAACCCTAACCCTTCCCCGAAGCCTGACCCTCAGCCGTCCCCTAATCCTAACCCGTACGCTGACACTAACCCGCGCCCTCACACTTACGCTCCCCCTAGAGCGTTGTCGTACCCTCACCTGGACCCTGAACCGTCCCCGTCCCCTAACCCTAACCCTAGCCCGAACCCTAACCCTAACCCTTCCCCGAAGCCTGACCCTCAGCCGTCCCCTAATCCTAACCCGTACGCTGACACTAACCCGCGCCCTCACACGTACGCTCCCCCTAGAGCGTTGCCGTACCCTCACCTGGACCCTGAACCGTCCCCGTCCCCTAACCCTAACCCTAGCCCGAACCCAACCCTAACCCTTCCCCGAAGCCTGACCCTCAGCCGTCCCCTAATCCTAACCCGTACGCTGACATTAACCCGCGCCCTCACACGTAAGCTCCCCCTAGAGCGTTGTCGTACCCTCACCTGGACCCTGAACCGTCCCCGTCCCCTAACCCTAACCCTAGGCCGAAGCCTAACCCTAACCCTTCCCCGAAGCCTGACCCTCAGCCGTCCCCTAATCCTAACCCGTACGCTGACACTAACCCGCGCCCTCACACGTACGCTCCCCCTAGAGCGTTGTCGTACCCTCACCTGGACCCTGAACCGTCCCCGTCCCCTAACCCTAACCCTAGCCCGAACCCTAACCCTAACCCTTCCCCGAAGCCTGACCCTCAGCCGTCCCCTAATCCTAACCCGTACGCTGACACTAACCCACGCCCTCACACGTACGCTCCCCCTAGAGCGTTGCCGTACCCTCACCTGGACCCTGAACCGTCCCCGTCCCCTAACCCTAACCCTAGCCCGAACCCTAACCCTAACCCTTCCCCGAAGCCTGACCCTCAGCCGTCCCCTAATCCTAACCCGTACGCTGACACTAACCCGCGCCCTCACACGTACGCTCCACCTAGAGCGTTGTCGTACCCTCACCTGGACCCTGAACCGTCCCCGTCCCCTAACCCTAACCCTAGGCCGAAGCCTAACCCTAACCCTTCCCCGAAGCCTGACCCTCAGCCGTCCCCTAATCCTAACCCGTACGCTGACACTAACCCGCGCCCTCACACGTACGCTCCCCCTAGAGCGTTGTCGTACCCTCACCTGGACCCTGAACCGTCCCCGTCCCCTAACCCTAACCCTAGGCCGAAGCCTAACCCTAACCCTTCCCCGAAGCCTGACCCTCAGCCGTCCCCTAATCCTAACCCGTACGCTGACACTAACCCACGCCCTCACACGTACGCTCCCCCTAGAGCGTTGTAGTACCCTCACCTGGACCCTGAACCGTCCCCGTCCCCTAACCCTAACCCTAGCCCGAAGCCTAACCCTAACCCTTCCCCTAAGCCTGACCCTCAGCCGTCCCCTAATCCTAACCCGTACGCTGACACTAACCCGCGCCCTCACACGTACGCTCCCCCTAGAGCGTTGCCGTACCCTCACCTGGACCCTGAACCGTCCCCGTCCCCTAACCCTAACCCTAGCCCGAACCCTAACCCTAACCCTTCCCCGAAGCCTGACCCTCAGCCGTCCCCTAATCCTAACCCGTACGCTGACACTAACCCGCGCCCTCACACGTACGCTCCCCCTAGAGCGTTGCCGTACCCTCACCTGGACCCTGAACCGTCCCCGTCCCCTAACCCTAACCCTAGCCCGAACCCAACCCTAACCCTTCCCCGAAGCCTGACCCTCAGCCGTCCCCTAATCCTAACCCGTACGCTGACACTAACCCGCGCCCTCACACGTACGCTCCCCCTAGAGCGTTGTCGTACCCTCACCTGGACCCTGAACCGTCCCCGTCCCCTAACCCTAACCCTAGGCCGAAGCCTAACCCTAACCCTTCCCCGAAGCCTGACCCTCAGCCGTCCCCTAATCCTAACCCGTACGCTGACACTAACCCGCGCCCTCACACGTACGCTCCCCCTAGAGCGTTGTCGTACCCTCACCTGGACCCTGAACCGTCCCCGTCCCCTAACCCTAACCCTAGCCCGAACCCTAACCCTAACCCTTCCCCGAAGCCTGACCCTCAGCCGTCCCCTAATCCTAACCCGTACGCTGACACTAACCCACGCCCTCACACGTACGCTCCCCCTAGAGCGTTGCCGTACCCTCACCTGGACCCTGAACCGTCCCCGTCCCCTAACCCTAACCCTAGCCCGAACCCTAACCCTAACCCTTCCCCGAAGCCTGACCCTCAGCCGTCCCCTAATCCTAACCCGTACGCTGACACTAACCCGCGCCCTCACACGTACGCTCCCCCTAGAGCGTTGTCGTACCCTCACCTGGACCCTGAACCGTCCCCGTCCCGTAACCCTAACCCTAGGCCGAAGCCTAACCCTAACCCTTCCCCGAAGCCTGACCCTCAGCCGTCCCCTAATCCTAACCCGTACGCTGACACTAACCCGCGCCCTCACACGTACGCTCCCCCTAGAGCGTTGTCGTACCCTCACCTGGACCCTGAACCGTCCCCGTCCCCTAACCCTAACCCTAGGCCGAAGCCTAACCCTAACCCTTCCCCGAAGCCTGACCCTCAGCCGTCCCCTAATCCTAACCCGTACGCTGACACTAACCCACGCCCTCACACGTACGCTCCCCCTAGAGCGTTGTCGTACCCTCACCTGGACCCTGAACCGTCCCCGTCCCCTAACCCTAACCCTAGCCCGAACCCTCACCCTAACCCTTCCCCTAAGCCTGACCCTCAGCCGTCCCCTAATCCTAACCCGTACGCTGACACTAACCCGCGCCCTCACACGTACGCTCCCCCTAGAGCGTTGCCGTACCCTCACCTGGACCCTGAACCGTCCCCGTCCCCTAACCCTAACCCTAGCCCGAACCCTAACCCTAACCCTTCCCCGAAGCCTGACCCTCAGCCGTCCCCTAATCCTAACCCGTACGCTGACACTAACCCGCGCCCTCACACGTACGCTCCCCCTAGAGCGTTGTCGTACCCTCACCTGGACCCTAAACCGTCCCCGTCCCCTAACCCTAACCCTAGCCCGAACCCTAACCCTAACCCTTCCCAGAAGCCTGACCCTCAGCCGTCCCCTAATCCTAACCCGTACGCTGACACTAACCCGCGCCCTCACACGTACGCTCCCCCTAGAGCGTTGTCGTACCCTCACCTGGACCCTGAACCGTCCCCGTCCCCTAACCCTAACCCTAGGCCGAAGCCTAACCCTAACCCTTCCCCGAAGCCTGACCCTCAGCCGTCCCCTAATCCTAACCCGTACGCTGACACTAACCCGCGCCCTCACACGTACGCTCCCCCTAGAGCGTTGTCGTACCCTCACCTGGACCCTGAACCGTCCCCGTCCCCTAACCCTAACCCTAGCCCGAACCCTAACCCTAACCCTTCCCCGAAGCCTGACCCTCAGCCGTCCCCTAATCCTAACCCGTACGCTGACACTAACCCGCGCCCTCACACGTACGCTCCCCCTAGAGCGTTGTCGTACCCTCACCTGGACCCTAAACCGTCCCCGTCCCCTAACCCTAACCCTAGCCCGAAGCCTAACCCTAACCCTTCCCCGAAGCCTGACCCTCAGCAGTCCCCTAATCCTAACCCGTACGCTGACACTAACCCGCGCCCTCACACGTACGCTCCCCCTAGAGCGTTGTCGTACCCTCACCTGGACCCTGAACCGTCCCCGTCCCCTAACCCTAACCCTAGGCCGAAGCCTAACCCTAACCCTTCCCCGAAGCCTGACCCTCAGCCGTCCCCTAATCCTAACCCGTACGCTGACACTAACCCGCGCCCTCACACGTACGCTCCCCCTAGAGCGTTGTCGTACCCTCACCTGGACCCTGAACCGTCCCCGTCCCCTAACCCTAACCCTAGGCCGAAGCCTAACCCTAACCCTTCCCCGAAGCCTGACCCTCAGCCGTCCCCTAATCCTAACCCGTACGCTGACACTAACCCGCGCCCTCACACGTACGCTCCCCCTAGAGCGTTGTCGTACCCTCACCTGGACCCTGAACCGTCCCCGTCCCCTAACCCTAACCCTAGCCCGAACCCTAACCCTAACCCTTCCCCGAAGCCTGACCCTCAGCCGTCCCCTAATCCTAACCCGTACGCTGTCACTAACCCGCGCCCTCACACGTACGCTCCCCCTAGAGCGTTGCCGTACCCTCACCTGGACCCTGAACCGTCCCCGTCCCCTAACCCTAACCCTAGCCCGAACCCTAACCCTAACCCTTCCCCGAAGCCTGACCCTCAGCCGTCCCCTAATCCTAACCCGTACGCTGACACTAACCCGCGCCCTCACACGTACGCTCCCCCTAGAGCGTTGTCGTACCCTCACCTGGACCCTGAACCGTCCCCGTCCCCTAACCCTAACCCTAGGCCGAAGCCTAACCCTAACCCTTCCCCGAAGCCTGACCCTCAGCCGTCCCCTAATCCTAACCCGTACGCTGACACTAACCCGCGCCCTCACTCGTACGCTCCCCCTAGAGCGTTGTCGTACCCTCACCTGGACCCTGAACCGTCCCCGTCCCCTAACCCTAACCCTAGCCCGAACCCTAACCCTAACCCTTCCCCGAAGCCTGACCCTCAGCCGTCCCCTAATCCTAACCCGTACGCTGACACTAACCCACGCCCTCACACGTACGCTCCCCCTAGAGCGTTGCCGTACCCTCACCTGGACCCTGAACCGTCCCCGTCCCCTAACCCTAACCCTAGCCCGAACCCTAACCCTAACCCTTCCCCGAAGCCTGACCCTCAGCCGTCCCCTAATCCTAACCCGTACGCTGACACTAACCCGCGCCCTCACACGTACGCTCCCCCTAGAGCGTTGTCGTACCCTCACCTGGACCCTGAACCGTCCCCGTCCCCTAACCCTAACCCTAGGCCGAAGCCTAACCCTAACCCTTCCCCGAAGCCTGACCCTCAGCCGTCCCCTAATCCTAACCCGTACGCTGACACTAACCCGCGCCCTCACACGTACGCTCCCCCTAGAGCGTTGTCGTACCCTCACCTGGACCCTGAACCGTCCCCGTCCCCTAACCCTAACCCTAGGCCGAAGCCTAACCCTAACCCTTCCCCGAAGCCTGACCCTCAGCCGTCCCCTAATCCTAACCCGTACGCTGACACTAACCCGCGCCCTCACACGTACGCTCCCCCTAGAGCGTTGTCGTACCCTCACCTGGACCCTGAACCGTCCCCGTCCCCTAACCCTAACCCTAGCCCGAAGCCTAACCCTAACCCTTCCCCGAAGCCTGACCCTCAGCCGTCCCCTAATCCTAACCCGTACGCTGACACTAACCCGCGCCCTCACACGTACGCTCCCCCTAGAGCGTTGCCGTACCCTCACCTGGACCCTGAACCGTCCCCGTCCCCTAACCCTAACCCTAGCCCGAACCCTAACCCTAACCCTTCCCCGAAGCCTGACCCTCAGCCGTCCCCTAATCCTAACCCGTACGCTGACACTAACCCGCGCCCTCACACGTACGCTCCCCCTAGAGCGTTGTCGTACCCTCACCTGGACCCTAAACCGTCCCCGTCCCCTAACCCTAACCCTAGCCCGAACCCTAACCCTAACACTTCCCCGAAGCCTGACCCTCAGCCGTCCCCTAATCCTAACCCGTACGCTGACACTAACCCGCGCCCTCACACGTACGCTCCCCCTAGAGCGTTGTCGTACCCTCACCTGGACCCTAAACAGTCCCCATCCCCTAACCCTAACCCTAGCCCGAACACTAACCCTAACCCTTCCCCGAAGCCTGACCCTCAGCCGTCCCCTAATCCTAACCCGTACGCTGACACTAACCCGCGCCCTCACACATACGCTCCCCCTAGAGCGCTATCGTACCCTCACCTGGACCCTAAACCGTCCCCGTCCCCTAACCCTAACCCTAGCCCGAACCCTAACCCTAACCCTTCCCCGAAGCCTGACCCTCAGCCGTCCCCTAATCCTAACCCGTACGCTGACACTAACCCGCGCCCTCACACGTACGCTCCCCCTAGAGCGTTGTCGTACCCTCACCTGGACCCTAAACCGTCCCCGTCCCCTAACCCTAACCCTAGCCCGAACCCTAACCCTAACCCTTCCCCGAAGCCTGACCCTCAGCCGTCGCCTAATCCTAACCCGTACGCTGACACTAACCCGCGACCTCACACGTACGCTCCCCCTAGAGCGTTGTCGTACCCTCACCTGGACCCTAAACCGTCCCCGTCCCCTAACCCTAACCCTAGCCCGAACCCTAACCCTAACCCTTCCACGAAGCCTGACCCTCAGCCGTCCCCTAATCCTAACCCGTACGCTGACACTAACCCGCGCCCTCACACATACGCTCCCCCTAGAGCGTTGTCGTACCCTCACCTGGACCCTAAACCGTCCCCGTCCCCTAACCCTAACCCTAGCCCGAAGCCTAACCCTAACCCTTCCCCGAAGCCTGACCCTCAGCCGTCCCCTAATCCTAACCCGTACGCTGACACTAAACCGCGCCCTCACACGTACGCTCCCCCTAGAGCGTTGTCGTACCCTCACCTGGACCCTGAACCGTCCCCGTCCCCTAACCCTAACCCTAGGCCGAAGCCTAACCCTAACCCTTCCCCGAAGCCTGACCCTCAGCCGTCCCCTAATCCTAACCCGTACGCTGACACTAACCCGCGCCCTCACACGTACGCTCCCCTTAGAGCGTTGTCGCACCCTCACCTGGACCCTGAACCGTCCCCGTCCCCTAACCCTAACCCTAGCCCGAACCCTAACCCTAACCCTTCCCCGAAGCCTGACCCTCAGCCGTCCCCTAATCCTAACCCGTACGCTGACACTAACCCGCGCCCTCACACGTACGCTCCCCCTAGAGCGTTGTCGTACCCTCACCTGGACCCTGAACCGTCCCCGTCCCCTAACCCTAACCCTAGGCCGAAGCCTAACCCTAAACCTTCCCCGAAGCCTGACCCTCAGCCGTCCCCTAATCCTAACCCGTACGCTGACACTAACCCGCGCCCTCACACATACGCTCCCCCTAGAGCGCTATCGTACCCTCACCTGGACCCTAAACCGTCCCCGTCCCCTAACCCTAACCCTAGCCCGAACCCTAACCCTAACCCTTCCCCGAAGCCTGACCCTCAGCCGTCGCCTAATCCTAACCCGTACGCTGACACTAACCCGCGCCCTCACACGTACGCTCCCCCTAGAGCGTTGTCGTACCCTCACCTGGACCCTAAACCGTCCCCGTCCCCTAACCCTAACCCTAGCCCGAACCCTAACCCTAACCCTTCCACGAAGCCTGACCCTCAGCCGTCCCCTAATCCTAACCCGTACGCTGACACTAACCCGCGCCCTCACACGTACGCTCCCCCTAGAGCGTTGTCGTACCCTCACCTGGACCCTGAACCGTCCCCGTCCCCTAACCCTAACCCTAGGCCGAAGCCTAACCCTAACCCTTCCCCGAAGCCTGACCCTCAGCCGTCCCCTAATCCTAACCCGTACGCTGACACTAACCCGCGCCCTCACACGTACGCTCCCCCTAGAGCGTTGTCGTACCCTCACCTGGACCCTAAACCGTCCCCGTCCCCTAACCCTAACCCTAGCCCGAACCCTAAACCTAACCCTTCCCCGAAGCCTGACCCTCAGCCGTCCCCTAATCCTAACCCGTACGCTGACACTAACCCGCGCCCTCACACGTACGCTCCCCCTAGAGCGTTGTCGTACCCTCACCTGGACCCTGAACCGTCCCCGTCCCCTAACCCTAACCCTAGGCCGAAGCCTAACCCTAACCGTTCCCCGAAGCCTGACCCTCAGCCGTCCCCTAATCCTAACCCGTACGCTGACACTAACCCGCGCCCTCACACGTACGCTCCCCCTAGAGCGTTGTCGTACCCTCACCTGGACCCTGAACCGTCCCCGTCCCCTAACCCTAACCCTAGGCCAAAGCCTAACCCTAACCCTTCCCCGAAGCCTGACCCTCAGCCGTCCCCTAATCCTAACCCGTACGCTGACACTAACCCGCGCCCTCACACGTACGCTCCCCCTAGAGTGTTGTCGTACCCTCACCTGGACCCTAAACCGTCCCCGTCCCCTAACCCTAACCCTAGCCCGAACCCTAACCCTAACCCTTCCCCGAAGCCTGACCCTCAGCCGTCCCCTAATCCTAACCCGTACGCTGACACTAACCCGCGCCCTCACACGTACGCTCCCCCTAGAGCGTTGTCGTACCCTCACCTGGACCCTGAACCGTCCCCGTCCCCTAACACTAACCCTAGGCCGAAGCCTAACCCTAACCCTTCCCCGAAGCCTGACCCTCAGCCGTCCCCTAATCCTAACCCGTACGCTGACACTAACCCGCGCCCTCACACGTACGCTCCCCCTAGAGCGTTGTCGTACCCTCACCTGGACCCTGAACCGTCCCCGTCCCCTAACCCTAACCCTAGGCCGAAGCCTAATCCTAACCCTTCCCCGAAGCCTGACCCTCAGCCGTCCCCTAATCCTAACCCGTACGCTGACACTAACCCGCGCCCTCACACGTACGCTCCCCCTAGAGCGTTGTCGTACCCTCACCTGGACCCTGAACCGTCCCCGTCCCCTAACCCTAACCCTAGGCCGAAGCCTAACCCTAACCCTTCCCCGAAGCCTGACCCTCAGCCGTCCCCTAATCCTAACCCGTACGCTGACACTAACCCGCGCCCTCACACGTACGCTCCCCCTAGATCGTTGTCGTACCCTCACCTGGACCCTGAACCGTCCCCGTCCCCTAACCCTAACCCTAGGCCGAAGCCTAACCCTAAACCTTCCCCGAAGCCTGACCCTCAGCCGTCCCCTAATCCTAACCCGTACGCTGACACTAACCCGCGCCCTCACACGTACGCTCCCCCTAGAGCGTTGTCGTACCCTCACCTGGACCCTAAACCGTCCCCGTCCCCTAACCCTAACCCTAGCCCGAACCCTAACCCTAACCCTTCCCCGAAGCCTGACCCTCAGCCGTCCCCTAATCCTAACCCGTACGCTGACACTAACCCGCGCCCTCACACGTACGCTCCCCCTAGAGCGTTGTCGTACCCTCACCTGGACCCTAAACCGTCCCCGTCCTCTAACCCTAACCCTAGCCTGAACCCTAACCCTAACCCTTCCCCGAAGCCTGACCCTCAGCCGTCCCCTAATCCTACCCGTACGCTGACACTAACCCGCGCCCTCACACGTACGCTCCCCCTAGAGCGTTGTCGTACCCTCACCTGGACCCTAAACCGTCCCCGTCCCCTAACCCTAACCCTAGCCCGAAGCCTAACCCTAACCCTTCCCCGAAGCCTGACCCTCAGCCGTCCCCTAATCCTAACCCGTACGCTGACACTAAACCGCGCCCTCACACGTACGCTCCCCCTAGAGCGTTGTCGTACCCTCACCTGGACCCTGAACCGTCCCCGTCCCCTAACCCTAACCCTAGGCCGAAGCCTAACCCTAACCCTTCCCCGAAGCCTGACCCTCAGCCGTCCCCTAATCCTAACCCGTACGCTGACACTAACCCGCGCCCTCACACGTACGCTCCCCTTAGAGCGTTGTCGCACCCTCACCTGGACCCTGAACCGTCCCCGTCCCCTAACCCTAACCCTAGCCCGAACCCTAACCCTAACCCTTCCCCGAAGCCTGACCCTCAGCCGTCCCCTAATCCTAACCCGTACGCTGACACTAACCCGCGCCCTCACACGTACGCTCCCCCTAGAGCGTTGTCGTACCCTCACCTGGACCCTGAACCGTCCCCGTCCCCTAACCCTAACCCTAGGCCGAAGCCTAACCCTAAACCTTCCCCGAAGCCTGACCCTCAGCCGTCCCCTAATCCTAACCCGTACGCTGACACTAACCCGCGCCCTCACACATACGCTCCCCCTAGAGCGCTATCGTACCCTCACCTGGACCCTAAACCGTCCCCGTCCCCTAACCCTAACCCTAGCCCGAACCCTAACCCTAACCCTTCCCCGAAGCCTGACCCTCAGCCGTCGCCTAATCCTAACCCGTACGCTGACACTAACCCGCGCCCTCACACGTACGCTCCCCCTAGAGCGTTGTCGTACCCTCACCTGGACCCTAAACCGTCCCCGTCCCCTAACCCTAACCCTAGCCCGAACCCTAACCCTAACCCTTCCACGAAGCCTGACCCTCAGCCGTCCCCTAATCCTAACCCGTACGCTGACACTAACCCGCGCCCTCACACGTACGCTCCCCCTAGAGCGTTGTCGTACCCTCACCTGGACCCTGAACCGTCCCCGTCCCCTAACCCTAACCCTAGGCCGAAGCCTAACCCTAACCCTTCCCCGAAGCCTGACCCTCAGCCGTCCCCTAATCCTAACCCGTACGCTGACACTAACCCGCGCCCTCACACGTACGCTCCCCCTAGAGCGTTGTCGTACCCTCACCTGGACCCTAAACCGTCCCCGTCCCCTAACCCTAACCCTAGCCCGAACCCTAAACCTAACCCTTCCCCGAAGCCTGACCCTCAGCCGTCCCCTAATCCTAACCCGTACGCTGACACTAACCCGCGCCCTCACACGTACGCTCCCCCTAGAGCGTTGTCGTACCCTCACCTGGACCCTGAACCGTCCCCGTCCCCTAACCCTAACCCTAGGCCGAAGCCTAACCCTAACCGTTCCCCGAAGCCTGACCCTCAGCCGTCCCCTAATCCTAACCCGTACGCTGACACTAACCCGCGCCCTCACACGTACGCTCCCCCTAGAGCGTTGTCGTACCCTCACCTGGACCCTGAACCGTCCCCGTCCCCTAACCCTAACCCTAGGCCAAAGCCTAACCCTAACCCTTCCCCGAAGCCTGACCCTCAGCCGTCCCCTAATCCTAACCCGTACGCTGACACTAACCCGCGCCCTCACACGTACGCTCCCCCTAGAGTGTTGTCGTACCCTCACCTGGACCCTAAACCGTCCCCGTCCCCTAACCCTAACCCTAGCCCGAACCCTAACCCTAACCCTTCCCCGAAGCCTGACCCTCAGCCGTCCCCTAATCCTAACCCGTACGCTGACACTAACCCGCGCCCTCACACGTACGCTCCCCCTAGAGCGTTGTCGTACCCTCACCTGGACCCTGAACCGTCCCCGTCCCCTAACACTAACCCTAGGCCGAAGCCTAACCCTAACCCTTCCCCGAAGCCTGACCCTCAGCCGTCCCCTAATCCTAACCCGTACGCTGACACTAACCCGCGCCCTCACACGTACGCTCCCCCTAGAGCGTTGTCGTACCCTCACCTGGACCCTGAACCGTCCCCGTCCCCTAACCCTAACCCTAGGCCGAAGCCTAATCCTAACCCTTCCCCGAAGCCTGACCCTCAGCCGTCCCCTAATCCTAACCCGTACGCTGACACTAACCCGCGCCCTCACACGTACGCTCCCCCTAGAGCGTTGTCGTACCCTCACCTGGACCCTGAACCGTCCCCGTCCCCTAACCCTAACCCTAGGCCGAAGCCTAACCCTAACCCTTCCCCGAAGCCTGACCCTCAGCCGTCCCCTAATCCTAACCCGTACGCTGACACTAACCCGCGCCCTCACACGTACGCTCCCCCTAGATCGTTGTCGTACCCTCACCTGGACCCTGAACCGTCCCCGTCCCCTAACCCTAACCCTAGGCCGAAGCCTAACCCTAAACCTTCCCCGAAGCCTGACCCTCAGCCGTCCCCTAATCCTAACCCGTACGCTGACACTAACCCGCGCCCTCACACGTACGCTCCCCCTAGAGCGTTGTCGTACCCTCACCTGGACCCTAAACCGTCCCCGTCCCCTAACCCTAACCCTAGCCCGAACCCTAACCCTAACCCTTCCCCGAAGCCTGACCCTCAGCCGTCCCCTAATCCTAACCCGTACGCTGACACTAACCCGCGCCCTCACACCTACGCTCCCCCTAGAGCGTTGTCGTACCCTCACCTGGACCCTAAACCGTCCCCGTCCTCTAACCCTAACCCTAGCCTGAACCCTAACCCTAACCCTTCCCCGAAGCCTGACCCTCAGCCGTCCCCTAATCCTACCCGTACGCTGACACTAACCCGCGCCCTCACACGTACGCTCCC